>NC_141831.1:15556663-16156663 GCF_982586985.1 Callionymus lyra
GTATGACGTGTTGAACGCACGTGTATGACTGGGTGAGCACGCAGCAGAGTGATTTTGAGTGTACAACAACCAAGACACACTCGCTCAAACCGATTGGCAGTAATCTTACTCCATAGCCGTCCGCCATGATGTGACGTCGTTAATCCTACCACGTGATGACGCAATCATATAATCCCACCCACGGCGCGTCGGCTCAGTCGGCACAGAGTCATGAAAGTGTTTGTAAACAAGTCACCCACCAGGTTATGTTCATATATAAGGCGCTCCGGATTATAAGGCGCACTGTCGTTATTTTTTGAGAAAATTAAAGGTTTTTAAGTGTGGAAAATGCGGTACAAACAGTTTTCTCCTAAAGGTGTCCGGGCTATCCCTTGGGGGTAATTACACAGCCGCCTTCTGATAATGGAGACACATTACAAAACACACTCTGGCCTAATTACGCTTAAGTGATCAGAGAAGGAACGTGGTCTTGTGAGGACGCTCGTTCTAGGGTCGTCAGACTGCTGCAGCAGAACGCCTGATGGTGATGGTGTCACTGAGGAAACTGAAGCTAAATTACGATAAAAACAACAACAACACGCGTCTAACTTAAGCACACAAAACTCGAGAGTCACACCTGTTAAAACGTGGAAAAAGTCTCGGCTGTTTTAGACACAGAAAAACAACATATTTTTCTTTCCTCTTTCTTTATCTCTTCCTCCCTCGCTCAAGACACGCACACCTAAGTACACACACACACACGCACACTCGCGCACAGGAGACGTGAAGCAGATTAAGTCCAAATCAATGGCAGTGGCTGGACTGGGAGAGAGATTTCACCCGGGGTTCTCGTTAAGGCCTGACACATGCGGCAAAGGCTTGAGGGAGTGTTATTACCAAGGTGATGGTTGATAAGACGCTCGTTTCTCCACGGCACGTCCCGCGGGAAAATGCATCGCGCAGCCATGGAAACCATAAGGCTAGGTGTTGTGCTATAATTGGGCCGACGGTTTTTTAACGCTGCAGCTGCACGGCCGAGAATTTCCGCGGTCGTCAAATGGGGAAATTATGGTGATTGTCAGGCGCTTTCTGAGAAAAAAAAAAAAGCTACCTTTATTTGCCTGAAACGGTGGGTAGATCGGGAGTAACCGGCTCCCCGTTATCTGGTTATAATTACTCACCGACGTTAGTTTCGTCAAGATCCGTGTGTGTGCGGAGGAAGGTGTAAAATGGAGGAAGGGGAGGAATGAAAAAGAAGAGGAGCCAGAGAGAGGAAAAAGGACGGTCGTTGGCCAATCTCTGCTCAGTCTCTGTAACTTGGTTGATTACGATCAATTTCCCGGGTATCGATGGCCTCGCTGGCCCTGAGCTACACTCCCCTCCCGCACTACGCGTGGTACGTGCTTTGTGTACCGTGACGCGACTCCGCCAGACTTTTCTCCAACTCTCGTCTCGCAGCCCCGGCAATCTGGCCTTGAGGAATATCAAAACGGAGGAAGGGGAAGATTTTTGCGGCGCAATTCAAAAGATCAAGATCAGTTTGTGTCGTGTTTTCGTTCAAAGTTTTCTGCAGAAAACAAGTCGCCTAATGTCGGGCGGTGGTGGCGGGGGGGGGGCAAAAAATGGATTGAGCCTTTTGTCGAGAAAAAAAAACAACTCCCAGACGAGGTGAAAGTGTTGCGATGAAGTTTGGTCACGTCGTACCGGTCGAAAAGCACGGAATCTGTATTTGTTCTCTGGGAATGTGAGACGGCACCTCCCTCTGGCACTGACGAGTCGGGCGCATCCTGCTCGCTCTATCACTGCACACTTGGCACGCTCGTTCCGAATTAATTGCATCTCTGAGAGGGAGAGAGCAAGATGGATGGAGGGAGAGAGGGGGAGAGAGGTTCCGTCCTTCTGGTGAGGCTGGTCGTGCTACAAGGGGAGTGATTTAAAATTCTGCTTCCCGTGTGGCTCCAGGTTTTCACTTTAATGACCCCCCGCCCCAACTCGGCTTCTTCTTCTTCTTCTCCTCAGTTCGGAGATTCGATCGTGATGTCGGCGAATGTAGCGGGGGATTTTTTAACGTGTTTTTAACGCCATCCGGGTAAAGAAATACCACAGACTATAAAGTTATTTTTTGGTGCGTTCAAAAGAAAAGTCAGGTGTATTTATTTTGGAAGTAAATTGCACAACCCAGTGACTTAGCTGGAGAGCTGGTCATTGTACGTATCGATAAATACACTTGACATAAAGTTGGGTATTTTAAACGCAACGCAAATTGCGCAAATGGATAGCTGGTTTCCCAGATCGCGTTCTACGCTAAATCCTTGGCCGAATCTGGTCGCTGAGTATCGTAATATTCAATTTCACATTTCCCACATCGTGTACGATCAAGAAAATACCCAATTCTGGTTTAGTCCTTACCCACACTATAGTCTTTAGGGTTTCAAGCCATTAGGTAATCTCTTATGTCAATAAAACTACTTTTATTGCTAATGCTAATCTAGTATTTGTGGTCAATACCTTATCCTACAAGTCATGGAAACAGTGTTTTAAAGTTACTTACCTGCGCACTGATCTTAAAGCGTAAGTTCACTCAAAATTCCAACTTAGGGTTGTGATATTTTCAGAGTACTTCGTTCCTTTTTGGAAAATGTATTTTCATTTTAGCGACTGGAGTTCAGTGGACAAACTTAAAAACCTCCATATACCTCCATACTACTCGTCTGTAATTTTCATCTTGTATTGTAAGCCTGGATAAGAAGAATTGTTCCGGAGAAAATTGAAAATTCTATAATCGCTTCTTTGAATGTCTAGCGTAAAATTTAAAGTACTCCGGAAGTACACCAGGTAAATATCGCGAGCGTGTCTCAATACGTTGAGACTCGACAAACAACTACTTTATCGGTTATATAAATACAGTTTGGGATTTTTTATTCAACACAAAATGCACAAATGGATCGCTGGTTTCCAAGATCGGGTTCTACGCGAAATTTGGCCAAATCTGGTTGCTGAGGATCGAAATATGCCAATACACAGATTGTGTACGGACAAGAAAATACCCAATTCCGGTTTTGTCCCTACCCACACTATGGTCTTTTATGGATTTTAAGCCATTGGTAATCACTTATGTCGATAAAACTACTTTTATTGCTAATGCTAATGCTAATCTAGTATTTATCCCACAAGTCTTGGAAACAGTGTTTTAAAGTTACTTACCTGTGCACCGATCTTAAAGCTTAAGTTAACTCTAATTTCAACTTAGGGTTGTGATATTTTTAGTATCAAGTTCTTTTTTGGAGTTACAGACACAAATATATGTTTATTTTAGCGACTGGAGCTCAGTGGACCAACTTAAAAACATCCAAATACCTCCATACTGCTCGTCTGTAATGTCCATCTCGTATTGAAGCCTCAATAAGAAGAATTGTTCCGAAAAAAAGTGAAAAGTCTAAATTTCACGCTCTTTTTTTGGCAGACATTCAAAGAATAACAAGCGATTATAAAGTACTCTGGAAGTACACCAGGTAAATAGCGCGTACAGTCTCCTGTCTACATTGGAATCGCTTTTGAAATTTACTTAGTAAGTACTTCCGGAGTACTTCCGGTTGTTATCATTGTTAATCTCTTTAAACAAACAAGCGTAAAATAGACTTTGGGTAAACTATCACGTCAACATCTGTTCGTAGCATGACCATTCCGAATTCTGTGAATTGCCAATGCTGTTGGTGTAAAGTCCATCCATCCATCCATCCATCCATCCATCCATCCGGGTTCCATGGACATAGTCAACATTGTTCCCCGTGTCCAGGGCAGTCTCTTCCTAGCTTACCACGAGTTTTAGGAAATTATTATGACCGAGGCGAGAATAAAAAAACACTTTTAAGCCGGTCTTATTTCTGGCATGATGTTACTGTGTTTTGTCTTTTCATCGCTAATTTCAGTCAAATTACTGAACATGAACGTGTCATGCTATTTAGTTCCGAATGTACAATAATTGGCAGATATTGGACATTGATATGTACTGGAAAACATCATGGTATTTCAATGTTTTTCCTCGCATAATTAACACAGTCTTATCCTTGTCCATAATTTTGTTGAGGACTGTCAGTACACGGTCCAGGAACACATGCCTAATGTACTGTTTTGATTTGCCATGTTTTTATAGCAAACCGATTTGCAGGATAGTTTTCATCTAAACTGACAAAAAAAACTTTACCTGGAACGCCTAAATAGTTATCCTGATTTTAACCACTAGATGGTATTTCCTCTTTATCTTTCGTAAAATCTATATGTTGAGACCTCGAGGAGACACTTCGTTATCGGTTATATAAATAAAGATCGGATTTTTGAATGCAACGCAAAATGCGCAAATGGATCGTTTGTTTCCCAGATTTTGTTCTACGCTATATATTTGGCCGAATCTTGTTGCCGAGTATCGAAATATGCCACTGCACATTTCCCAGATCGTGTACGGACAAGAAAATACCCAATTCCGGTTTTGTCCTTACCTACACTATAGTTTGTTATGGGTTTCAAGCCATTGGTGATCTCTTATGTCAATACCACTACTTTTATTGCTAATGCTAATGCTAATCTAGTATTTATCCCACAAGTCATTGAAACAGTTTTAAAGTTACTTAACTGCGCACTTATCCTAAAGCGTAAGTTCACTCAAAATTCCAACTTGGTATATATGAATATTACGTTCCTTTTTGGAGTTATAGACAAAAATGTATGTTTATTTTAACGACTGTGGACCAACTTAAAAGCATCCAAATACCCTTGAAATGAGAAAATATTCCGGGAGAAATAAAAATCACAATTTTACGCCCGTTTGTGGCAAAGAATAACAATATAAACCGGAGAACTCGGGAAGTACTCTGAGTAAATATCGCTAGCGTTTCAAGGGCGCATTCAGTCTATGCTAATGCTAATCTAGTATTTGTGGTTAATCACAAAAGAAAAGAAGCTGCTGGAGATTCCAAAAACATGGAGGGGAAAATTTTTTGGAACTAGTGCGTTAAGGAGTTGCCAATTCCCGGCTTACGAAAGAAATCCTGTGATATTCCCACACGGTTTGTAAGGAATGTGGGATGCAGTGGTCAAAAATGTTGTTTTTTTTGAACGTATTTGTGGGCTTTTTCTTTGTGTACTTCTTTTGTGTGCGACGTTCCACGGTAGGTCCGGGTCGGTAAAGACGAACCAACTGTGCGGGTTCTTTTTTTTTTTTTTAACTGCGTTGTTTACAAGCGCTCGCACCGACGCTTCACGAGCGACCACGGTAGGAAACGGCCTTGATGATATAAAGCCTAACCTCCACGAGCGCCTCCGCGGGGGTCTTTCTCCCTCGTCACACACACACACACACATGCGTTTTTGGAAGGTGGGGGGTTGGAAACTGCCATGGCCCACAAGGTCAGAGATGTCAGAACGCCGGGTTTGTTTTTCTCGTTTTTTTTTTCCTCTCCCTGGGCTCGGCGTCGGAGCTGCTCGTTCGCCTTCCCCGCATCTCCCTTCTATCTGGTCAATACCGCCGCGCAGCTTCGGCCGATCAATCCAGGGTCAATATCTCTCAGACGCCTGCCTCTTTATGCTCTCACGGACTTAGCTACCGCCAACCCAGGACGTCCTTTTTTTTCTTTTTTTTCTCCCTTTTTTTCGATTCTCTTCTATTTTTTAAGAGCCTCGTTCCTGCCTTAAAAATAACCAAACCCGAAGCGCACGGAGACGTAAAGTGAACGCGGCGCTAATATCTATCAAATCTTAAAACTAACTTAACCATCACTGGGATCAGGTGACGACGGCGTCTTCGGAGAAGTTGCTCGAATCTGACTCACGGCGCTGCTTTATTAAGCTTCCAGCGCCGGCTTCCTTCCCCTTTCGCTTCATTGATTCTGCTTTTAATTCGAGACAGCCTCCTCGGAGCGTGATGTTGTGGACGTGTCCGCTGACTATTGAACCAGTACTGTCCAATATACCTTACGTGGGATTATAGCCCAGAACGTTTCCTCACTTCTCACGACCGTGGGGCGATCAAAACCCCATGAAGTACTACATGAATTTGAAGATTATTTAAATGTTTGATTGTTTTTATTGGTGTAAACATGATCTAGAAGCTACATTTTTCTGTTCATAGATCACAAGATTTGTTTTTTTTTATGTCTGACCAATAAGTCTAACATGTGATCTGATAAACTAATAAGGCATACATTTCCAACAAACATGCTGTGTAGTACATGACAGTTGTGTTGTTATGTTGTTTTGTAGTACATGACAATTGTGTTAATGTGTAGTACATGACAATTGTGTTAATGTGTAGTACATGACAATTGTGTTAATCTGTAGTACATGACAGTTGTCCTGTTGTGTAGTACATGACAGTTGTACTGTTTTGTTGTTGTGTAGTAATGACAGTTGTGTTGTTGTGTAGCACATGACAGTTGTCCTGTTGTGTTGTTTAGTACATGACAGTTGTGTTGTTGTGTAGTAAATGACAGTTGTACTGTTTTATTGTTGTGTTGTACATGACAGTTGTGTAGTACATGACAGTGATACTGTTATGTTGTTGTGTAGTACATGACAGTTGTAGTGTTGTGTTGTTGTGTAGCACATGACAGTTCTGTTGTGTTGTTGTGTAGTACATGAAAGTTTTACTGGTATGTTGTTGTGTATTACATGACATTTGTGATGTTGTGAAGGACATGACAGTTGTACTGTTTTGTTGTTGTGTAGTACATGACAGTTGTACTGTTTTGTTGTTGTGTAGTACATGACAGTTGTACCGTTTTGTTGTTGTGTAGTACATGTTAGTTGTACCGTTTTGTTGTTGTGTAGTACATCACAGTTGTACTGTTTTGTTGTTGTGTAGTACATGACAGTTGTGCCGTTATGTTGTTGTGTAGTACATGACAGTTGTGCCGTTATGTTGTTGTGTAGTACATGACAGTTGTACTGTTGTGTTGTTGTGTAGAACATGACTGTTGTACTGTTGTGTTGTTGTGTAGTACATGACAGTTGTAAACAGTTATGTTGTTGTGTAGTACATGACAGTTGTATACAGTTATGTTGTTGTGAAGGACATGACAATTGTGTTATGTCGTACATGACAATTGAACTGTTATCTTGTTGTGTAGTACATGGCAGTTGTACTGTTATGTTGTTGTGTAGTACATGGCAGTTGTACTGTTATGTTGTCATGTAGTACATGACAGTTGTGTTGTTGTGTAGCACATGACAGTTGTCCCGTTGTGTTGTTGTGTAGGACATGACAGTTGTACTGTTTTGTTGTTGTGTAGTACATGACAGTTGTACTGTTTTGTTGCTGTGTAGTACATGACAGTTGTGCCGTTATGTTGTTGTGTAGTACATGACAGTTGTACTGTCGTGTTGTTGTGTAGTACATGACTGTTGTACTGTTGTGTAGTACAAGTCAGTTGTATACAGTTACGTTGTTATGTAGTACATGACAGTTGTACACAGTTATGTTGTTGTGAAGGACATGACAATTGTGTTGTGTAGTACATGACAGTTGTACCGTTATGTTGTTGTGTAGTACATGACAGTTTTGTTGTTGTCAAGTACATCACAGTTGTGTTGTTGTCGATTACATGACAATTGTACTTTTATGTTGTTGTGTAGTACATTACAATTGTGTTATTTGTAGTACATGACAATTGAACTGTTATGTCGTTGTGTAGTACATGATACTTGTACTGTTGTGTTGTTGTGTAGAACATGACTGTTGTACTGTTGTGTTGTTGTGTAGTACATGACAGTTGTAAACAGTTATGTTGTTGTGTAGTACATGACAGTTGTATACAGTTATGTTGTTGTGAAGGACATGACAATTGTGTTATGTCGTACATGACAATTGAACTGTTATCTTGTTGTGTAGTACATGGCAGTTGTACTGCTATGTTGTTGTGTAGTACATGGCAGTTGTACTGTTATGTTGTCATGTAGTACATGACAGTTGTGTTGTTGTGTAGCACATGACAGTTGTCCCGTTGTGTTGTTGTGTAGGACATGACAGTTGTACTGTTTTGTTGTTGTGTAGTACATGACAGTTGTACTGTTTTGTTGCTGTGTAGTACATGACAGTTGTGCCGTTATGTTGTTGTGTAGTACATGACAGTTGTACTGTCGTGTTGTTGTGTAGTACATGACTGTTGTACTGTTGTGTAGTACAAGTCAGTTGTATACAGTTACGTTGTTATGTAGTACATGACAGTTGTACACAGTTATGTTGTTGTGAAGGACATGACAATTGTGTTGTGTAGTACATGACAGTTGTACCGTTATGTTGTTGTGTAGTACATGACAGTTTTGTTGTTGTCAAGTACATCACAGTTGTGTTGTTGTCGATTACATGACAATTGTACTTTTATGTTGTTGTGTAGTACATTACAATTGTGTTATTTGTAGTACATGACAATTGAACTGTTATGTCGTTGTGTAGTACATGATACTTGTACTGTTGTGTTGTGTAGTACATGACAGTTGTTCCGTTGTGTTGTTGTGTAGTCCATGACAGTTGTACTGTTATGTTGTTGTGTATTACATGAAAGTTGTATTGTTGTGTAGTCCATGACAATTGAATTGTTGTGTAGTACATGACAGTTGTTCTGTTATGTTGATGTTATTTGTCTATTGGTCATTTATACAAATATTAATAATAAAATATAGCTTAAAATACATATTTACTGACTTAAATTTCTAACACAAAAAAACAGAAAATTAATAAATATTTTGTATGAATTCCCATCAATTAATAATTTTAATCAGTTTAATCAGTTATTTCATGGCTCAGCAGCTTCGATAACTCGTTGAAACGTCTCTTGTAGAAATGAAATTGTCATTTGAATCAGAAACAATTGAAGTTGAATTTGGATAATCACGACTTTAAAACTAAAAAAAAAAAAACAACCTCAAACCCGCCGTGGTAGCAACAGAGAAGCGAGTGAAGGAGATAAAAGAGAGATGCAGCAGTCTGGGAGGAACAACTGCTCCTCAGACACTGGTGTCTCCTCAGAATGATAATGGGAAGACAAACTTTATTGCCGTAAGTTTACGACTTCAAGACATTTGGCCTCCAGAAAACTAATGCAGATCGAGACGCTGAGAAGGTGACGGAGCACCCGTCAAACGCAAGGCCGAGGGGCCAAATCTGGCACGTCTGTACCTTCATGCGGCCACTGGTGGATTGATCCTCATCTTGATATTGATACGATTGATTGTAAAAGAGGAAGAACACAGACAATTAGAAAGACCAAGTTGTGTTGATGTGTTGTACATAAACCTTATGTTGTCGAGTACATGCCAGTTGTGTTGTTGTCGAGTACATGACAGTTGTGTTGTTGTCGAGTACATGACAGTTGTGTTTTTGCACAGTTGTGCTGTTGTGTAATACATGACCATTGTGTTGTTGTGCAGTACACGAAAGCTGTGCTGTTGTGTAGTACATGACAGTTGTGTTGTTGTGCAGTACACGAAAGCTGTGCTGTTGTGTAGTACATTTTATTTTATTTTATTTTATTTTTTTTTTTTTTTAGAATCCCTTATTATGACAGTTTTGCTGTTGTGTAGTACAAGAAAGTTGTGTTGTCGAGTACGTGACCGTTTTGTTGCTGTGTAGTACATGAAAGTTGTGTAGTACATGACAGTTGTGCTGTCGTGTAGTCAATGAAAGTTGTGCTGTTGTGTAGTACATGACTGATGTGCTGTTGTGTAGTACATGAAAGATGTGCTGTTTTCGAGTTCATGACAGTTGTGTTGCTGTCGAGTTCATGACAGTTGTGTTGTTGTGTAGTACATGACCATTGTGTTGTTGTCTAGTACATAACAGTTTTGCTGTTGTGCAGTACACGAAAGTTGTGTTGTTGTGTAGTACATTACAGGTGTGGTATTGGGTAGTACATGATTGTTGTGTTGTTGTCTAGGACATGAAAGTTGTGTTGTTGTGTAGTACAAGAAAGTTGTGTTGTTGACGAGTACATGACCGTTGTGTTGTTGTGTTGTACATGACAGATGTGCTGTTGTGTAGTACATGACAGTTGTGTTGTTGTGTAGTAAATGACAGTTGTGATGTTGTGTAGTAAATGTTAGTTGTGTTTTTTGTGTTGTAAATGACAGTTGTGTTTTTTGTGTAGTACATGAAAATTGTGTCGTTTCCTGGTACATGACAAATGTATTGTTGTGTAGTACATTGCAGTTATTTTCTTGTGTAGAACATGACTGTTGTGCTGTTATGTTGTTGTGTGTGTATATATATATATATATAAAAACAAAAACAAATGTTGGCTAAAACATATATTGATAAATCAACACGAAGCTCACCTACATGCGGCTCAAGTTTCCTCCCAGCGAGTCGTTTCTCGACATGTTTTGAGGGAAAACAAGCAGCAACAGTTGAGCGACGTCCGGCCACGTAGGTGACGAACGATGGCGGCGCCGCCGCGGAGTCCGGTGACATTATGGTAATTGTCATTAGCGGAGGTTTGAGTGCGTGCGTGACTGACGCCATTAGAGAAAGTGCAATTACAGTAGGCTCCGGTGACCTTGCTGACTAGTGGAGGTCAGGGCTTCTCATTAGAGTGCGGTGGAAGGCAGCCCAGTGTCTCCACTGTGCCAATCAATAAGAGCGTAGCGTGGTCGCTGCTAATCAGAGCTCTGACACAGCCTCACGCCCTGCTACCCCCCAGCGCCGCGCACATCCACCACTCTTATTACCGGCACAAGGGCAACGCTTCAGTCCAGGGATACGAAAAGGGCAGGATTGATATAGACGAGGCGTGCATTTTACAGGAGTTACGCGTTTAAGCTGATGAACAATAAAGGCTTCAGTGTCGTCGTCCGTCCACGTGAACATGTGAAAAAAACCATAAAGATGGAGCGATAAACACCAGGTTTGTTTCACCTGCTAACGTTTTATCTTATTTAAGTGGGAGTAGATGGTTGCGGAAAACATCGACATGGTGGTATATTGCAATATTCTTTTTTCTTTCAAGATACCATATCATATTTTTTTTTTTCCTCCATAGTTCTTTCATGGTTTACACTTTAATAAAGTGTGTTTAAAACAATTAAATTATATATTTGATCAATAACAGTATGGCAATATTCCAAGCTAAAAGGAACAATCAAGTCCCGTGAGATTTCCAGTGATGACTGAGGACGAGAGGATACAGTCGACTCCGGCAGCTTTTAAAATTGATGTTTGGACATATTTTGATTTAAAAACAAGTGAAAACAGTTACAACTTCGTCAAGATTCATGTGGTCTGGAAATTCTGAAACACCAGAGTCAAGTACTCAGACAATACTAGCAATTTATCTTTGTTCCTACAGAAATGTATCAAAGTACCGTATAGTTGTCTCTGTATTGTGATCCGTACAAAAAGAGAAATGCTTTGTTAGCTTGTGAGGCTAACACAGCATTTGTAGTATAACTCAAAGTAGTATTGATTAGATAAGTACTAGTGGACACAATTTCTAATGTTCATTAGTTCCCCCGAAAAAAAAATTACCCGAAGCAGTGGTACATGAGGATCTAAAAGTTACCTTGTTAGCATGGGTAGCAGTAGCATGCTGGTTATTATAAGTTCCAGTAGTAGTGTTGGTGGCAGAATGTTGTTAACATGTGTGGTAAGTATACAAGTAGTAGTGACAGCAGGTGCATTACATGCTAGCTTAAGCTAAAGGTGTTAGCATAGGTAGCTTCTTTGTCAATAGGAAAAGTATTTTATCACTCTTGATACTATAGTTGTCGCAATAGAGGCTGAAGTACTAGTAGTAACTTTCAAACTACTACGTAGTGCAACTAAAGGACAAAGTAAAGTGATAGAAGTTTTGTGTGTTTCGATTTGTGGTAGTAGCAGTGTATTTCTGTAAGTAGATGATGTAGCAGTAGCATCAAGGTTATCATTAAAGCTATGAATCCATCCATCATTTATAGATAGTACTTTGTTGTTGTTGAGTAACTGTATTATTAGAGATTTAATTTGTAGTAGTCAGCTAGTACTGGTAGAAGTTGTATAACTATTTTGAGTGAGTACAGCAGCAGTGCAGAAACTAGTATAAGAGTATTTATTTTAAAAACAAGATTGTAACAGATTAGGTAGTAGAAGTAGGATTGGTATGAGTAGCAAAGGAAGTATCACCAAGTGCGCCAGGATACCCTGAAAGTACTTCTACCACCTGAGATGGTATTTCATGTCACCAGCAGATTTAGAACAGGATGCGACGGTAGAGAAGTGGCCAGAATTGTGGAGCCGACGACGGCGTGTGGTGTTTGAGAAAACAAGACAATCTTTTAACATCACTCTCAGCTTTTCCTGAAGGATTTTTCCAAGAAAACCTCAAACACTCTTCTAATCATCCAGGTTTTTCTAGACGCAGCGTGAGGACTCTAAACCTGCCAACACGTGGCTGTGTTCCGCGTCCAATGAAGATGATAGGCAGAGGAAAACCTGGGTCTCAACAAAAAAAAAAGGACGGAAATATTGGTTCGAAGACGACTGGATTTCATCAGAAAACGTTTTTTTTTTTTAAATCTCATGGAATTCATAGAAAGATCCATAAAGAACTGAACTTTTTTTTGTTGGGTTTCTTGGTTATGGTTTCTGTGTCAAGTACATGACCGTTGTGTTGTTGTGTAGTACATGACCGTTGTGTTGTTGTTGAGTACATGAAAGTTGTGTTGTTGTTCAGTACATGACCGTTGTGTTGTTGTTCAGTACATGAAAGTTGTGTTGTTGTTCAGTACATGACCGTTGTGTTGTTGTTCAGTACATGACCGTTGTGTTGTTGTTCAGTACATGACCGTTGTGTTGTTGTTGAGTACATGAAAGTTGTGTTGTTGTTCAGTACATGACCGTTGTGTTGTTGTTCAGTACATGAAAGTTGTGTTGTTGTTCAGTACATGACCGTTGTGTTGTTGTTCAGTACATGACCGTTGTGTTGTTGTTCAGTACATGACCGTTGTGTTGTTGTTGAGTACATGAAAGTTGTGTTGTGGTGTAGTACATGACCGTTGTGTTGTTGTTGAGTACATGACAGTTGTGTTGTTGTTGAGTACATGAAAGTTGTGTTGTTGTGTAGTACATGACCGTTGTGTTGTTGTTGAGTACATGAAAGTTGTGTTGTTGTTCAGTACATGACCGTTGTGTTGTTGTTCAGTACATGACCGTTGTGTTGTTGTTCAGTACATGACCGTTGTGTTGTTGTTCAGTACATGACCGTTGTGTTGTTGTTCAGTACATGACCGTTGTGTTGTTGTTGAGTACATGAAAGTTGTGTTGTTGTGTAGTACATGACCGTTGTGTTGTTGTTGAGTACATGACAGTTGTGTTGTTGTTGAGTACATGAAAGTTGTGTTGTTGTGTAGTTCATGACCATTGTGTTGTTGTTGAGTACATGACAGTTGTGTTGTTGTTGTTGAGTACATGAAAGTTGTGTTGTTGTGTAGTTCATGACCATTGTGTTGTTGTTGAGTACATGACAGTTGTGTTGTTGTTGAGTACATGACAGTTGTGTTGTTGTTGAGTACATGAAAGTTGTGTTGTTGTGTAGTTCATGACCATTGTGTTGTTTTTGAGTACATGAAAGTTGTGTTGTTGTGTAGTACATGACCGTTGTGTTGTTGTTGAGTACATGACAGTTGTGTTGTTGTTGAGTACATGAAAGTTGTGTTGTTGTGTAGTTCATGACCATTGTGTTGTTTTTGAGTACATGAAAGTTGTGTTGTTGTGTAGTACATGACCATTGTGTTGTTGTCGAGTACATGACAGTTGTGTTGTTGTGTAGTACAAGAAAGTTGTGTTGTTGTCGAGTACATGACAGTTGTGCTGTTGTGTAGTAAATGAAAGATGTGCTGTTGTGTAGTGCATGACAGTTGTGTTGTTGTCGAGTACATGACAGTTGTGTTGTTGTCGAGTACAAGAAAGTTGTGTTGTTGTCGAGTACATGACCGTTGTGTTGTTGTTGAGTACATGAAAGTTGTGTTGTTGTGTAGTACATGACCATTGTGTTGTTGTCGAGTACATGACAGTTGTGTTGTTGTGTAGTACAAGAAAGTTGTGTTGTTGTGGAGTACATGACTGTTGTGTTGTTGTGGAGTACATGACAGTTGTGCTGTTGTGTAGTAAATTACAGATGTGCTGTTGTGTAGTACATGACAGTTTTGTTTTTTGTGTGGTACATGAGAATTGGGTTGTTGCCTGGTACAGGCAGTTGTATTGTTGTGTAGTACATTGCAGTTATTTTCTTGTGTATTACATGACCGTTGTGTTGTTGTTGAGTACATGAAAGTTGTGTTGTTGTGTAGTACATGACCATTGTGTTGTTGTCGAGTACATGACATCTGTGTTGTTGTCGCGTACATGACAGTTGTGCTGTTGTGTAGTAAATGACAGACGTGCTGTTGTGTAGTACATGACAGTTGTGTTTTTTGTGTGGTACATGAGAATTGTGTTGTTGCCTGGTACATGCAGTTGTATTGTTGTGTAGTACATTGCAGTTATTTTCTTGTGTAGAACATGACTGTTGTGCTGTTATGTTGTTGTGTAGTATATATATATATATATATATATTTATAAATAAACAAAAACAAACGTTGGCTAAAACCTGTATTGATAAATCAACACAAAGCTCACCTACATGTGGCTTAACTTTCATCCCAGTGAGTCGTTTCTTTACATGTTTTTTGGCGGAAAAAAAAGGACGGAAATATTGGTTCACAGACGACTGGATTTCATCAGAAAACGATTTTTAAATCTCACGGAATTCATAGAACGATCCATAAAGAACTGAAACATTTTTTTTTGGTTTCTTGGTTTTTGTTTCTGTGGATTCCTCCTATAATGGATGACTCAGCAGTTTTCCCACCTGTCGTTTCACGGCGTAGTTTGTTGGTTTCGACGGAAAAAAAGGTTCAATTCCTCCAAAGCGTGCATCACTGTCAACACTGATGTGAGGGTTTTTTTCGACGTGGCTGGAAGGCAAACACTTTGGCAGGCGGTCTTCAGAGAGCGAGCGATGGAGGGCGGACTGGGGGGGGGGAAGGGATGCAGGTCAGAGGACCACGCCAGATCTTTCCTGTGTACTCTGACATGGTGTTCGACCCGATCTCTGATGATGAAAGAAAATTCTCTCCGCCATGCCAGGCATCGTTAGAAAAAAAAAGCCTGGGTTTTTTATATCCGGTCTTGATACTTCCAGTTTCCGATTTTTTTTTTTTCTCTGGTGGATGTTCTGAGGGAAGGAGCGATGAAGGTTTGGCAGTGGAAGCTGTGATCGTAGCCGAGGTGTTAAACTAGCAACCTGTGGTTTTTTTTTTCCCTCCGTCTCGCTGGTGAAGATGTGCCACTTTGAGGAACATGACGGGAAGGAAGAGAACGGCTATTTTCGGGCGAGTCAACAGATCGGCTCTTAATCTATCCGTCGTTCCGTCTGATTTTATTCCAATCATTTTAACGTTTGTATGTTTTTTAACGTACACAACCACAACAAGTTTAGTTTAACGTGAGTGTGAAGTACAGAGATTATTAAAAACTAGGGCTGTTGGTGGATGGTCACTTTCCACCCTTAACGGCCGCCATCTTAGTGACGTAGATGACGCTAAACGGAAGCTACGTCACTGACGACAAGAAAGAAGAAGTCGAGAAAAACACTCATTTGACCACAAAACAACACAACAACAGTAATAACAAAAAGAAAAACAACTTTGAAAAGTACTGTCAAGTGTCGGCGATAGAATTCCAACGTCAGGTTGCGATCAGCGTTAAAAAGTTAGTAGTAAGTAAGTAAGTAATGATTATTTGTAAACAATCGAAAACAATACACAGTTAATATATATACTGTAACAGGTCAAGACATAAGACAAAAACAGAAAATCAGGGAAAAACCTGCACAAATTAAAATGTCGGTTTCTTGAATGTTTCAGTAATAACATCAGCAGATTCTGATCCACAGACCTCAGAGCCCGAGCTGGGGTGTAAAGCTGGATCAGATCACTGATGTAAGGAGGAGTCTGACCATGACTGGCTTTGAAAGTAAGAACCAGAATTTGATTAAAATTGATCCTGAAAGTAACTGGCAGCCAGTGAAAAGTTTTTAGCATCGGGGAAATGTGAGTTCTTCTACTAGAGCAGGTCAGAATTCTCGCTGCGAGTTTTGCATTAACTATATGTTATATAGTGGAAGAAGAAGCTGTGAGTCATTTCCGGTAAGTGTGTAGCAACAGTGTTTAATTTGAGACAGTACTACCCTGTTGAAATTTTCACACTGCGCAAGTGCACTGTCTTACAGTGTACTGTATATCAGTGCACATAGAGAAGTGCACGATATGAGATATGACAGTAGCTGCATTAAATGATAGCTTAATCTAAAGTTGTTAGCATAGGTAGCTGACTTGTCAAAAGGAAAAGTATTAATTACTTTTGGTTCACTTGTCACAATAGATGATGAAGTAATAATAGGATATAATAGTAACTCTTAAACTACTACATCAACAACTACAAAGCACAGTAAGTATTAATTTACCTAAAAGTAATTATGCTAATGATGTATGTGTTTTTATTAAAACAAATTTACCATAGAAGTACGTTTCCATTTGTAGTAGCAGCAGTGGCTTTCACAGTATTACTACTAGTAGCAGTGTATTAAGCCGAGCCCTGTGATTATTTTCAGGAGACAAAATATATTTTTAAAAGTAGGTTGAACTCAAAGATTAGTCGCAAAATGGCAGATCGAATGGAAGTACAGGGAAAAATTAAAGAAAAATATTGGTCCATCAGATCCTTTAGAGCCTCTTCTTCTGGATTAGTTTGGTCCACAACTCTGGATGTGTCATTTTGGGGGGTTTATACTACAAAAACAAAGTCATCGTAATGCATTGCAAATATGACTCAGTTTTTCTTAACATTTTCGGTCCATAGACTTTCTATGTGATGTCGTCTATAACGCTGAAAAGGCGAAGAACTTTGTAAATTACTTTAAGAGGAGTAAACAAAACTTCAATTTAAGAATTTAAAGGGTTAGTTCCCCCCCAAATATCATACTTTCACTCATTGTTTACTCACTCTCATGTCGACTAAGGGTTGGGATTATTTTCAGAGTAATCTGTTCTTTTTTAGAATTAAAGGCAAAAATGTATGTTCATTTTAACGTAGCGACTGGAGCTCAGTTTGTCCAAAATGACGCTCTTAAAAACATATAAATATCTCCAAACTGCTAATCTGTAACGTCCATCTTGTATTGAAGCCTCGACATGAGAAAATTGTTCCCAAAAAAAATTAAAACTCTATATTTCAAGCTTGTTTTTAGCGGACGATGCTAGGCTAGCTTCCTCGATCTTGCGCAATCGCACTTGCAATGTGTTTCAATGAGGAAAAGACAGACTCATAACTTCCTCTATTCCCAACTTAAAGTATACTAGGCTTAGTTTAATTTTTTCGGAAACAATTATCTATTGTCGCGGCCTCAATACAAGATGGATGATAATGACGAGCAGAATGGAGGTATTTGGAATTACTCTGAAAATACTCTCAGTAGTAGGGTGAGTAGAAAATGAGTGAAATTATTCTTTTTTTGCTGTGTACCATCCCAGTTTTTAAACTTCCTCAATACTTTTCATTATTGTCCAAATTAGAAAAGGATTCATTTGGTAATCACTGTTATTTACTTGAGGTTTTGTATTCAAGATAAACATTTTTTTTAGTCAAAAATGTTTTACCAAATGAGAATCATTGCATGTAGCTTTAGTGAAAGTTAACTTTGTTGTCAGACCAGGATGTTGTTCACCTAAATGTTTCGTTTGCGGTACAATCGTTCTGTTAAACGTCCGCTCGCTCATCGAAAGGCTTTTAACTCACTCGCACGGCGTAGGAAGTGCCGGAACCGAAAAAATGTAGGGCAGACCGATACGGTACTGATCCACAC
The DNA here is from genome assembly GCF_982586985.1 of Callionymus lyra. Lineage (NCBI taxonomy): Eukaryota > Metazoa > Chordata > Actinopteri > Syngnathiformes > Callionymidae > Callionymus > Callionymus lyra. The sequence continues at coordinate 15,574,567 of NC_141831.1, forward strand.
GAGCCACCATAGATCTTTTAAAAAAAAACCCAGAGTTTGAACCTAGATCAGCGTCGAAACGTGGTGAAAATAATTCACGAGACGGAACCAAAGTCACCTTCAGCTGAAGTGTTTTCCTGAGATTTCTCAAAAGCCCAGAAGAGTCAGGTGGACAGATTCTGGCCGACCGCTGTGATGTCTCTCCGTCCAGCGACTGCCGCCCGTGATTGCACGTAATGGATTGTAAACTGCGGCGCAGGCAGCCGAGCTGCACCCCCACACCTCCAGGCGATGCTCCAGCCCTGCGAGCAGCTCGTAGGCTACGCTCCGCTTGTTCGGCCATCGCTTTTCTGGTCAGCACTCCCGGCTCCAGCGCTTCCTCCCCCCCCCCTACATCCCAAACAGCCCTGTGACCTGGTGCCAGCTCCGGCTGCTGCCGTTCTTACTCTGCTGTCACTACAGTTACCTTTCAAATTTAAAAGGATTTAGTCCGATTATTATCACATGTTAGGAGATACAAAGTTACAAATAAAGTCCATACCAAAAACAAGTATGTATAGAACAAACCGTTACTCTACAATTTGGGGTAACGGTAGATTTAAGGCGTCATCTGAAGTATCAAACGCTCCATTTAAAATACCTATAATTGCAAGAGATTGACCTACTTTTTTTTTTGGATGTGTTTTGACACTTGATCCATCGACCACTCGGATGCGAGTACTGCAACAAAATACTGCAATTTGATGTGAAGACATTATTGTAGACACAGGTAGTGTGTGGTCCGGGGGCCTTGTGAGATCTTGGGAATCTATTTTACCGGCCCTTAAGCTACTCTTCACTATTAAAAAAATTAAAATAATAGTGTTATTGTTTGTTTGTTTTGACTTATGTTATTGTACAGTTTTTGTAAATAAATAAAATATATATATATACTGATTTTATATTTTTATATCGTTTATTTATATCAAGGAATGTTTAGATATATACTTATTACAATTAAACATTTAAACAATTTCCTGAAGGAGACCTCCTGAGGATCAATAAAGTTTTACCTTACCTTACCTTATAATAGAATATAATAAATAAAACCTATGAATAAATAATTAAAAGAAAAAATCTCTAAACAATTGAATTTTTTGTTGCTTTTTTGCCATTAAATCCTGTCATTTATTACAGAGCAATAACAAACTGTCTTTTCTTATTATTATTTTTTTTAAGTTTTTTATTGATATTCACGACTTAAAGATTAACCCAGCTTTTTCTCTCTTTCTAAACCGAATGTTTTTATGTCATTTTATCTTTTTTATTTCTATGAAATATTGGATTTTTTTTGCTTTTATTTCATTTGTTGAATGAAATTAATTGTTTTTTTTAAATCATTTATCATGAGCTCATCTTTTGTGACTTTCCTCATAACCAATTCTTCATGTAACACAAATATAATTTCATCATATATTTAAGAATAAACACTTGGTATTCTTCATTTTACTCGTGTTAGTCACTGGTAAAAACCTAGAGTAGCAGTTCACTGATAAGAATAAAAAGGTGTAGAACATTTTCATGAATGAATCCAGGCCGACATTAGGAAAATGTTAGATCAGAACTTGGACCCAAACCGTGTCACGGACTCAACAAAAACCTGCCGACAGACTCCGGAGAGGCTCCAGCGAAAACTCCAGCGAAGCCAAAATCCTGCTCAACAAGGCAATCAGAGCGAAGGAGTCCCGTCGCCAACTGTGACTCATGCTACAGAGGAAAGACTCGCTACTACCTCGACCCCCTTCTCGTCGGCGCTGGAGACGATCAATCTCTTCGACCTCCTCCCCCGCGACGCCTGGACACGGTTTGAACCCCCGGAACACGTCTTCATGGCGTCGTTTGGTCGAGAGTGAAAAACCATTCAATTGCTGTCGGAGGGAAGAGAAACACGTCCGTCGAACGTGGACGTGACACGTCGTGGGCGGCTTTAGACTCGGCTGTGAGGCGAATCCTTTCTGTGGTAATGTAGAGGAAATACAGCATTTATAGTGTTTTTTTGGTTTTGTATCGTTATTTTAGTGCTTTTATTGTGTTAAAAAATGTATTTTTCATCTTTAATCATGTGATTTATAAGGTTATAAGAGAGTTTTATCAAAGATAACCGACCTTAATAAGACCAGATGGGTCGAGAGGCCACATGGGGGCCATCGATTGTAATTATGTGGCCCCCCCGATGAGGTCAAAGGTCATGAGGAAGAAACGATTCATTTGGTATTCATCTATATTATTAATTCCTAGTCTCTTAATATGATAATAGGGATTTTGTTTAGGAATTAATTAAAAAAAATAATAATACTCTTTGCCCCTTGAGAAGATATAAATAAATATAAAAAAATATTCTGGAAAAATCAAAGATATTTTTTTTTAATAAAAGTTATGTAAAACGGAATTAAATCAATATTTTAGTATATTAGGCGTATTTTGATTTTATTATTTATCAGATTAATAATCTGATAATAGGGATTTTGTTTAGGAATTAAAATAAAATAATAACTATATTTCTTTATGTAATTGTGAGTATTTATTACCCCTTAAGATATAAACAAAAATAAAAAAATAGTTGAAAAAATATATATACATCTTTTTTAATAAAAGTGACGTTAAACAGAATTAAAAAAAAACATTTTAGTATATTAGGCGTATTTTGATTTTATTATTTGTCAGATTACTAATATAATAATAGGGATTTTGTTTAGGAATTAATTAAAATAATAATATTTCTTTATGTAATTTTGTGAGTGTTTATTGCCCCTTAAGAAGATAAACGAAAATTAGAAAAAATGTTGAAAAATATATATATAGCATTTTAAATAAAAGTGACGTTAAACAGAATTAAATAAACATTTTAGCATATTATCTTATATTGACTTATTTTCATTATTTGTCAGATTAGGAATCTAACTTAACACCTTTTACTAAAAGAAAGAATAGAAATCAGATCTGGTTTTAAACTTGTATACAAGTGAGAGAGAATATTACAGAGTTTACATGTCTGTCCAGTTCCTTTTTGAAGCACGGAGCTGTTAGTTCGACGTTATATCTTTGTCGCAGTTTTTCCATGTCGGCAATTATCTAAAGATTTCTAAACACAAACTTGGATGAGCTATTATCGCTCAAGGCCGGGGGTCAAGTTTACTCCATCAAAGATCATTTTGTGGTGAAAATAGAATCTCCAATCCTCACATTCCTTTCTCATACAAACACCAGTCAAGTAAAATATTTGTGACGATGAATTTAATTCCCACATCTAGACAACACTCGACACTGTCAACACTTCCATCACTCAAAGTAAAAAATCATTTAAACACTTACGAAAAGGAGCCCAGATAACGAATTAAATCCTTTGAATGTGTCGAATGAACCTCATCAAGTGCGTCCATGGTGTGGAGGCAACACCGGAGCCGCCGCCGACCAAATCAGACTTGATAACAGCTGCAGCTCTGATTGCTGATGGTGCACAGGTGAGCGTGAGGATCGGGGGCCATCTTTAAATCAACATGTGAGAGGGGGTCCGGCTGCAGAACTCTCTTCTCAGGCCCCTCCACCTGCTCTCTAAAGTCCCTTCTTTGCAGACCGCAACAGAATTTTTTCCAAACGTAGATGAAAATCCTGGGAATCTCCCTTAGTCTGTCGTCATGTGATACACGTACATGTTTCCAAAATGTATTTTTCTGACTCGTATCAAATACCTCACCGACTAGCAGGGGTCCCCGCTCCAGGAGTTGGGGACCACTGCTTTAGAACAGTGTCAAAATATCTTAAAACTGAATTTGATTGAAAATCGAAATCCAATTGACATATTTGAATTTTCAAAATATATATATATATATATATATATATATATATATATATATATATATATTATGTGAACAATAATACTTTATTTGTTTTATTTGTATTAATTAAGATGAAAACTGTTGGATTTTATGTGTTATTTATAACATATTCTATTATGAACCTGATAGTTAAAAAATGACTTTTATAGTGATTTTACCAAGAAAATGTATATTTTTGCTCCAATTTAGCTTCTAAAATATAGATTTGAATTTTGTATTAATGTTTTTCTTTTTTATTAGGGAGCTGAATCAAACAACATAAAGTCAATTTTTGTAGTAATTTATAAAGTGTCTTTGAATATTTTGCAAGTGTAAGTTATAATGACTGAATTTTGCAGATACAATCTGCAAAAACAAGCCAAAATATTGTACATTATCAGGGGAAATATGAAAGAAAAAAGTTAAAAAAACGAAATGAACCTTTATAATATATTTAACACATATAATTATACAAACTAAAAACATGGTTAGCGACCTAGTGGAGGAGGTAGCTAGAAAAGTAGGGGCTTGAGAGAGCAGGTGGAGGGGCTTGAGAAGAGAGGTCTTGGTGGACAAAGAGCTGAGCTAAAGGACTAAGAATCAAGAATATATATATATAAATTTTATGTGAACAATAATACTTTGTTTGTTTTATTTGTATTTATTAAGATAAAAGTTGTTGGATTTAATGTGTTATTTATAACATATTCTATTATGAACTTGATGACTTTTATAGTGATTTTACCAAGAAAATGTATATTTTTGCACCAATTTAGCTTCTAAAATATAGATTTGAATTTTGTATTAATGTTTTTATTATAAGGGAGCTGAATCGAACAACATAAAGTCAATTTTTGTAGTCATTTATAAAGTGTCTTTGAATATTTTACAAGTGTAAGTTATACTGACTGAATTTTAATTTATTATTTTTAAATAATGCAGATACAATCCGCAAAAAATAACCCAAAATATTGTACATTATTAGGGGAAATATGAAAGAAAAACGAAATTAACCTACTTAATATATTTAACACATAATTATACAAACTAAAAACATGGTTAGCGACCTGGTGGAGGAGGTAGCTACAAAAGTAGGGGCTTGAGAAGAGAGGTCTTGGTGGATAAAGAGCTGAGCTAAAGGGCTAAGAATCAAGAATATATACTTTGATAAATGAGAAGAAAGAGTTGTTTTTCTTTAAATATTTCACTGATCAATTGCACTAGTTTAAGGAAGTCAGCAGTAAATAAAGATCCTGACCAGTAGGAAACATCTTCTCGGTGAGAACACGTCCATTTCTATTCTTCCAGTGGTGGCCGGGTGGACCAATGGAGACCAGCTTATGAGCTTAAGCCTCTAATGAGGGAGAAGTCCAGGAGGAGGACGGGCTTCTCACTGGAGGAGACGGACGCTTGTTTACTGGCCTCATTATGTCAGCGGCTGTCCACGGCAGGTCTTCAGCGAGGTCCGGTGTCCACTGACTCAGAGCCCACGAGCAACAGCACCTGACAAAAGAGTGTCTGTGAAGGCTTTCAAACACCAGCGAGTTCCTCTTTCGAGTCGCTGTCTCTTGACCTCTGAGTGTCACCTATTTGCCGCACGAACGTAAAAAAGACTGTCACGGCAGGTATTTCTGGATTCACGATGGTTGTCGGGGGCGACGGTCCAGGTGAGTCCAATCAGTTCAGGGTTATCGTTGGCTCTGAGATGCTCTGGAAAAAAACATTTATTAGATATAAAGGAATCGAGTTTCTGTCTGTAAAAAACAATCATTTTGAAGAAATATTGTAGGAGTCAAAATGGTCCATTTTCTTGATATAACTATAGATTCAAATTCACTACGACACAAATAAAAATCAGATTAAAATGATAAAGTACTCCGAAATATCTCTGTCTTCATAAGCGTAACCATGTTTTTAGTTTGTATAATTATACGTGTTAAATATATTATAAAGGTTCATTTCGTTTTTTTATCTTTTTTCCTTCATATTTCCACTAATAATGTACAATATTTTGGGTTGTTTTTACGGATTGTATCTGCATTATTTGAAAATAATAAAATAAAATAAATTATAACTTACACTTGCAAAATATTCAAAGACACTTTATAAATAACAACAAAAATTAACTTTATGTTGTTTGATTCAGCTCCCTAATAAAAAAAAATTAATACAAAATTCAAATCTATATTTTAGAAGCTAAATTGGTGCAAAAATATAAATCTTCTTGGTAAAATCACTAAAATTTGTCACTTTTAACTACCAGGTTTATAATAGAATATGTTATAAATAACACATTAAATCCAACAGTTTTCATCTTAATAAATACTTTTTGAGCGTTCATAAAGTGTAGTAAACACACAAAAAAGTATTATTAATTTACATAAAATATATCTATATATATCACTCACTTTTTACTAAACAAAGAATAGAAATCAGATCTACATCTTTTACTTGTACACAAGTGAGAGAGAACAACACAGAGTTGACATGTCTGTCGGATTCCTTTCTGAAGCACAGAGCTGTTAGTTCGCTGTTATATCTTTGTCGCACATGTCGTCAATTATCTTAGTCTGAAGATTTCTAAACACAAACTTGGATGAGCTATTAATCACTCAAGGTCAAGTTTACTCCTTCAAAAATAATTTCCTGGTACAAATACATCTCTAATCCTCACATTCCTCACTCAAAAATATTTATTTCCATATCCGCTTAACAGTATTTTTTTGTTAATAAATTTACAATATTTTTCTGATGTTCTTGCATTTAAAATAATGATTTTTCTCACGTTGCCCTTGTTTATTTTTTTCAATTAAGAATTTAGTTTTTTTATTTTTATTTTAGTAGATAAATGCAAAATGTATTATTTTTCTGTGACGTATTTGCTACCAAATAATTTATTTTCATTTAAAATCTTTCACTTCACAGTATTTCGTTAAATTCTCCCATTTTTTTCCTGGATCAAACTAAATCAGCAATAACCTGATACTTACTGACATTTGAGCATATTATCTATCAGACGTTCGTCCGTATCAGCAGCAGTTCGTTGGTTGCGAGCTCTGAACATTGAAAGGTTTATTTCTGCCCCGCGTGTGAACACGACTGTTGTTTTCCGTTCCGCAGTCCCCACATCTATAATCCCTTTTATTGAAATCCGTGTCACCTGCCGCCTGCGCAGTCCAGCAGCCTGAAGCATTAGACGACTGGCATGGTGACGGTCTCTGCAGTGAGAGGAGGAGAGACACCAGAAGACGACTCGGCTGCTGTGGCAGCTTAGAACGTTTAGAAAAAACAACTCTTTTTTTTTGAAGGGATCGACAACAAAAGTGAACAGATTGGTAGTGAAAAGTGAAAAACTAGCTGTTTGAGAAAAGTGGTCGAGAATCTTCATTTTATTTGTTGTCACTTTAAAAATACGTTTTTCGACTTCCTCTCTCGCTTGAGCTGCACTGAGCTGAATTGATGCCTTGATCACATGACGTTGATCACATGACGTTGATCACATGACGTTGATCACAGTAACGAAAAAATTCTGATATCTGATCTATTTTTGATATATTTGAAATATACCAACAACAAAAAACAGCGATATTGTTTTTACTATAGCGAGAAATACAGTATATGCTATTTAATTTATACAAACGAGAAAGCTATGGGATGTACTATTTATATACAGTACAAGACAATTATCTGGTATAGTTTTACTGATACTGATAAGATAAACATCGAATTTTACATATAAAAGATCTACAATCGTATTTTGAATAATGTTATAAAAAACTTTCATTTTAAATATACTTAATTGTGCAGTTATATTTTGATTAAACTAATGGAAAAAAATCTGCAATATAATTTAATATATGCTAACGAGAAAATTAATAACACATTTTTCACATACTAACAGGAAAATTAAGGGTATATCATTTTAAATATACTAACAAGAATAATATGATCACACATTTTAAAAATACTAACTAAAAAGTTATGAAATAACATATTATAGCAAGAACATGTTTTATATAATTTCATGTATACTAACTTGAAAAATCTTAAATATCATTTAACAAATATCAACAGAAAAACAAATATCCTATATAATTGTACGCATACAAGAAAAGGATGTAATAAACATAAAAATGTACAGAAGGAAAGATGCATTATATAATTTTACAAATACTACGAGGAAAATTTGTGATATAACTGTAGGTTTACTAACTGCAATGTGCCGACGACGGCACATCCAGATGACGTATTAATCCAAAAATCTTTCTCTTTCTTCCTTATTGAACAAACATTTTTGCCGCTTTTGAACTGGTCTGAGCTTCACTTTATTGGCTTCCTGTCAATTCAAGAATTGATTACAAGATTTGAACCGATTACTTTTAAAGCCCCGTCTTGGTCCGACCCTCGATCAATAGATCCCCAGACAAGTTCTCGGGGTTCACAGGACATACAGTACGTACTGCAAGTCACTCAAGCCCAAACTTAACATACACTGTTATAGTTGTTGTTCTTACAAATGAAGTAAATTAAACAATGGCAACATTCAAGTAAACTTTCTTTTGGATTTAAGTTACTTTTACTAGCTTAACCTCAAAATTGTACCTAAAACCTGTCAATTTTAAAATTATTTTTACACCTTTTATTTATGGACTACATTTAAGTAACAACAACAAATTCTCTGCAGCTTATATTTTTTATTTATCGAAACAATGACTTGAACAATGAGGAAACTGTTAAAAATTAACATTTTTTTTTACTACTGAAAATTTTTTCCATAAAAACTTTATTAATACTTTAAAATAACCTTTTTTTTGGAAATTATGGCGAAGACAACCCAATCTTTTTTCCATGAAAGCAACAAATTGGGCAGAATGTATCTTTTATATATACAGTATATATTTATATATATATATATATATGTATATAGCAGGATTACTATCGCAACAATATGGTAAAACTAAAAGAAAAATAAAGACTTAAATGGAAAGTGGGTCAAGAACTTTCCATCAGTCTTTCTCAGGCGGTTTATCGATATAAATCTACATTTTGTCAGTGACGTATTTAGTGTGTTTGGGCCTGTCAAAAAGTGTTTCGATGGTTCTCACCCCAACTAGCTGGGATAGTCTCGAAGCCTTGATAATGACTGTTAGCAGTGTTGGGAAAGGGCTGTCTATGTGAACAGGTTCAAAGAAAAGTTCACCAGTTTTAAGTAAGTAAGTAAGTAAGTCATTTTTATTTGTATAGCGCTTTTCTAGACCAGGGTCACAAAGCGCTTAAACAATCAGAACAATACTCAATAAAGTATATACTTTAAAGGTCAAGATAAAACTGATAACACAACAGGAGTTCCAGAAAATCAAGGAAAAGCCTGAACAAATAAAAACGTCTTAAGATGTTTCTTGAAGGAGTCAGTAGATCCATCAAACTCAAAGAGAAAGGAAGATCGTTCCAAATCTTAGGAGCAACAGCCTGAAAAGATTTCTCTCCTATGGTCCTGAACCGTGTTCAGGAACCATCAGTAGATCCACAGACCCTAGAGCCCGAGCTGGGGTGTAAGGCTGGATCAGATCAGTGATGTAACTAGGAGCCTGACAATGAATAGATCTGAAAGTAAGAACCAGAATTTTAAAGTTGATCCTGAAAGAAACTGGAAGCCAGTGAAGAGTTTTAAGGATCGGAGAAATGTGAGTTCTTACAAGACATGAAAATAAACTGTTGCAATAGTCCAGGCGAGAAGACACAAACGCATAGTTTTAAACTTGAACTAGTCCATAGTTCAACATTTTCAAAAGTCCACATCTCCAAGAATAAACTAGTTTATGGTTCTTTTTCGTCTATATGTTGCTCCGAGCTCTTTTGTTTTAGAAGTCATTCATTGTTATTATCAGTATTGTAAAAACAACTCAGGAATTGTATGTGTTGTTGTGGAATACGGTAAATAATATAAGACATGAAGTAGATAAACTAAATAAGATTATTAAAATACAATACGATACAACAGGGGTGGGCAGTTAAAAGTCTTCAAGGGCCACATTAAATTCTATGAACGTTGTTAGGGGCCGTCAAGCAAAAACAAAAACGAAAAAATCCCTTAAAAAAATAGGACACTCGTCATTAGGCCGTGCCATTTATTAACCTAAATAAGCTGCAATTGTATTCTTGTATAGATGAGTTGTTTTTTTCGAAAAATTTCTTCAATTAACTTAAAAAAAAATGTTTTGAGGGATTAGTATATTCACAAAAAATTACACACAAAAAGGAGGGAAGTGTTATGTGAAAATGTAAATGAACAATAAATACAAAATACATTTGTTAATGCATTAGAACCATTTATACACGATCATACTTTGACATTACGAGGGCCGCATAAATACAGTCAAGAACTTCAAGAACTATCGTTCAATGAACTTGTTCCCGGCACAACGCTGGAATGTTAGCTAGTGGCCAAAACAACATTTATTTACTAGCCGTGCTAGCATGAGTCAATCATGGAAGGAAGTCATCGGCGGGATCCTTCCTGACAAGTTTTCCACTGCGAACCCGACACCTCCTCGCTGTTATGACAGCCCACTGTCACCAGACCGGGGCCCACCAGAAAAAAAAGGAGTCGGTGGGCAAACCACGAGTCCATTAGCATTCCGCGTCAACTTAACGCACATCGGACTCGACTCAGAGTCGGCGTGAAAATAAAAGGGACGCCAGACAAGAGAGGAAAAGCTCGAAGGAAAGGGGAAGAAGAAAAAAGATCTTCCAGGCAATTTTGTAAACCTGTGACGCATTAATTATTAACAAGCCGAACGCATCGGCTTCGTTCTCGCTCCTTCTCCTCGATCCCTCATCCTGCAGGAAATGGTCACATGCGACCCAGATGTGCTTCGCCGAGTGACGGTCGCGCCGTGAGGCTGAGCGTGACGGATGGGCCTCACGTGACAGGAGGTGCACAAACACTGACAGGGAATCTATTCAGGAAAAGACACAAAAAAAAGGGGGGATTTTTCACGATGAATAAGTGAAAATATATCTTTTTTTAAAAGGTGTATTTTTCTCCGTCCGACGGCAGGAAATCTTCCGCTGATCACGAGGAGGTGTCAGGTTTATTTTGGCGTGAGAGGCTTCTTCTAATCAATTGACCGTGTGTGCATGTGTGTGTGTGTGTGTGTGTGTGTGTGTGGAGGCAGGCGCTGCTCGAGCGGTCACTCTGCCCCTGAGGCAATGATGTGTGTTTGGAAGGAATGGATCCTCCCACCGGAGTGCTGAGAGAACTTGTGTGTGTGGATGTCCCCACAATACTTTTTTGCTGCAGTGTGTTGCCTGGTAGTTGTCGACTCCACAACAAAGCCCAGACAAACAAACACACAAAAGGACTCCAGAAAATGTTGTTTACCAAGATGTACATCATTGAGGGGACTGACGGGGGGGTTGGTTGCCCGTGAGCTTCAACTCCTTCTAACCTTCAACAAGTGAATGTTAGTTTTAAGAATACTCCTGCCAAGGAGGTCAACTTAATCATTCAAAAATGTCTGAGTGTATATCAACAAAGTTTTCAGGAAGTGTTCATAATCGGACCTGGAACAGACGATTAAAATTCAGTGGTGTACTAAAATACCATCTGGATTAAGGAAGGTTTTGAAGATGTTCACTTGTATGGCTTCTAACCGCTGCTGCTCAAATGCTCCGCTACTAGCTAAAGAAAGGTTTGATAAAAACGGAGAATACAGATAAAATCATGAAAACAAATTAACCTGTGATTTTTTTAGAGATAAAATGTGTTTTTTAATTAGCTAGCTAGGTACCTAGCTACACTTCAGGCTAACTTTATTTCTTAACACAAGTGTTCCTAATTCTTGATTCTCATAGGTTCTTAACTTGAGATGTGCTCCTTGGCAGAGATATGTACCGTCTCAGTGCTTTTCCTTCATTTTTACTTCCTCACTATATACCGCTCAAATACCCTGCTATCTTCAGGGCCTAGCTACCTAGCTTAGCTACCTAGCTACAGCTAGCTCTTTTCTTTTATCTGAAAATATATAATAAAAAGTAACTTGTCTTCAGTTTTTGAAATGAGCCCCTTGGCAGAGATATATGTACGGTACAGTTTAGCTTCAGTTTTCCTGTTTAAAATAGTTTTTAGTAAGGATGTGAGAAAATATCGATAAACCGATATATTTCAATGGTTTTACCGTGTCGATATTTAAAAGAACTGTAACGTATTTTTTCTTTTAAATCTTATTTTCAATATAGTCATTTTATGATTTATATTTCCAAAATGTGTGTATAAAATAAAATAAATAAATCAACAATTATGCAAACATTCACACTATTGTTTCATTTTTGTGTTGCAATTAAACTTCCAGCTACTTCATGACGTACTTCGCAGCTAAAGGAACAATGAAATCCTGCGAGATCCTGGCGATGACTGAGGACGAGAGGATATGGTCAAGCAGCTTTTAAAGCTGATGTTTGGACAAATTTTGGTTTCAAAACAAATGAAAGCAGTTACGACTTCAACAAGAGTCATGTGGTCTGTAAATTCTGTAACACAAGATTCAAGTACTCGACAATACTACAAATATATACCTGTTCCTACAGTATCACAATATATTTTATTGTTCTAAACTGGCAGGTTTGGACCTTTTTAGGGTTTTTTTTGTCGATCTTGAGAATATTTTTGACGATTTCATCCAAATATTTCCTGGATTCATCTAGACAGTCAAATGACCTCCTTGGCAGAGGTAAATATGACTGAAACGAGCTGCATCATATGAAAGCGTAGGACATATATTGGATCGGATTTGTAGTATTTTGACAAATTGCGAGACGTGGGGTTGTCGGCTTGATGCCCTGAGAAACGAAGCTGACATCCTCCTCGTCACACATGGATGAAGGGAACAGCGACGATGCCCTCTGATCGTGTCACTTTGGGCTTCGCCTCCGTGGTTTTTAGTCCCCGAGGACTTGATCTGCGAGGACATCAGCAGCTGCGTGAGAGGAAGAGTCGACGGCAGGAAGGACGTTTGAAGGAAGCTAATAAGTTTGAATTCACTCTCTCGGCAGATGTGAACACTTTTTCAAACAGGTTTGTGCGTCACATCTGCCTCACTCACGAGTAAAGTGAGACTTGTCCCAGCTACTTGGGGGCAGATGCGGGAGTGAGGGGACTCTGGACCAGACCTAGGGAAAGTGCAGCATCTGGGGCCACGTTTGGCTATTTGACTGTATTCATGTGGCCCTCATGAGGTCAAAGATCATGTACAAACTAACTTTTTTTTAAATTTTATTTCACATTATTATTGGTAGTCTCTAAATATGAGTACATTTTATTGAGTATTTATTGCACCTTTAGATAGTAAAAGTATTTATTGACCCTTACAAAGAAAGATAAAAGAAAGAAAAGAAAGAAAAAATATATATAAAAAAAAAACAATTCAATATTAGATTAAAAAATAAAATAAAATAATACAAATAAGAATATAAATAAAACATTGAAACTTTTTAAAATAAATAATAAATAAATAAATAGATAAAATAAAATAAAATAAAATAAAATAAAATAAAATAAAATAAAATACAAATAAAAATTATAAAATGAAATAAAACAAAATTTTATTAAATAAATTAAAATTTAAATTTAAATTTAAATTTAAATTTAAATTTAAAATTAAAATTTAAAATTAAAATTAAAATTAAAATTAAAATTAAAATTAAAATTAAATAATTATTTTAGCATAATTAGCTCGATTTTTGGCATAACAAAATGTGGTCTTTGAGAAAATGTTTTCGTGTATCATAGGATACAAAGACGGACAACCGCTCACATGCACAGAATATTCCTCAAACTATAAACTGTATGTTTTTGGACCATTGGAGGAAATCAGAGTGCCTGACAGAAACCTCTGCATGCAAAAGGAACCCAACCTGGGATGTAAACAAGTTTAAATTGAATAAGAACCAGCAACTATTTCCTTTTAAATTGAATTGTTTACCGACAGTTTTATTCAGAATCGCATTCTGGGATAATCCCGTTTAAAGGTGTGAGAAGAATTCGATTCGTACTCCACGAGATACTGAGGCAGAAGTGGCTTGAACACAGGGGAGGACAATAAAAACCAGAACAATAGAGAAGTGGGACATCGATACTCGGATGTATCAACTCGTGTGCATTTTGCCGACTCATCAAAACGATATAAACCGCCAGTGAGACATAATGAAGTGAAACTTCCGAGCGAAGGGTCCGGACGGTGTCAAATACGCTCTATTATATACGATTCCTGACTTCTTTTTTCCGACGACGTATACACACATACGGAGAGAGTCGTGCACACAAACACACACCGAGCCCCTAGTTTGTCCCCCTGCCCACTTCCTCCGCAGCCTATGGTGTTTCCGCTGGGGTGAGACGGTGCCAGCTCCCTCCCTCTGCTTCCCAGTGGGGTCCTGCCTCCCGGCATCTGTCAGGGCAGCTGTCTCTCCTCTCCACTCTGATACACACCATGCCAGGCCTCCGCACAACAACACACCAGCAACACACACCGCCACACTGAAGTCCACCAAAGCACGGGAGGACCTGTCGTCATCCGTCAAACAAAACAACTGGTCCTGATAGACGTTAACAATTGATACGTTGATGCTATTAAAGTCAACAAGTGTTTTCGTCAGTTGAGTCGCTCGAGTAATTTTTTTACCCAGAATCCTCCAATAAATGCTACAATGCTAAGATAACTTTTAGTCTCTGAAGCAGTAGCTAAAAGCTAATAGATAGCATCAAAAAGATTGATGGATGGATGAGTGGATGGATGGATGGATGGATGGATGGATGGATGGATGGATGGATGGATGGATGGATGGATGGATGGATGGATGGATGGATGGATGGATGGATGGATGGATGGATGGATGGATGGATGGATGGATGGATGAGTGGATGGATGGATGGATGGATTTATGGATGGATTTATGGATGGATTTATGGATGGATGGATGGATGGATGGATGGATGGATGGATGGATGGATGGATGGATGGATGGATGGATGGATGGATGGATGGATGGATGGATGGATGGATGGATGGATGGATGGATGGATGGATGGATGGATGGATGGATGGAAGGATGGATGGATGAGTGGATGGATGGATGGATTTATGGATGGATTTATAGATGGATGGATGGATGGATGGATGGATGGATGGATTGGATGGATGGATGGATGGATGGATGGATGGATGGATGGATGGATGGATGGATGGATGGATGGATGGATGGATGGATGAGTGGATGGATGGATAGATGGATGATGGATGGATGGATGGATGAATGGATGAATGGATGGATGAGTGGATTTATGGATAGATGTTTGGATGAATGGATGGATGGATGGATGGATGGATGAATGGATGGATGGATGGATGGATGGATGGATGGATGGATGGATGGATGGATGGATGGATGGATGGATGGATGGATGGATGGATGGATGGATGGATGGATGGAAGGATGGATGGATGAGTGGATGGATGGATGGATTTATGGATGGATTTATAGATGGATGGATGGATGGATGGATGGATGGATTGGATGGATGGATGGATGGATGGATGGATGGATGGATGGATGGATGGATGGATGGATGGATGGATGGATGGATGGATGGATGGATGAGTGGATGGATGGATAGATGGATGATGGATGGATGGATGGATGAATGGATGAATGGATGGATGAGTGGATTTATGGATAGCTGTTTGGATGAATGGATGGATGGATGGATGGATGGATGAATGGATGGATGGATGGATGGATGGATGGATGGATGGATGGATGGATGGATGGATGGATGGATGGATGGATGGATGGATGGATGGATGGATGGATGGATGAGTTTATGCATAGATGGATGGATGATGGATGGAAGGGTGAATAGATGTATTATGGATGGATAGATAGATAGATATATAGTTAGATAGATAGATAGATAGATAGATAGATAGATAGATAGATAGATAGATAGATAGATAGATAGATAGATAGATAGATAGATAGATAGATAGATAGATAGATAGATAGATAGATAGATAGATAGATAGATAGATAGATAGATAGATAGATAGATAGATAGATAGATAGATAGATAGATAGATAGATAGATAGATAGATAGATAGATAGATAGATAGATAGATAGATAGATAGATAGATAGATAGATAGATAGATAGATAGATAGATAGATAGATAGATTGATATATTTTTTTGTATGGTAGCCATTAACTCTACTGAGCCTATCCTGGCGTCTGGTTCGAGGCCGACAGCAAAAAAGGTGATGGTTTCATATTTCCTCTGCTAAATAAGGCCCTAAAGATCCTCCAGATCATTGGTTATTCATAAAGTGGGAGAGGAAGCCGACGCGCAGACAGGAAAACATAAAAAGAGAAGAAGAAAAAAAGAGGGGAGGGTTGTCTGAGGTCCAGGTGTGCCAGGAGCCTCAGGAAGTAAACACAGAGGCAGGTGCTGAAAAACGACTCTCATCCAACAGAGGTTCCTGCAGACAGCGTTGAGAAAAACCCCTCAACGCCGAAAACCGGCGCAAATAAACGTCCTCGGATTTTCGGGGTCGCCTTCCCTGACCACCCCCCACCACCACCTCCATCAGACACGCAGCTGTGCTCGCACAGGTATACCTTCCGCACACACACACACACACACACTCTCATTTTCATTTCCTAAACCCTCCGAGTGCGGCGTCCATCGAACGCAGATGCAGCGCCTGATTAATTGGACGCAGCACAGGAGGGGAAAAAAACGGGGGTCTGGATATTACCTGACAATTTTCCGCAAGCTTTCCCCCCCTTCCTCGCCCAACCTTATTTCCACTAAAACCTGCCTCTCACATTTGGATCTCGCAAGAGTCAGCAGGTGGGCTTCTGGGAGGAGTTTTTTTTTTTTTTTTTCGGCGTTGATATTCTGCCCGCGTCCGGCACGCCGGGCGCCCTACATTTGCAGACACTCCCTCTGGCAATGCTTGCCTTGGCTCCGGGGCTGAGAGCTGGAAACGTTCAGAGTTCTGACTGGGCAGGTACGAAAACACACCGAGGCCAGTGGACCGTCCGGACTCACCCGGAGGGTCCCGGCGATGGGGGACACAGTGAGGCCCTTTAATGAAGGCGCAGGAAAGGGAGCAGCAGCTGGTGGCATGTGTTCGGAGGATAAGACCCCTCGCACCGGACTTGCCGAACCCCCCTTCCTCCCGACCTCCCCTCCTCACTTTCCTCGTCTCCTAACGTTCCCTTTTATCCGACTCCCCCTCCCCTCCGTCTCTCCCCCGTTTAGAGAATGAAGTCCTTTGTCCAGTTTCCACTTCTGCCCATCCTGGACTTGGGCCTGAGCTGCAGGGGCCTCCTGGTCAGCCAGCTCCAGAACCAGAGCAGCAGAAGCAAGTTGAGCCCTCACAGGCCTGGCCCACGTCTCCGCCGCCCGCCGCCGCCGCCGCCGACTATTCCCAAACTGCCCAGAGCTGGGCACGGAAAAGGGGGAAAAAAATCAGAGAAAAGAGACATCAGAGAAATGGCCGGACGATGCCAGTAGGAGACATGAAAAAGATGGAAACGTACAATAGTGTCGCCACAAAGAAGTCTGACGGTGCAGTGTGTCTTAAACTCCAGCGTGTTCTGTAAGTTAGGAGGTGTTTCTTGTGAAGGATCTGGCGATACAATACTTATCACGATATATTGCGATACTGTAGTATATATTACTTATAGTGTTGTCCAATACTTGACTCTGGTGTTGCAGAATTTATAGACTTATAGATTTATACTCCTGACAAAGTCGTAACTGCTTTCATTATTTTTTACACCAACATCTGTCCAAACATCAGCTTTAAAAACCACTGGACTGTTTCCTCTTGTACTCAGTCATCTTTAGGATCTAGCGGGATTTCATTGTTGTTTTTAGCTGCTGGGGGATTCAAGGACTGCTGCCATCTAGTGGTAAAACATTAAATTGAAACACAAAAATAAAAAAAAACGCTGTGAATTATTGCATGTTATTTGTAAACAAACAAATAAATTGCATTATTTTATTTCATATACACTTTATTGAAATACAAACCGTAAGGAACTATGATAACATTAAAATTAGCTGTTACATTATGAAGGAAAATAATGCTGAAACAAATCACACAAAACAAAATGTAGATCGCACACCCAATAGAAACGTCCGATCTGATTGGTCCTCGTTAGGGAGGTACAACTAATGAACCTTCGATATAAACATTTCAATTTGTCGTATAAAAGTCAAAGAACATCTGAAGGATTCGTAGCTTTGTGCTGTTCCACCATCATTAATAATAATAAAAACCCTTGAAGATGAATTGAAAAAAGAACAAACACAAATAAAACAACTTTACTCAAGGCATAAAGTTTTACCTTACCTTACATTTAAACAAAATATTGTGGTTATAACTAGTTAAACTGGTTAACTAGACTAGAAATACTGAATAATTATGAATTATTTTAAAGTTGTGCTAACAGCTAAACCTCTGGCATCAATACCTCGTGTGAGCGGTAAGTTTGGCTGAAAATTCACTTGTCACCAAACCTCACGCACAAAAGGCCCTTTGTGTATTTCAGTAATTGGACCCATGTCACCTTGTTGCACCTCTGCCCAAAAACCCCAAAGTCCCTCCTGCCCGCGGACGCAGCCACTTTGCTTTGTTAGCTTAGTGCGCTAAAAACAATCGAGGCAGGAACTGGAAAGTTCTTGTTTTGGTCTGTAATACTTTTACTTCATAACATCTCAGAGGATTTGTGACTCTTTTATTTGGAACTTTTATCAAGAAAGTTGAAAAGCAGAACGAACAGGACATTTGTCACTTTTCTTAGGCGCTACTCAAGGTCCCGTCTCAGGTTCTCGTGGTTTTCTAACCCAAACATTTTTCAAACATGTTTTCAGATGCTGGGAAACGTGGTGCCAGGAATGCTTCAACAAATCCTACAGGAAAGAGTATACTTTCGACACCTTCACACCTCTTTACTCAGGTCAGAGTCAGGCTTTGGTATCTCGCACCATCTCGACCCACAACGCTACGTGCTTGGTGTGCAGCGGCTACTATAGGACTAGCTTAAATGTAAGTAATAATCAAACTTATCATACATTTCATAGCTTGACATAGTCATCATCAAATTCTTGTTCATTTTAACTTAATTCTTATTTATTAGCTATTGACTTAAAATTAAATGAAATTAATGTATAAAAAAGAGAGAAATAACAAACAAACAATAATAGAAAGTGATGACAATACCTTGTGACAGTCCGATGCGCTACTAAGAGAGCTAGTTGAGTTCAATGGTGACAGGTGGATAGTAGCGTTGATAACGCTGGTCGGACGGATAATGCAGTTAGACGAGCATAACTTCAGCGTCACGTCCACATACAGCTACAGTTGTACGGAGTTATGCCTGTTATGTAACAAGTAACAATCCTGTTTAGATTGCGATAAAGTAATTACTTACAGTGCTTGTTACTGCAAAAAGTATTGCAGTGAGCTATTAAGGTATAACGTTGTAATGCGTCACCAAGTAATGTGTAAAATAGTAAGCGTAATGTAGTATCATGACCGGTAATAACACATAGCATTGTAATGGGTAAAACATGCAACATAGTAACACTTAATAAAGCAACACATAGCATAGTAACACATAGCGTAGTCACATTTAGCGTAGTAACATGAGTGTAGTAACATGAAAGGTAGTAACATGTATCGTAGTAACACATAGTATAGTAACATGTATCGTAGTTACACATAGTGTAGTAACATGTAGGATAGCAACATGTATTGTAGTAACATGTATCGAAGTAACACGTAGTGTAGTAACATGTATTATATTAACACATAGCATAGTAACATGTATCGTAGTAACACGTAGTGTAGTAATATGTATCCTATTAACACATAGCATAGTAACAGTTATTGTAGTAACACGTAGTGTAGTAACATAGTATAGTAACATGAAGCATTGTAACACATAGCGTAGTAACACATAGTTTAGTAACATGTATCGAAGTAACACGTAGTGTAGTAACATGTATCGTATTAACACATAGCATAGTAACATGAAGCATAGTAACACACAGCGTAGTAACACATAGTTTAATAACATGTATCGTAATAACACATAGCATAGTAACATGTATCGTAGAAACACATAGCGTAGTAACACATGGTGTAGTAACATGTATCCTAGTAACACATAGCATTGTTA
Source organism: Callionymus lyra (assembly GCF_982586985.1). Taxonomy (NCBI): domain Eukaryota; kingdom Metazoa; phylum Chordata; class Actinopteri; order Syngnathiformes; family Callionymidae; genus Callionymus; species Callionymus lyra. Next base: position 15,594,652 of record NC_141831.1, read on the forward strand.
CATGTATCGTAGTAACACATAGCATACTAACACATAGTGTAGTAACATGTATCCTAGTAACATGTATCGTGGTAACACATAGTATAGTAACATGTATCGTAATAACACATAGTATAGTAACATGTAGGATAGCAACTTGTATTGTAGTAACACGTATCGAAGTAACACGTAGTGTAGTAACATGTATCGTATTAACACATAGCATAGTAACATGTATCGTAGTAACACATAGTATAGTAACATGTATCGTAGTTACACATAGTGTAGAAACATGTAGCATAGCAACATGTATTGTAGTAACATGTATCGAAGTAACACGTAGTGTAGTAACATGTATTGTATTAACACATAGCATAGTAACATGTATCGTAGTAACACGTAGTGTAGTAACATGTATCGTATTAACACATAGCATAGTAACATGTATCGTAGAAACACGTAGTGTAGTAACATAGTGTAGTAACATGAAGCATAGTAACACACAGCGTAGTAACACATAGTTTAATAACATGTATCGTAATAACACATAGCATAGTAACATGTATCGTAGTAACACGCAATGTAGTAATGTAGTAATGTAGTAATGTAGTAATGTAGTAATGTTGTAATGTAGTAATGTAGTAATGTAACATTTCTTATGTTCCATATCAACAAGCTTCCTTAATATCGTTTTTAATTTCGTATTTTGCTCTAGGTGTCTCTTTTTATTGCACTTAATTTGAGACAAAGCCCAAAAATGTCTGTCCTACTTAATGTACATTTGAGCTATGATCTCACAGTATCACATATTTTCAGAATAAATGTATTTACCGTTAGTATTGGGTTGGTGAGGCCTCATAAAAAAAGCTGTGAAGTGAAGACATTGTATCATGACACGGTGTTATACTTTTGAAAGGCCACTAGATGTCACTCCTTGCTTATTATATTATTATTAATATCTGGCTTTAATCAACTAATTGAATGTGTTGACGTTGTTACATACTAATGTTTCTTCAATAAACAAAACACATTTCAGACAGTAATAACCAACAGAAATGAATATTTCTTTCTTTCTGTGCGGCCCGAGCTCAACTCCTTCTGTCTTGTTGTTGTTTAGCAAGTTTTTGTGGGAAAAACAAAAATCCTCCTCCTGCGTCGCTCTCACAGCGGTTGTACTACGTTTGAACACTCCTTAGCTCGTCTCCTTCGAAGCACTTAATCTACTTCACAAATGTTCAAACGCTCTCTGATGCAACGAGGGGGAAGAGAGTTTGACTGTGACTCAGGTGCTTAGAGTGCCCCCTAGAGAGGGGGTCGGCCATTACCGAGGCCCCGCCGACGACAACGGGAACACTGTTTATCTCCTCCTCTCCTTCCACACATGCCCCGGGAATGAGTATTGAATCTCTGTCCTGCACATCAGAGCATGGCGAGCCGCCGCCGCCGCCGCATCCACGCATGGCAACACAAGCCCAAGAAGCATCTCCTAGCAACGTCTGTCCTCTGGCCCCGGGAGGAATTCGGAGGTCTACGCTAAAGTCGCATTTCCTGGAGGCCAATCAAGCTCTTTTTTTCTCTCTCTCTCTCTCTCTCTCTTTCGCTCTCTCTCTCTCTCTCTCTCGTCTTCTTCTCCAACTCCCTCATCCTACCTCTCGGTCATCATCACTTCATTCCAGCTGGCTTAGCAGTTCTGGAGCTCTCGCGGGACTGAAATAACCAAAATGTTTGAGAAACCGAGAGTGGGTGAGGAAGGGGGGGGAGGAGGGAGGAAGAGGGGGGGGGGGGGGTCGCTGATTAGAACAGAAGTTACTTTACTTTACAATTATCGTTGTATTATTAGTTCATTTGAAAGTTAAGCCAGAATTAGCCATAAGGCTTGTTCTTGTCTTTAGTTCGTTGGACGTGATGAAAAAAAAGCCATGAAATTACATTTAAAGAAAGAAGAAAAGAAAAAAAAGAGAGAGAGAGAGAAAGAAAAAAATGAGCACACAATATATGTACAATATGATACAAACCTACAACACAATATAATTTTTTGTTTTCACGATACTATGTCCATTTTACTGCATCGTATTCATTTAATCTTCAAATCAAATTTTCACAGTTACTTTTTTATGGTGTATATTTAAGAAGAATAAGAATAAAATAAAATACTTTTTTATGTTTTATATAATATTTATATTCAAATATTGCCAGCTTTTGTTCATTTTTGTGTTGCAATTCAACTTCTGGCCACTAGATGTCATGTCAGTCATCACGTCCTCCGCAGCCAAAGTAACAATCATTTAGTAGGTAATATTTATTATAACTATTATTATTATTATCATCCATATTCAACAGTACTGTATTAATACTTTTGTCAAATCATATTTCATTTTCATCATAGTTTTTTTATGTTTATAGTTTAATGAAGTGCAATTTGGAGATTTTTTTTTATACATTTATTTACAATACTATATTTATATTCAACATTGGTGTACATTTGTAAATACCCAATTAACCTCTTTATGTTTTTGGAGTGTGGGAGGAAACCGGAGTGCCCGGAGTAAACCCACGCAACACAGGAAAACATACAAACTCAACACAAACGCCACCTAACCTTGCAAATATTCACTGAGTTTATTTTTGTGTTGCAATAAAACTTTTGGCCGCTAGATGGCAGCAGTTTTTACTTCTTCCTCAGCTAAACACGATAACAATGGTTATCTGCCAGATCCAAATGATGACTGAGGACGAGAGGATACAGTCGACTCCAGCAGCTTTTAAAGCTGAATGTTTGGACATATTTAGGTTTCAAAACAAATGAAAGCAGTTACGACTTCGTCAAGACTCGACAATACTACGATTAATTGTCGTTCCTAAAGTTTCGTAATACATCGTATCGTTGCCCCCTGTATCGTGATACTTCGTATCGCCAGATTCTCGCCACCACACGAGTCTGATTATTCCTCACTGCGCCACTCGCTTGTTTTCCAGCAGCGCTCCACGGACTTGAATGACCTTTTCGGATTTCACATTAAGTCAGAAAAACCGCACACAAAACTGCGAGTCCCCTTCCTCCCAGCGCCGTCGCCACAAACCGCTGCTCCCACAGTATTCCCAGGTCCCTCCCGGACTTCTACGGAGAGGCAGGAAAGGTTGGCGAGCCGCTTTAGCCCACCTTCCACACATCTGAGAACCTCTGTGAAATCCTAATCCCCAGAGCAGGGTGAAGCACAGGCCCAGCTAGCCTGACCTCTCCGGTTGCCATGGATACAGCGCACTATAAATAAAACAGAGGGGCTTTTTTTTTTTTTTTTTTTTCCAAGCAGTTTGGCAGAGCTGTGTGGCCTCGCTCACTGGTGGGGCTTAGTTTCTCTCTCCCTCATTCTGTCACTCCGTACTCTCCCCTTTCACTTGTTCTCTCCGTCATTAACACCATTCTCTGGTTTCCTTGGACTTTCTTGTCCGACAACGTGGATTAGAGGTTCCTTCATCCTGAGAGCGAGAGGTTTTCATTTCCAAATGACTTGCTTTTCAACTTTTTACGACTTTTATTTATTTATTTATTTTTTAGATTTTCTTTTATAAATTCTTTTTTTTTAATTTTTTTAAATTTCAAATGACTATTTTTTTTTATTTGGTTTTCACCTTTAAATATTTTATATTTCTTTGGATTACATGTTTAAATTACTTTCTTTTTATAGACTTTTAAATTACTTTTTAAAAACATTTTTACAAGGTTTTTACTGTTAAACTAGGTGTTTTTTTTTTTTTTTTACATGGTTTTTACTTTTAAATTATTAAATTTATTTAAAGGTTTTCACTTTTATTACTTTTTTTTTTTTAAAGGTTTTCACTTATAATTCCATTTTTCTTTAAAGGTTTTTATTTTGAAATCACTTTTCTTTAGATTTTCACTTTTGAATTACTTTTTCAAAGGTTTTCACCATTTATGACTTTTACAAGGTTGTTTGTTTTAAATCACTTTAATCAAATATATTTCCTTTTAAATAACTTTTTTTGCCCCAAGTTTTTCATTTTAAAATTACTTTTTAAAAAAGCTTTTCCGTTATGCTGACTTCTTTAAGCTTTGTTTTTAGGTTCACACTTTTTAAGACTTTCTTTTAGATTTTCACTTTTAAATGACTTTATTTCAAGTTCTTTAGACTTTTTTTTAGGGGTTTTAACTTTTAAACGACTTTATTTCAAGTTTGTTATAACTATTTTGTAAGATTTTTGTTTTTAAATTACTTTTTTTAATTTTTTTTTAAGATTTTCACTTTTAAACTACTTTTCTCAAGTTCTTTATAACTATTTTTTCAAGGTTTTTTCTTTGAAATGCCTTTTTTTTTAATTTAATTTTCGTTTTTAATTACTTTTTTCTTTTTAGATTTTCACTTTTAAATGACTTTCTTCTTTCGATCCCTCGCCGGGGTCTCCTGGAGGACTTTGCGAATCAACCATAGGTCCGGGGTCTCCAGTCGTGGTCTCTGTCGTGGAGTCAAGCGGTTCCAGAGTCCGACTGTCAGGCCGAGCGGCAGAGTTTCCGTCAACAGAAGCCAATCTTCTCTTGACTTGCTGGTGCATGAAGGGGCGACCGAGGTGGAGCGTGTTCGCTGGATCACGACGCTGCCGCAGATTTTTGTCTGGCGAGGCAAATCTCAGGAGGCTGGAAAATAATTTGGTCACGGCCGTGGGAGGTTTATACTCGGGTGAGGCAGGGGGGGAGAGAGGGGGGGGGGGATCAGGAGGTGACCGCTTGATGGAGAGGAGGGCGGGGGGGGGGGAGGTTTGACCGTCTCGCTGGTGAAAACACGCTCGACACTTCATTCCTTTCCAGTTGATGTGGAGCCGACTGCAGGACGTTAACCCTTCGAGCTGCTTCCCGTCCAGTGATTCCAGGAAGAACGTTTGAAGCTTCGACGTCATGGCGATGGAGCCAACTTTCAAAAGAAGCCATTTTGGTTTTCTTGAGTCATCCATGGAAGTTAAAGCATCAGTGCCATCGCAATATTGAATGGTCGGATTTTACAGTTGTTTTAAGCATTAAATGATTATTTTTTAAATTATTAAATCAATAATTTGGTAGTCTGTAGGTTGAATTTGTTTTTCAAAATGTCAAATTTGAATACAATAATTGAAAAATATATATTTTTAATTCATAGCCTGTTAAATTCAATATAAAAATGTAAATAGTGTTTCCAGACAATAGCGCCAGTGCTTCCTCGTTTGTCACGTGATCGTCTGCGGGACACGTGATTGGCTGAAAGTTCAATGAAGTGGCTCGGTAATCGTTTGATATTGTCTGGTGTCACTATTATAGCAACATTTATATATATTGAATTTAAAAGGTTACAAAGGTTAAAAAAGATTAAATTTAGAACATTCATTTTTGAATTATAAGAATAAAAATATCAAATTATATGTTTAAAAAAATAATCTTTAAAAAATATTTCAATTGAATAATTATTTCTTAAAAATTAAACCTTTCAATATAGTAATATTTGATGAAATGATTCAAATAAATATTTGTATTTATCAAGTTTTAATTTTATATTATGTCAGTGATCTTAAGCCCCACCCACTGAAAACACGTTTCCTGGAGATTAAATCTTGTTTACCATAACCACTCCCACTGTGCTATGATTGGTTTGTCAAGCAGCGTCATCAATCCAGGAAGTCTTCACTTCCCATACTTGTTGTATAAACAAATGTGGGGCATGATTACATCTGGCTGGCTGGAGGAGTGAAGCCATTATCTTTAAAGTATGTACTTTTTTGAGTATTGTTTTGATTGTTTAAGCGCTTTGTGACCCTGGTCTCGAAAAGCGCTATATAAATAAATATTACTTACTTACTATTATTTGACCACAATGGACTCCGCTCTCGTAACCTCTCGTTCGCTGAGATTTTAGATTAGCTCTGCCGTTAAAGAAAGTTTTATATGTTTGTGTTTATGATTTTAATGTGAGGTGACGAATCATAAACGCTACAGAAGACAAAAAAAAGTTTAAATCAAAGAACATCATGAACTTTTTAAAAAAAATGTCCGCTGCTGCATGTTCCAAATAATCCCACAATCCCTTGCAGCATTGAAGTAAAACGTCAATAAAAAAAAGATAAAAGTGTCCCATTGATTTGATTGAGTGCTGTGATGTCAGAACAATCATATTTATTTATTTCTGACATATCAGAGTCATCACTTCATTCACTTAGAACGTGTTTAAAAGTGTTTAAAAGTTTTGTAAGTTGTCAATCATCTCTAAAAAAAAAACACTTTCACCGCAGATTCTCATAATGCACTGCAACAGGTGAAAATCGGTCAAATTATAATGACCTGATATTTATAGAGATTAAACCAAAATCCGATTCATATCTCATTGTATTGTATTGACGCCATAGATAAAATGAGGATAGTCTGCAGCTCACTGTTGCAGCAGAGAACCAGACAGTGATTGACGGAACGAAGATCGTGTAGTAGTTCGGACGTTTAGAGACGAAGAATGACGACAACAGGTGACGCCGATCGTGACCGATCTTCTCCCAAAGTCTCTGAATATTTCAGACCGACTGACGATTGGACGCGAGGCACTTGGATGGATATGGAAGAAGACATGGTGACGCGCCCGTGGCTCACTCGCGAGTCCAGAACCGTCACGTGTCCCAAGTTCGTTTTTTTCTTCATTCTGGACCATCTGGCTCTTGTGAATAACACCAAAAACATCCCGTAAAAAAAAAAAAAAAAAAAGGTTGCCTAGGAGACGGAGGTCACACGAGAGGATGAGTCATAGAAAATACCTCGGAACCGACCGAGCGTCATCATCATCATCATCATCATCATCATCATCATCGTCGTCGTCGTCGCGGGGATCGGCCGGTCAAGTGACAGCGAGACGGCGCTCTTGGCAAAAACAAGTTCAACTGGATGCAGCCAGAATCTGATCCCTCGGTGGGAATTTTGCTCCGGTGTCAAACACACTCGCACACACACTTGCATTAGTATGTGCATATCAACCAGTGTCTGACCATGTTGTGTGTGTGCGAGTGTGTGAGTCTGTGTGTGAGTGTGTGTAGTTCACGTGGACCTGGAGAGCAGGGAGTTAATGCAGTCCTCCTGCCCCTCAGCCAGATTAATCATGCAGGAGAGACACAGCAGGCCCCCGTTCATTCTGCCTGGGGGTGAAGCTGTGCCCGCCTGCTCTCCGTATCACATGACCCGCCTCACCCACCCCTCGCCCCCCCATCTCCCCCTCCATCTACTGGGGGTGATGTGGAAAGTGCACCGGTGGAGAACGTCAAAGCGTGCAGTACAGGTTTCTTTCTTTTTATTTCATTCACTTCTTCGTTTTCTGTCCCTTCGAGGAAAGAGAAAAAAAAAAAGTCCACTTTTTTTTCCAGAAGACAACAACCTCCTGGTTTCGTCCCCTGTGGAGACGATAGCAGGAGAAGATGGGGATAGAAGAAAAAAAATAATAAAGGGGGGGAGACTGCCGAGGGAGTTACCACAGATATCTGCGGGACATTAAAGGATAGAAAAAGTATGTATTTGAACACGTCAGAGCGTATCTCAGATGTGGTCGAGGGGGCAGCAGCAACAGGTGAAGAGGTGCGCTGTGGTCCCCGACCTCAGGTGCAGGGGCCATGTACATATATTAACATATATATTTGAACATGTTTTATTGATTACTACTGTTATTTTATTCTGAAAATCAAAATTTTCTCTAAAATAACATTAACCTGCGACTCTTGACGCTCGTTAACTACAAAAAATAAACCTGCAAACTAGTGAAAATTAGAATAAAAATCTCTAAACAAGACATTCTTGCTGGTCATTATATTTTTTTTGTACTGTCCGTGAATACAATGCTAATATCTAACTGGTCCACGTTGTAATCAAATTAGTGGGTCCGCCCCGGGGCCTCCTCTTTTTTCAACATTCCTGGAACACCTCACTAAAGCAACCTGGCTTCTTGATAAACTTCTTCATGTGGACGTGTAGTGGTTCTATTCCGAACCTACCAAACAAAAAAGTGATCAATCATGTCTTTTTGGGTTTTGTTTTGCTTATTTTCTGAAATCCTAGACAGAGGCAAAGAACATTTCAGTTACAGGGACCAATGGTGATCTGATGATCTTGAGAAGTACTGGGTTTGATAGGGAATAAAAGAACAATTTATATCACATGCTTACTCTTAAGCTTTAAATATAAAGACACTACCATGATATTCTTGATACACTGATGTAAGTGTAGTAAGAGTAAAAAAAAGCTCAGCAACTTCATCTCTAAACTGAAATCTGAATCATATACGTAGCTGAGTATTCTTGCCGCTCATTGGCTTAGAAAAGTAGCCCCCTTATCATACCATTCTTAAGTTAGCATCCTTAAGATAGCATCTTAAGTTAGCATCTTGAGTTAGCATTCTTAAGTTAGCATCTTGAGTTAGCATTCTTAAGTTAGCATCTTGAGTTAACATTCTTAAGTTAGCATGTTAAGTTAGCATCCTTAAGATAGCATCTTAATTTAGCGTTCTTAAGATAGCATCTTAAGTTAGCATTCTTAAGATAGCATCCACGCTTGATAGCTGCACATTGCTCTATTGTGTTTTTGTTTGATTTTGTGTATGGGGCCAAATCTGCCAAGCCATTTTATGTGGCCCTTAGATTAAAGTTATATATTGAGGAGATGCCAGTGTTTAAAATACTTATTTCAGAGAGGGATTATGGACGTCAAACAAAAGTGTCAAACTTGTATTACGGGGGTGTTTGATGAAGATGGATTCCTGTTAATGTTCGGTAAATTCACATATTGTTCCGTCGGAGACCTTGAATGTCTCTTTTTTTTTTAAAGCCTTGAAATATGAAAAAAAAGAAGAAAAAAGTTCAGGATTAAAACTAGCAAAGTCTTTTTATTTCATGTTTCTTCGATTGCACCACAGACAAAGATACATGTGTCTTCAAGATGTACAAGAATAGTGAAATATCCCCTTATAGAAATGTAAAAAAACAAACAAACATCATGTTTCAACCACAGGTCCATAAACCAGAAATATATAAAATAGTAAGAAATGGCAAAGTGGAATTATTTGGCAAAGAAAAATCCTCAGCGAAGCGTTTGGCACGTGTCATTGGTTCATAATAGCAAGTGGGGTCGAGGGGGGGGTCAGGGGTCGAGGGGGCGTGAGATACACTTTAATACATCAAAAAACAAGCGACACAACAGTGACGACAGCGGGATGATTGACACGACTGTACCTCGTTCTCGTTTCTCCGGAAAGATCAAAACTTTTGGCCGATATTGGCTGGATTAAAAAATAAGGGATCGACACGCTTGGCACGAAAAGTGATATTTACAAAAGATCCTTCAGATGACAACTGATCCCAGACCTGTTTTGTACTTTATATTTTATATATAATAAAAGAGTGGCTGCTGTCTAAACAAATCGCCGCTCCCTCATCGATCGGAGCAACAGGATGTCGCGTCACAAAATATTACTCCACGCATAAATAAACCGTCTTCGACACGGAGAGATCAGCTCAATCTTTCCACCGAGCGGGAAGATATCCATCGTAAAAAAAAACGGAGAGCGGCTGAAAATTGATGCGGGAATTGATTGCACGTTAAAAAAAAAAAAGGAAACTCCCCGGAGTGTGAAAGACCTTCAAAAGGTTTGTGTTGATGGTGAAACTCGCTCCAAGGTTTGACTTTTTGTATCGTCCAGAAGAACCAGTCGAACCGGTGCGTGCGGCGACTTGCTAATAGCAGGTACTTGATTTCGTAGGGAAGGGAGAGTAAAGCCAAACAATTTTGTAGTCACATGACTACAAGTTTAAAAAGTGGTTCTGACATTAGATCAATTCAACTACAACTACTAATAAGGCCACATGTCTCCTTAAGCATCTTATACTCGTTTAAGTTTTCTTTTAAATCTATTTTTTCAGGTGAAAACCTCAACAATCATCATAAAAGTTTTTAGCGAATGTAGTTCAAAGTTTCACCATTAGAGGGCGGACTTTTTGAAACGCCTTTTTTGTAAAGATTAAACGAATGTTTTTTTATTTCCTTCAGAATAAAGTTTAGAAAAGTGTCTTCAATAGAAAAAGAGTGTTGACAGTACTGGTTACATTCAAGCATATCCACTGCTGTGCTTTGGCAGTAGGTGGCGTCGTAACGGCCGGCGTTTTCGTCCGTTAGGGGGTTCGGGGTCGCCGGTGCACCAGTGTGGCTGAATTACCTGACGGTCGGCGAGGTCGTGACCCGCAAGTGGCTCGGCTTGGAGGGAAGAGGGGGCTTGATGCCGCGCGCGGGAGTCTTTGTGGGGGGGTTAGTGCTTTCAGTGCTGAATGTTTTCATGAGCTGCGCCACCCTGCCTCGCCCTGCAGGGGTCGCCGACACCACCGCCGGCGGCCGGTCGTCCTCGGAGGCGGCTCTGCGGAGAGCTGGCGCGACACCTGGTGAGACGGGACGAAAAACACGATTAGGTCAAAAATCGTAAAAAAAAAAAAAGTGTAAAGAAAGTGAATACCAATCACCCTCTGGTGGTGAGTGGAGGGAAAAGTCAAATTCACCTATTTCACTCCATCCTTAAGGCAACTAGATGGCGCTCTATCCTTTATTATATTTGTCCTTAATACTAATTATATTTCCAAACTGAGCGCCATCTAGTGGCCTTTCAAAATGAAGACACTTTCTTCAGCTGTTTCATAAAGCCTCATCAACCCATCGCTAGTTACTAGTTATTATTATATTAAAATAGTTATAACTTATTGACAGTTCGGATTCACAAAATAACTCAAAAACGGATAAACAGATTTTGACTACTTTTTTAGTGAACAACAAACAATCTTTTTTGTACAATATAGAACAGTGGTGGGCCATTTCCTGGGGGCCACATTTTGTACAGTGGCTGTCATGAGGGGCCATTTAGCGAATATAAAGGAGTAAACATGAACATATCAAGCTATTTAATCAAGCTAAATGTAATTAAATTATGATTTTATTTTAGAAAAATCGGATAAAAAAGCACCAACTTTGTATTATATATTAGTTTCTCCTTGATCTCATGTCTGATCTAGATCCAAAGATCTTTTCAATGCTCTCCTCATTGCAAGCAACTCTTCTTCGCTTACTATGCAAGAGTATATAACACACTACTGCCACCTATTGTCAAGTTAAGCTCACTGCAAGCCCTGATATCCGAGCAGCATGTCACCCCGTGTAGCTGGGATGAGCCTCAGAGAAAAAAAAAAAAAGAAAAGAAAAAACATCTGCCGGACCATCTGACCTTCAAGCGTCGTTTTTTTTTTTTTAAAGAAATAAATCCGGATGCAGTTTTTCTTGCGTCACCTGAACGATTTCCCCGCTCGACTCTCTTCCCACTCTCTCCTTTCCTGACCTCTTTTTTCATCCTCCTACTTTTCTCCAAACTCTGGCCGAGCACAGGTCATCCTGAGTGGAAGTGCACCGGGGACACAGCTGGCTGAAGTTGTGTGTGTGTGAGAGTGTGTGTGTGTCTGTGTGTGTGTGTGAGTGTGTGATTGCTGAGGTGCCGTGCTTGGAAGAGGGTGTAATTGAGGGAGGAATGGAAGGGAACAGGAGTAGCGAGGGGCGGGCGAGGGGGGAGGCGAGGGGGGAGGCGAGGGGGCCGCAGGGACGGCAATGGAGAGCAGACAGACGCTGCTCAGACACCAGAAGGCTTGAGGAGCCACATATTTTTAGCGTCATCCCCGGGGGACGGAGATATGTGAGAGCGGGCGAGCGTGCACGGCTGCAGGAACACGTGCACGCTCGCACAACACGCACAAACCAAGGGGGGGGGGGGGTCGAGTTTTCTTCAGCCACGCAACGCGACCCCTCTCTCCGACGGACACGTCTCGCCGAAAACATTTTTTCTTTAAGGACACTATTTTTTGTTTACTCGCTCCGACTACTTCCACCGTCCCTTTTCATCTCGCTCGGCCTTTCCGCCGACCTCTGACCTTCGGTTCCCCGTCTTAATGTCCTCTCGCCGCGCTGCGTGGGTTCGCCGCTGATTGTCTCGTTGTGTTGTGCGGTCACCACGGAAACCCTGGACGGGCTCCAGCAGTGGAGGCCGACACGCACGCGCACACGCGCGCACACACACACACACACACACACACACACACACACACACACACACACACACACACACACACACACACACACACACACACACACACACACACACACACACACACACACACACACACACACACACACACACACACACACACACACACACACACACACACACACACACACACACACACACACACACACACACACACACACACACACACACACACACACACACACACACACACACACACACACACACGGCGGCGCTGGTGAACACAGGCACGAAAACACACCTTTTTTTTTTTTTAAAGCACTCTGTCTGAGAGGCAACGCTTCATTAACAAGAGAGTTTTTTTTAAAAACACACCTTCAAGCTCGTCATCAGGCGTCACACGCCCAGACAAACCTTTTTTTGCATGTGTCACAACGTGTTTATTAGAGTAGACTCTATAATTTCAATATAATTTCTTTAATTTCTTTTTATTAATAGGCCTTTATTGGCTTTCAAATCACTTCTGATTTTTTGAATCACTTAGTTTTTTATTGGTTTACATTTAATTATTTTATTCTATTCCTTTAGCACAAAAAAAAAAATCCCATGTTGCGTTTACAACACTGGCAATAAAGTTTCTTAAAAAAAACAATTCGATTTTTTATTTACAATACTCATTGTGAGTGTCCATTTTTGTGTTGCAATTTAACTTCTGGCCGCTAGATGGCAGGGATCGTCATATTTAGAGACTGGTAATGAAAAATAGTTTCTCCTTGATCTTTGACCTCATGTCTGATCTAGATCCAAATATATTTTCAATGTTTTCCTCATTGCAAGCAACTCTACTTCGCCTACTATGCAAGAGTATATAACACACTACTGCCACCTGTTGTCAAGTTAAGCTCACTGCGAGCACTGATATCCGAGCACCATGTCGCCCCGTGTAGCTGGGATCCCATGTTGCGTTTACAACACTGGCAATAAAGTTTCTTAAAAAAAATTAAACAATTCGATTTTTAATTTACAATACTCATTGTGTTGTCCATTTTTGTGTTGCAATTCAACTTCTGGCCACTAGATGGCAGTAGCCATTATATCCTCAGTGGCCATAGGAACAAGGACATCCTGTGATATCCCGGCGGCGACTGTGGACGAGAGGATACAGTCGACTCCAGCCCCTTTTTTTCCTCTATACTATATAAATATTCAAAAAGCACTGTATCGATTTAAAAAACAATAATAGTTTTAGTAGTCGATTTTTGCTTTTTAAACAATGTTTTTTATAGTTCTATTATGGTTTTGTATTTTAATAAAGTGTGTAAAAAATTAAACATTTATATTTTGAAGTTTACAATTAACACGCAAATATACACAACGTTAGTTCATTTTTGTGTTGCAATTAAACAGCCATAACTCCGCAGCTAAAGGAATAATGAAATTCCCTAAGATCAGGGCTATGACTGAGGACGAGAGGATACAGTCAACTTAAGCTGATGTTTGGACCCATTTTGGCTTCAAAACAATTTAAAGCAGTTACGACCTCGTCAAGAGTCATGTGGTCTGTAAACACCAGAGTCAAGTACTCGACAATACTACAAATACATCCTTGTTACTACAGCAATACATCGTATCAGTACTATAAAGGAAAAATAAGAGGATGGACGATACATCTCCACCTCTCCTCCCCAGATTTGGTGAACGAGAAGGACAAAGAACAGAAGGAGGGACTGGGGGCACCGAAATTAAAGACCAATCTATCTTTTCAAAGACCGCCTGGTCCGTGGCGGCGGCGAAGAAGAAGAAGAAGAAGAAGAATGCGCAGATGGGGGCTGAAATGGGTATCTGGACCAAGGGACAGGGCGGACGAGGAGGTGAGCGAGTTGCATGTTTGCATGTGTGTGTGTGTGTGTGTGTTGTGTGCGTGCATGTGTGTGTGTGTGTGTGTGTCTGGGGCCCCTGTCACTTATCAGCTCTGGCTGAGCGTCGCCCAGGGCTAGAGTCGGGAAGCGGCGCAGGAATGCGTGTCCTTCCCTCTGAAGGTGAAGAGAGAGAAGAGCGAGCGACTGACAGCGAAGGTTTTATAAACATCAACACACACCGAAGCGCCAGGAGACAAACACGCTCTTCGTTTCGACGCCAATACAGGTGGTTGTTTTTTTTGTCGCTGTAATAGAGCGATTACCGACACGCCCGAGCTTCAAGTTGAATTACCTGAAATGACTTAATTAAATACGGAGCTGAAACATATCGGGGGCGAAGGGTAATTATATTTTTCTGAGAGACCATTATATACTGTCCAAGAGGAAGGGATAACAAGAGAAAAATGGCCTTAATATGATGGGAAACATTTTAATTTTAAGTTAGGTTAATAACATGCACTGCATAATGAAAATAAGCTAAAGCTAAGCTAAGTTTTTGTCTGTGCAGTCAAGCTAACACGAGGGGCCAACATATTTTAGTGTAAATTGAGGGTCAAAATGAATGTACATCTCCCTGATAAGATGTACTAGTGTGGTTCTGACATTGTTTGAGGTTTCAATTCTTTTCATTATCTCGATGTTTGTTATCATATCACAAAACAATTCCCTTTAACTGCAGATTTACTTTAACTTTTAACATCAACCATCTTTATTATTCATTAATTCTACTTATATTTTGACGGATTTGGAGTGGAGGAGGTCAATATGATTGAATTGTATTGACATAATATATAAATAACAAAGGACTTTATATCAATTAAATCCAGATGAAGCATTAGTTTATCCACAAACTCAAAATAGCAGAACAACATTTACACCTGAAGTCATTTAATCACCGAATAAGGAACGAAAAAAAAGTGTCTCTTTACGATCATTTCAACCTGTGGCCTTCGTCAGATGATTCCACTGGAGCTTTGACCTCCTTAAACCTATTTCCACGCATGATTCTGTCGCCCCTGAAGTGACATTTCTGCTTTTCTAATGAGTTAAATACTTACAAATTCATATTAAATCCTATTCAAGATTCACTTTATTTCCCTTTGCGGATGCAGGAATTTATTTCGGGCGACCTGAAGCGAGCGGCTGATAGACCATCTTTTGTCACCCTCGCCTGCTTCCTGCCATTGTCAAGGACGGACACTGTCTGTATTGTCGTCGGACGGTTTCCGCGGCTGCGCCAGATGTGCCTTCCACTTCCTCGTGCCAGTCTGCCATTTGTAATCACGACATTCACCTCTGACCTCCAGCCGCCGACGTGCATCATCACACAAGGCCGTTTAGATTCAGCTATAAACTGTGCCTGAATAACGACAGTTTCAGATGAAACTTCAAATCATCTTTCATACTAGAAATACACCAAGTTAAGTTTCTGTGTAATTACAGTGACATGTCATATGTATTTCTACGCATTATTTTTAAAGACATGCAGTACCACATTCCACCACTAGATGCTGCAAACAACCCCTACTTATGATGAGTTTATCTGCTTAAGTGGGTCACCGTGCGGTGAACGAGTGTTTCCCTCAATTCATAATATTCTGCTGCTGTTCATAAACGGCCACATAGAAAGAACTCAAGTTTAGTTTTTAATTTTTGTGGACAACAAGTCCCTCTGGATCAAGGCAGGGTGAGTTATTTAAACCACAAGTCAAGGCAAGAACAATTACGGATGTAATGACTAAAATAAATGTTTAAAAACCATTGTAATATTATTGATTACTTTATATCTAAATAATGTTTACAAATAAAATCGAGTATGGATGAGTTTAAAATGTTATTTTCCAAGTTTGACATCTAAGCCAGGTTCAAAAGTGATCAGGTTAAACAATAAAACATCTTAGTATTTATTATGTATAGTGATCATTTTTGCACCTGGTTTTACAAGTTTTTGAGTGACAACTATCACTTTGACATTATGTTACAGCAATGACAAAAGAGAAGATGGAGCCTTGGCTCTACCCGAAGGTGGCAGATTCTTCCTCTATGGCTTTCGTGCTTAAATATGATTCAAACTATCACTCAAAACTATCAACTCTTTTGCTACAGTTATGTACAGTTTGACAAGTTTTATCATCTGAAGAACTGTTAAAAAATGTGAATTGATGATTAAAATAAGGAAACTATGATGACAAACTTGAATGATTTTTACACATCATGTATTAAGTGTTGGTATTGGCAAGAATCTGACGATACAAATCACGACACAGTAACGATACAATATATTATGATGTATTGCGATACTGTAGTTACAAGGATATAGTTGTAGTATTGTCCAGTACTTGACTCTGGCGTTTACAGACCACATGACTCTTGACGAAGTCGTACGATGAATATAATATGAGGTACAGGGGCAAAACAATATTAAGATACTGTAGATATTTGTAGTACTGCCTGAGTACTTGACTCTGATGATGCATAATTTACAGACCACATGACTCTTGACGAAGTCGTAACTGCTTTAAATTGTTCTTGAAAATAAAATGTGTCCAAACACCAGCTTTAAAAGCTGCTGGAGTCGACTGTATCCTCTTGTCCCCAGTCATTACTAGAATCTCGCAGGATTACATTGTTTCTTCAGCTGCACAGGACGTACCGGCTGCTGCCATCTAGCGGCTGGAAGTTAAATTGCAACAAAAAAAAATTAACAAACCCTGTAAATATTTGCAAGTTAACTGAGATTTAAAAATGCTATTATTTCATTTTAGCACACTTCATTGAACTGCAAACACTTAAAGAACTATGGTTAAAAAAAGAGCAGTGCTGCCAGATACAGTGTTGTGAAAAAAATAATAGAAAATATAGATTTCGGCGATATATCACACTAGCACCCATATTGAGTATAGGACTTGCTGAACTCCTGGCCAAATATTATTTACATCTTCTGCAACTTCCACACATTCTTCAGAACCCGTGTCTTCCTTTAACACTCGTTCACTGACGAAGCGTGAATTTGAGTGAGACTCGTGATAAAAAACCTCTTAAAATGACCGCCCACACTACCTGAAATAAAATCCCTATTAGTCACTCACAACGTCGCCAACTCTTCAGCTCACTCCCTCTCAGTGAATGCATCAGTGGAGCGATTAAATATGATTAAAAGCAATGAACTTGTCAACTGTTTTTGCAATAACGGGCATGTTGCCGTCTGAACACACACAGAGACCAGTGCTGTGTCTCAAATCGCATACTAGCGTACTCAAAGTTAGTATTTTTAGCGCGTAAGTGCGTCTCAATTCTTAGTACGCGAAATTTAGTGCGCCATGCACACTAAATTGGCGTACTAAAACACCCACAAACCTGAGTATGGTTCGATGTACACTATCTACCCTAAACGGCTGCCATCTTAGTGACGTTGTAAACGGAAGTTAGGTCATATATATATATATTCATATACTTACAGTTGCATTTTCAGCAGCAGGAGGATGACACGTCTTTGGTGCTGATACCAGCTTAAATATCTCGCGAATATTTCGATTCTCATATTTTTTATTTATTTATTTTTCCAAACTGCCAGCAGGTGTCAATAGCGTTCCAACAGCTGGTAGCAACCATCGTTAAATAGAAGTAGAGGAAGAAGCTGTCGCGTCATTTCAGGTTAGTGCGTAGCGACAGTGTTTGATTTGAGACAAACTATCTGTGGAGAATTTGCGTACTAGTTAGTATGTACACTATCCTGATGCATACTCACTTCTAGTATACTAAGAGAAGTATGCGATTTGAGACACAGCACAGAACTCACGGTATTTAAAGTAATTCAATCTGATTTTTTAACATTTATTGTGGTTACAAGTCTAATTTATGGTTGATAATGGACATACTGAAGTATTAATATTCATTAAAAAGGACACTTTATACTAAATTATAGAGAATTTGAAGGAGAAAAGCGTCTTCTTTCACCTAGCACGGTTTAAAGTACACCTTTGGACTGGAGACAATTATTATTTAACTAATATTATTTAACATTATTGAGCAAAATAAACTTCTGCTACTTTCCTCTATGCTCACACTTCATCCCGGATGCGTCATTTTTGCGAGAAAAGCTGGTCGCAGACCGGATCAAATAAATGGGTGGAACGAAGTGAGAGGTGTTTTTCACCCACGACGCCGCAGCAGGAGCGAGCAGGTGTGCGCTGGCACACAGGGGCACAAAACACCAGCCATCTAAGCTTCTTCCCCTCAAGGCTGGCCTCTTTTTTTTACTCTGCCACTCCATAAAGATTCCAGCCGGCTGAGGCACGATTTGGCGAGCACATTTGGTTCCAGGAAATAAATCCTTCGTCCTTACTGCAGCAGTGAAAATCTATCCAGCCGGGGCCTCTCTCTGCTCCTCGGCCAGGAAGTCGCTGTTTGGCTCGAGTCAAACGTCTTTTCACTTCGCGTGACGGTCGTTCGACTTTGATGTTAACGACGGGTGAGACGTGTATTACGCAAAAAATGATCACATCTCTGATGGGATCGTGTTTTTCAACACTTAAAATACAATTAAGATGAATGTCGACTAAGCCCGAGCACAGTGGTGTCAAACTCAATCACACAAGGGGCCAAAATCTTCATCATGGTCAATGAGAGGGGCAAACTGACTTTAACGTTTACCATCTGTTGAAGAGTGAATAAAAGAACTAGTGCCAAGTTTTAATTCTTGCTCCACTATCTCTGTGTCTTTAAAAACCGCTGACATCACAAAGCTCGGGTTCTTAGCTTATTTTAAACACAAGCATCTTTATAGGTCGATATATCCACAACAATGGAAACTATTTCCCGAAGGAGACCCTCTCCTGAGGGATCAATAAAGTTCTACCTACCCAACAACATTAATCTGTTTGGATGCTAATTTTACCCGCAGGATTTGACCCCCTGACCTTTAGTTGGACACATGTGCATTAGCATCTAGGTCTCAATCACTACATTACATTTAGTATTTTCTAATATTATTCATTACTACACTACATTTAGTATTGTCTAATAAAACTACATTTTAAGCTTCAAATGAATACACTACATTTATTTTTTCAATTTCTATTTTTAATTACTAGTATACATTTTATAATGTATGACAATTTATAATAAATTAAAAACATTTAATTACTGCAGTGCATTTTGTATTTTCCAATCACTACACTAGCTTTTGTATTTTTCAATCTCTTCACTACATTTTGTATGTTTTAATCACTTCACTACCTTGTGCATTTTTCAATCTCTTCACTACATTTTGTATGTTTTAATCACTTCACTACCTTGTGCATTTTTCAATCCCTACACTACCTTTTGTATTTTTCAATCACTTCGCTACCTTTTGTATTTTTCAATCACTGCACAAAAGTTTGTATTTTTCAATTACTACACTACATTTAATATTTTTCAATCCCTACACTACAATTTGTATTTTTCAATCTCTTCACTACATTTTGTATTTTTCCATTACTCACAAAATTTAGTGTAGTAATGTAAAAGTAATGAGGTATTTTTCAATCCCTATACTACATTTTGTATTTTTCCATTACTCACTACATTCCCCCCCCCAATAACTGCACTAGGTTTTGTATTTTTCAATAACTACACTACTTAAACCGTTTTTTAAATACTACACAACATTTTCATTTTTTATCTCTTGTACATACTCAGGGTCAAGGTGACCCGTAGGCCCAAAAACAAATGTGTTGTTGGTATCCCTTGTGTCTCTGGGTCAAAGTGAAAAACCTCCACCACTGCATATGTATTTCTGGAAGCCAGGGAGGTCGTTCACCTGGACAACGGCCAACAAAACAAGGGATAATATTATTCTTTAATTACTTTGCGACATTAGCTTAAAAAAAAAACATTTCTCCCACGTGAAAGCCCACATAAAGAACACATATACACTGTATATACGACAACGAACGGTATCTTATCCAGAGTGAGACGTTGAAAGACAAAACATGCTTCCAAAATTCCCAAACTGACCTTGACGGGTAGAATCAACTGTCAAGGGAATCCACAGTAATGCTGAGTAACTCCCACGCATCTATAACTTATCTCCCAAAAAACCCTCCCTTCACCAGCTGTGAAAACCAAAAGGATATTTAACCGAAGCGGTAATAAAGTTGTAAGAGAGTTAATAGCAAGTGAATGACAGCGATTTGTGGACACTCCACTACAGGTGTGAGGAAATATAGATAAATCGATATATTTTGATGTTTTTTTCCTACAAAATACTGTACAGATATTCAACAGCAGTGCATCGATTTTTATCAAGAAATTACTTATTTTATTTTATAGAATAGTTCTATAATAGTTATTAAATTATAAAAATGCAAGAGCATGAAAATGACTGAGGACGAGAGGATACAGTGGACTCCAGCAGATTTTAAAGCTCATGTTTGTAGATATTTTGGTTTAAAAAAGCAGTTTTGACTTCTTTGAGTCAAAAGTACTCGACAATACTACACGTATCCTTGTTCCTACATTATCAAGATACATCGTATCGTTGCCTCCTGTATCATTATTATATCACTAGATTCTTCTTGCCGATACACAATGATCACATACTAAAAGCAGTTATGACTTCTTTGAGTCAAAAGTATTCGACAATACTACACGTATCCTTGTTCCTACAGTTTCACGATATATCGTATCGTTGCCTCCTGTATCAATATTGTATCACTAGACTCTTGCCGATACACAATGATCACATACTAAAAGCAGTTACGACTTCTTTGAGTCAAAAGTACTCGACAATACTACACGTATCCTTGTTCCTACAGTATCACGATATATGGTATTGTTGCCTCCTGTATCATTATTGTATCACTAGATTCTTGCCGATACACAATGATCACATACTAAAAGCAGTTACGACTTCTTTGAGTCAAAAGTACTCGACAATACTACACGTATCCTTGTTCTTACAGTATCACGATATATATCGCATCGTTGCCTCCTGTATCAATATTGTATCACTAGATTCTTGCCGATACACAATGATCACATACTAAAAGCAGTTACGACTTCTTTGAGTCAAAAGTACTCGACAATACTACACCTATCCTTGTTCCTACAGTATCACGATATATGGTATCGTTGCCTCCTGTATCATTATTATATCACTAGATTCTTCTTGCCGATACATAATGATCACATACTAAAAGCAGTTACGACTTCTTTGAGTCAAAAGTACTCGACAATACTACACGTATCCTTGTTCCTACAGTTTCACGATATATCGTATCGTTGCCTCCTGTATCAATATTGTATCACTAGATTCTTGCCGATACACAATGATCACATACTAAAAGCAGTTACGACTTCTTTGAGTCAAAAGTACTCGACAATACTACACGTATCCTTGTTCTAAAGGATAACGATATATCGTATCGTTGCCTCCTGTATCATTATTGCATCACTAGACTCTTGCAGATACACAATGATCACATACTCATTGGACAATAAAAAAAACACACAGACAAATGAGTCATCAATTAAACTAGAGGAGATAATCTCATGCATGTTGCTCTGAAACATGTGTTGCCTAAAGCTGAACCCATGATTTACCACATGCTTCCCTTCAATACATAATGAATGCATCACTAAAAAGTCGTCTAAGGTGACTTCAGGGAAATCTGGATTCAAAAGATATTATTTATTATTATTACTGCCTCGCATCAATTTACGAGACGTCTTCAAATGGAAACGCTCACTGACCTTTCTCCTGCGGCTCCGCCGCCCAAGAGTCACCTCTGCCGGCTGACGTCGTCGGCCCGGGGTCCGTCCTGACGCCATCGCCGCCGGGTGATGGAGACGCGGCGGCGGCGGCGGCAGCAGAGGCCAGCAACAGATTTGCGACGGAGGGTCTGGTGTTGACAGGACCTGGCGCCGCGCTCGCGGAAGCCGGTCTCACGTTGACAGGACTGGTCCTCGAGGGAGGCCGCGAGCAGATGGAGGAGGTCTGGGGAGCGGACCTCTCTTCCGCCGACTGAGGAGGAAGAAGGTGGAAGAGCTGTCAGCGTCGACGACGGATTCTCACTCTCGCAACAAACTCTGGGATTTCGGTCATTTTCGATTCAGCAGCTAGACTTATTCACAAGCAGATTACACCAGGGTCGGGAAATTAAATCGCCTCAGGGGCCACATTATAAACTGAGACTTTAGTTAGGGGCCGTCAAGCCAAAGGAGAGAAAATAATAATGTATAAAATAAACATAATTACACCTATAAAATATTTATAAACCTCTCATAACAATAAAGAAAATAGAAAATAACTTAAAATAAAAAATCGGGGGGCAAGAAATATTCATCAAAAGTTCAAAGAAAAAAAAAAGTCTTAAATAAAGAACATAAGCTAGTTGTATTTAGTGTTAATTCAGTGATAAATACAAGATTTGTAAGTCTACATGTAAAAAAGTCCTAAATAAAGAACATAAGCTAGTTGTATTTAGTGTTAATTCAGTGATAAATACAAGATTTGTAAGTCTACATTTAAAAATGTCTTAAATAAAGAACATAAGATAGTTGTATTTAGTGTTAATTCAGTGATAAATACAAGATTCGTAAGTCTACATGTAAAAAAGTCTTAAATAAAGAACATAAGCTAGTTGTATTTAGTGTTAATTCAGTGATAAATACAAGATTTGTAAGTCTACATGTAAAAAAGTCTTAAATAAAGAACATAAGCTTGTTGTATTTAGTGTTAATTCAGTGATAAATACAAGATTTGTAAGTCTACATGTAAAAAAGTCTTAAATAAAGAACATAAGCTAGTTGTATTTAGTGTTAATTCAGTGATAAATACAAGATTTGTAAGTCTATATGTAAAAAAGTCTTAAATAAAGAACATAAGCTAGTTGTATTTAGTGTTAATTCAGTGATAAATACAAGATTTGTAAGTCTACATGTAAAAAAGTTTTAAATAAAGAACATAAACTAGTTGTATTAAGTGTTAATTCAGTTATAAATACAAGATGTGTAAGTCTACATGTAAAAAAGTCTTAAATAAAGAACATAAGCTAGTTGTATTTAGTGTTAATTCAGTTATAAATACAAGATGTGTGAGTCTACATGTAAAAAAGTCTTAAATAAAGAACATAAGCTAGTTGTATTTAGTGTTAATTCAGTGATAAATACAAGATTTGTAAGTCTACATGTAAAAAAGTCTTAAATAAAGAACATAAGCTAGTTGTATTTAGTGTTAATTCAGTGATAAATACAAGATGTGCAAGTCTACATGTAAAAAAGTCTTAAATAAAGAACATAAGCTAGTTGTATTTAGTGTTAATTCAGTGATAAATACAAGATTCGTAAGTCTACATGTAAAAATGTCTTAAATAAAGAACATAAGCTAGTTGTATTTAGTGTTAATTCAGTGATAAATACAAGATTTGTAAGTCTATATGTAAAAAAGTCTTAAATAAAGAACATAAGCTAGTTGTATTTAGTGTTAATTCAGTGATAAATAAAAGATTTGTAAGTCTACATGTAAAAAAAAAGTCTTAAATAAAGAACATAAGCTAGTTGTATTAAGTGTTAATTCAGTGATAAATACAAGATTTGTAAGTCTACATGTAAAAAAGTCCTAAATAAAGAACATAAGCTAGTTGTATTAAGTGTTAATTCAGTGATAAATACAAGATTTGTAAGTCTACATGTAAAAAAGTCCTAAATAAAGAACATAAGCTTGTTGTATTTAGTGTTAATTCAGTGATAAATACAAGATTTGTAAGTCTATATGTAAAAAAGTCTTAAATAAAGAACATAAGCTAGTTGTATTTAGTGTTAATTCAGTGATAAATACAAGATTTGTAAGTCTACATGTAAAAAAGTCTTAAATAAAGAACATAAGCTAGTTGTATTTAGTGTTAATTCAGTGATAAATACAAGATTTGTAAGTCTACATGTTGTAGGAGGATCCCCAGGGTGCACTTTGCTGATGTGTATGAGTTTTTTAGAGCCTCTTTAAATGCTGGTAAAGTGACTTTAAATGTTTAAAATCTGGTCTTTAACATCAGGTTTGATGAAGTAGGTCAATGTCTGATAATTCAAAACCATCTGAAGCTTCTTGGCACGAGTTGTATTCTCCCCTTTTTTTTTTTTCCTGGGGTTTAAGAAGAGAGAGGGAAGACACTCTTCCGTGCTGGAGGAGCGAAAGAAGAAGGAAAAAAAAAACACAAAACAACTGAGAACAGAGAATTTTCTCCTCTCAGCGCCCGAAAAAAACAAAACCTCAGGAGACTTTCCTCCACAATCCCATCCATCTGCGACTGATGCTTTCCCTCTCTCTGGCATTTTAATTCCCTGATCAAGTTCATCAACCATCTGTTCCGGGGGCCGTCCACAAATCCTGCCTCGCCCGACTCTGATTCAGCTTTTCTCGCCGAAGCGAGTGTGTGTGAGTGTGTGTGTGTCACCTACACACACATTTGCATTGGCACGTACGCACACCAGGCAGGAGTGGCGGCGGCGGAACAACTCAAGGCTGGAGCCGTGATTGAACCGGTGGGAGGACAGTTTGGTTCAGCTGTTCCTCAGAGAGAGAGGGAGAGAGGGAGAGAGAGAGAGAGAGAGAGGGAGAGAGAGAGACACAAGGGGGAGAATTCTGGGAGAAATATGATCCACGGAGAGAGGGAGAGAGTGAGAAAGAGAAAGAAAGAGAGAGAGAGAGAGCGAGGGGGACAGCTGGCCCGGGCAACCATTTCCTGCGAGTCACAGAGGACGGGATTGTCAAGACACAAAAGCCTACAGTTGGAGTTGCCGTCACATGACTAGTGACATCTAGTGGGGTGTTTGGAGAATGACATAAAATACCCCCCCCAAAATAAAGTTGTGGGTCCAAATAGCTGCAGCTGCTGAATCATGACAGGCAAGACGCATGCAAACAAGAAGTGCATGCTTCAAAAAAAAAGAAAAAAAAAGGGCAAACATGTTTAGAAATTGATCAACTCATCCAGGGGCCACATTTTTATACAGTGGCTGTCGTGAGGGGCCATTAAGCAAAAAATAAAGCGGCGAAAAGTGTAATCTCAAAGGATTGAACTTGAAATTTATATAATATTGTATTTTTATTGAACTATATTCATATAAAAACAACTTCAACAACATTCACTTTTTGAGGTGAAATAAATACTCACCAATATTTAAAAAAAGCAGATCACAAAAGTAAAATAAAAAGTCATATTTAGAGCCAAGTAATGAATAATTATCTACGCTATTTTTTACCTCGTGAGGGACAAATAAATACAGTCACGGGGCCAGACTTTGCCAAATGTCTGAAGTCATCGGAGGCAAGGAGTTCCCTCTTCCAAGTTTAGTTCCTATGGGAAGTTCCCAGGCTAGCAGAGAGGAAATAGTTTCAACACGCCATGGGTCTTGACTAAGTCAACATCCCCCTCCCCCCAAAAGGATGCCCAGAAAAGGGGGCGACCAGAGGCACCTCTCAATGTAGAGGAGCAGTCAGAGCTATACTGACTATATTGTCACTTAAACCTTTTTTAGGTGTATGTATTTATTATTTGTGTATAGTTATCTGACCTCGACAAAGTGCAGCCCAGGTTGTCACAATAAACATTTAAAAAATCCTGCTTTTTTTTCCCCAGATTATTTTCTTTTAATGAGCATTTTGAATTAATAAAATTTTGTACGAAATCTTCTACATTCAACTGTTTTGCTAACTACACTTCATTTCTTGATACAAAATATATGAAATATGAAAAATAATCTGTGAAATCTTTAAACAAAATCAAGAAAAAACATTTAAATGAATAAAGACAAGCATACATTTTTAAGTTCTTGGATTGATGGCCCCTCGCCACACTCACAGTGGCCCCTGAGGAAATCTAATTGCCTTCATTAAACATTAATGTGTCATTAAGTCCTAATTGTCTCTGTTTTTAAAAGAAGCAAAATTCTTTCCTCGACTGAATCGAAGAAACTTCCCCTTTAAAAGCATTTATTTTTAGTTAATTCAAAGCATTGTTTTTTTTTATGACCAGAAAATATAAAAATCACTTTGGTACCTTCTCAGTCGCTGAAGATGGACGCTCGCTTGCTGACACCTGTGGGTTCAACAAAGACATTACATCACTGTTCACACCGTCGAGGGTTCACTCTACACCCGCAGTTCCCCCAACTTACCAGCAGAGGGACTAAAGATCTCGTCTGCTCAGATTTCCCCTGTAATTAAAAGTGTGTTAGAAACGCCAAAACAAACATGTTTTCTCGTAGATCAGTAGCAGGTAGACTCGCTCGAAGGGGAGAAGTTTGATGTGTAAAAAACCAGACGGGAAGCGGTGACGCGGTATCTGGGTTGCGACTAAGCGTGCAGCTGCAGATTTACCTCGTCGTGGTCAGGCCAGATGAAACCATCCGCGGTTGCTATGACAACACTGGAAATCTCTTTTAAAGATAGCGTGAAGCGTCTTCCCAAACACCGCTGCCACCTCCGGCTCCAAATAAAAAACAACAACAGCTCTCCCACTGACAAAACACCTCCAACGCGGCCGTGATCCAAACTGAATGAGAATCTTGACGGCGACTTTCTTTTAAATAGTTTATTAATGATAATTAAATGGTCGATTTTATAAAGATAATGATTGGATTTATTGATTCTTTAAATTATGATAAATTACAAGTGGAATAAGACGCATGAAAGACGCATGAAAGGCTCATGTTTAGCGTTTCTATGTAAGTAAGTAAGTAATTTTTATTTATATAGCGCTTTTCCAGACCAGGGTCCCAAAGCGCTTAAACAATCAAAACAATATTCAATAAAGTATATACTTTAAAGATCAAGATAAAACTGATAACACAACAGGAGTTCCAGAAAATCAAGGAAAAGCCTGAACAAATAAAAACGTCTTAAGATGTTTCTTAAAGGAGTCAGTAGACTCCATCAAGCGCAAAGAGAGAGGTAAAAAAAAAGGTTTTAAAAGTTTAAAACTCAGGATTAACAGTGACTCGACCAACAAAATGTGTGATGACGTCAAACACACAGATGAGAGTCTTTTCCTCAGATCTAAAAAAAGAATTAAAACCATTGACGCTTCACGGAAACTCGCCATCCGAGCGAGTTTAAATCCACGTGCGACTCAACCAGCACAACAAGAAACGATCAAAGGATTATTTTTATCAAGGTGTGACAAGAGGAGAACGTGACATGTGATGACATTTTTTTTTTTTTAAATAATCTGAGCATTTTGTGCAACAAAGAGATTTGGGAGAATAATTCCCTTTTGAAGTTTAAAGCGCTTGTTTTAGATCTTATAAGTACGGAGACAAACATGTTTAGTAGCAGCTGTAAGCGACACGCATTTTTTGCCTTCTTTGGTCACAGAGTGAGATCTAATACTTCAGCCGCTCGGGTAAATATTTGCAGGGAATCGAAGGAAAACAAACTTGGTTTCACTTTTGTCAATCTGTCCGCCGCATCATCGCAAGATGTACCTTCAAGCTCAACGAGATGCCTGCTTGTGTCGTCGGAGAAAGATTCTGCCGCTCGGTTTTCGCTTCTTCTCGGCTCTTCAGGATGGTTCGATGGCTGTGGGACGAAAGTTTAAAACATGATCCCAATCAGATACTTCATTATTCCCGCTGGACACATAAAAGTTTTGTGGATAAAAATAAGACAATGTTCACATTCCTTAAGGCTCAGGGGTCAAATGTAGCAGAAACTTTTGGCTTGTGACTTTTAAAACAGACACGTCTTGTCAATTATCTTGTATCCGTTCCCCCCGGGCTGGACTCTCCTCTTGACCTCCCGCGACCTCTTTATCATAACAATGTAACTAACTCATCTTTAAAGACATTACAACACTATAGAACTTCATTTAGGTCAATGAAGAAGGACATGACTCAGACCACACGTTTGTGCAAGAGTCTGAGGAAAGAGGTCGTGACGCGTTCAATGACTTATTTAGAATGTTTCTTCTTGAAAAACTAGTATGAGGTTAAAAATGAAGTGAGCAATGTAATAAAATATCAATTTCTTGTCCTAAAGCCATCTTACTATGTCCTAAAACAATTTTTCTTGACTGCCTGAGGGCAGAAATGTGCTTTGTAATTCCTTCGCGGCAAATACAGAATGTACTTAGCTTGCCAGTGAAATGAAAGTTTTACTACATGCGGACAATTAGAAAGTAAAACGAGCAACATCATCCAGAATAGTAGACAACAACATTGCCGGGATAGCTGCTGTGTGTTAAGGAACTTTTTGTGCCACATGTCATGTAGCAGTGAGCAAATAAATAAATAAAGTTGGAAAGACAATATATTACGCAACTGATGTAGAATTAATTCTGGAATGAAAGTATGAACAGACGTTTAAGTGGTGTTACCGCACGCATCAAGTGAGTCATAGAGCGAAGAGAGTAGGCGTTCGTTTTTTCAACTCCATCTTTTTTCCTACACGTCGTTTCGTAATCCTCTATAAAACCTTGAAAGGACGGAAAGTATTTCAAAGTGTTGTTTACTTTGTGCTGTTCTGGAGACTCGGCCCCATCTTCTCTCCGAATCCTGCGCAGATGAACTTGGAGCTCAGCTCGTCCACCTCTCCGATCACGATGACGGCCACGTCTCCGTCGCGGCCGAGGTGCCAGCTCACATTCTTGCTGTTGGCTGTGGAAGAACAACACGATTATTACAGGTTGTTTTATTTGTCAAAATCATTCATGAGCTCATTTTTTTTGAAGAAAAAAAAACAACAAATGGCTGCTCAAATAAATTTTGACCAAATCAGGTTTTGGACGACAGACTGAGAAACAGATGGAGCGGAAGAACAAACATGAGCAACAACCGTTTCAAAGACCACTTGTAAACAAATGCAAAGGGAAATCCCCTCTTCTTCCTGCGCTACCGTTTGGAATTCATGATCATATTTACAGACCGATTCAACTTTCTATTCTCTTGGCACAAGTTTCAGTTTAAAAAAAACAAAAACATTTGTTGACTGAGAACTGAAGATTCACAGCTGAGCAGAAAAAGTCACACAATATAATAGAGGTATAATAAATAAAGATAATACCTAAGAATTATGGTTATAACTCATGAGTTTAATCAAGCCTTTGTGTTTTAAAATAGGGCACACAACAAAAACTGAAAAATGTGTTTAATTATTTTTAAAGAAGTTTAAAAGTATTGTTAGTGTTAAAAATATACATCTTATTTTAAGAATAAAAAATATAAGCAGGCTTTTATATTAAGGTTTGTATGCATGTATTTGTTTGTTTTTGAGTCACCGTAGGTTGACTGTGCGAGTCCCTGTTGTATTACTCAGTAAGTCACTTTAGTATTTCTTTACAACTCACCATAGTATTTCACCCTGAGTAACAGTAGTATTACTCTGCGAGTCACCATATTATTACTCCACGAGTCACCGTAGTATTACTATGTGAGTCACCGTAGTATTACTCCCAAGTCACCGTAGTATTAGTCAGTGAGTCAATTTCTCCGCGACTCATCGTAGTATTACTTTGCGAGTCATCATGGTATTACTCCCCGACTAAATAAAGTAAATATAATAATTTCAGATTCCATTTATGACGCCTAAGAATCTTATTTCTTAAACTGAGGGGATTTTTATTAAATCACTTAAAAATAATTTAATGAAAATAGATGTTCTTTGAGAAATTAATAATAATAAATAAAAAAAAGACTAGGCAAGTTTTCCCCCAAATAATTATCTATAAACTACAACTGTCTTCATCGATATATGAGTGAGGAGTTACATGATTACAGCAAATGAAATACATGTGTTGTGATGTGCTTAAATATTTATTTCTATCGTGAACAAATATTTGATTATTTCTCCCCTAAATAAATATAGGGAAGAAGAAAAATCTTTGAATTTATTTTAAATGTATTTAAATAATATCAGGGTTCTCAACAGGATTTTTTTTGGGGGCCAAATTGTGTGAAACAAAGGCATAAAATAAAGCAAAAAACCCTCTACGCCACTTGAGACACAGCATCGGGGCCCAATTTGCACCGTAGGGGATCAAAATCACAGCGTAGGGGGAATATTTAATACATAGAAATAAATACGTAAATCTGAAATCGACTTTTATTCGAGTTATTAACACAAAAGCTTACAAATCCTAATTCAAAACATGATAATAAAGAAGACTAAACTGAATATTAAAGGGAAAAGCGAATACCAACTTTCTAGCAGACGTCATTGTGACTCATTACCAAGTTTCTAAAAACAACCCCGTGACTGAACAGATGCGAAGAGACGACCCAGACGCGCAGCTGACGCAGGCTGATGGAGTGAGACGCTGAAAACCTGATGGGATACTTTGGAGGTGAACTGGTTCTGCCAGCCTGCCCTGCAGAGGACATTCCACCGAGCCATCAGGAGAGGACAACCCAAAACTAAAAAAAAAAAACCAGCAGGCAGGACATGCCTTAATAAACGGGCTCACATTCTCGATTGACAGCAGCAGTCACTACATGACTTGGGTCACGAGTGTAGCTGAGATCGTTTCTTCACACGCAGAGTTTAGAACATCTGTTAGGTTTGTCGGTGCTGACGAGAGCTGAGAGAATGGATTTTAATGTACTAACACCCAAGTGTTTTCAGACTTAAAACTAAACATAATAGTACACTAGTAAAGTATTTTCATCTCAGGGTTGGCTTCAGAACCATCAATTTTCTTACTGTTGTGTGATCATGAAAATGACAGCTAAAAAACCCAAAAGACAAATAAGAGATGGTAAATTTAAATTATACTGTTGCCCCCTAGAGTAGGGGAGGTCAAATTGCATGACTAGCTTTACTGTTAACTATTCGAACTGCACAACAAGTACAAAATTATAATATTAAGTATTATTTCTAAGTAAAATGTTCCACATTTGTGTAGTTATTGTTTAAAAACAGTGGAATTTCCAAAAAGTGTCTTATCTCATCTTAGTTGGGGGGTGAGAAAATATCAATACCTAAATATCTCAATCTTTTTTTCATAAAACCGTATGGATATTCGACAGCACTGTATAGGTTCTTTTTTTTTTTTTGCTTTAATATTTTTCATGGTTAACGTTTCAATAAAGTGTATAGAAAATAACATAGTTTCTAAATTTACAAATAACATCGGAATATCTGCCGCTAAAGGAGCAATTAAATCCTGTGCAATCCCGACGTTGGACTGAGGACAAGAGGATACAGTTCACTCCAGCAGATTTTAAAGCTGATGTTTGGTAATGCTTCGGTTTCAAAACAAATGAAAGCAGTTAGGACTTCATCAAGAGTCATGTGGTCCGTAAAAAAGTAAAATAGACAATACTACAAATATATGCAGTATCGTAATACATCATTGCCTCTGTATCGCGATACGTTTCATATTACCGATACATTGCTTCTTCTTAACAGTTGTACTGAATTAGTTCAGATTATTTTGATGTTTGGTTGGCCAAAATAACTCTTGGTCATCCGTACATGGGCTGTGGGTCACCTATTAAATAGCCTTGATATAGAGAATATTATGGTGTAATTTAGTAATATATTTATAACAAATAAAGCATAAAAAAGACAGCACCAAATTTGAAACTCAATTTGTTAGATTGGGGGTCTTTATGAAATATGAAGCTGAATAATGTAGTAATTAAATAAATGAATAGTGATCAAATTGTAACACAATATAAAATGTTTTGTTTGACGACAGCGACTCCTTAAAAATAACACAAAATACTCAATAACGAAAACCACTTGGGACCATCGGCACAGCAACAGCTACGCTCACGATAAAAACAAGGTCGCGCAGATCCAATCGTTCTCTCTTTGTGTTTCCAAACACATAACTTTCCTGCTCGCTTCCTGTTTTGCCCGCCGACTGATTGTTTGAAGGATCCAGTTTTGACACACTTCCTATTTGAAACAGAAAATCTAAACTATCCAGCGTTTCCTCTGCAACTAATGAGGAACCAGACTTCGTCACCACGTGAGCTGAGCCAGCGGCTGCTGGTTGTTACCAAATAGATACAGCTTTGTTCTCTCCAGCCAAGTTGATAGTGAGTCATTTGTTATTGGGGGGGGGGGGGGGGGTGGCGGGGTTGATTAGCAAGGCAGTTACACTCCCTTCAATGGATCGACTGAAGCAACACCAGAGCCGACAAGCCTTTAAAAACTCTTAATGACGGCGTCCATGATTCATCTTCATTTATGACACGCACCAGCTATCGTGGGTCACTTAACTGCTCTAACCCGGGCAGATAAAGCTGCAACATCCTCTTTTCATTCTCATAAACAGTTAAATAAATGAAGTTAAAAAGATGAACAAATCGGATCGGCAGCTCCCACGCGGACGACTATTTTTGAGGATCTTTCGAGTTCATTGCATAAGAGACGGTTAATGACACATTTCACACTCTTGAGTTTCTCATACGGGCTTCTGTCGACGAAATGCGGACGGACGAGTTTCCGTCACACGTCCGACCAGTTGCAGCTGTGACTTGCAGCTTCCTGAGTTTCTAGTCGTGTCACGTGTTTAGTTTCTGACTTCATACCCATAGACGGCAGTTTCTGATAAATGTCATGTTTGTTGTGTCACATGCTTCCTGCGAAAAGTATTTTTAAAACATCTCCTCTTTGTGTTTTGATGTTTGCCAACTTATAAGTGAAGCAACAGCCACTAGCTTTGAATTTAGACAGAAAAACGTCATGGAAATTTTACATTTCGAACACAATCTTAGTTTAAGACGCACAATACAACAATAAAATCTAGTTTTTCTCAAGTTCAAATATAAAGACAAGCACACGTTTCTTTTATCCCTCGTTGTCTTAGTGGATGCGAACCAAACTAGCTACCAACTAATAAACAATATTTTTCAATCTTTGGACAGGTTTCTCCGATATGTTTAAAACATGTAGTTTTGTGTTGAAAGCGATCAAAAGCTGCTTAAAACTTTCTGGGCGGTAACTGATTTTGAGCTTCCTCCTGGATGTTCTTCTTTTAACTTCACGACTGAATTATATTTTATCATTACAATACAATACATTCATTTAGTTTTCAGAGCCAATATGAGTTATTTTCTTATTTTTTTATGTTCACAGTAAAGCAGATTAAAACAGAGGAAAAAACAATGATTAACATTTATTAAAAAAACTATTTTTAATTGATGGAAAAGGTTTTTTCAATTTACTTTCACTCGTGGCTTGGAAAAAAACCATCAACCAAAATTAAACTAACTGATTTTTTAATTCTTGACATATCTTCTAAACAGGAGGAAATACTTGACAGACAGTTTTTTTCTGAATGCTGTCGACCAATGTTTTGTTTGATGGATTTTGATCTGGTTACGCTGTGCATTTGAGCCGTTTTGTCATTTTATGCATCATTATATTATCATAAATCTGTTCTTTCTGATAATCCAGCTAAATAAACATCAGTATTTTATGTGAAATTCTTCATTTCTCAACTATTGATGTTGAACCAACATCGAGTCCTCACTCTGCCTGCACTGATAAAAACTTGGAGAAAAAAAATTCAGGGCCCTGATGTAGACTCCCATTTATCCAGGTCATGGTTATATACGCCTTTCTAGACCAGGGTCACAAAGTGCTTTAACAATCCAAAACAACACACAGTAAAATATACATCAAAAGGTCAAGACACATAAGACAGGAGTCCCAGAAAATCAAGGAAAACCCTGCACAAGTAAAAAGGTCTTAAGATGTTTTCTTGAACGAGTCAGTAGATCATCAAACACAGAGAGGAAGATCATTCCAAAGCTTAGGAGCAACAGCCTGAAAAGATTTCTCTCCTCTGGTCCTGAACCGTGTTCAGGAACCATCAGTAGATTCTGATCCACAGACCTCAGAGCCTGAGCTGGGGTGCGAGTCTGGATCAGATCACTGATGTAAGGTGGACCCTGACCATGAATAGATCTGAAAGTAAGAACCAGAATTAAATAATTGATCTTGATTGAAACTGGCAGCCAGTGAAGAGTGTTAAGGATCGAGGAAATGTGAGTTCTTCTACTAGAGCGGGTCAGAATTCTCGCTGCAGAGATTTGTATCAACTGCAGGCGAGACAGATCCTTCTTGTTTAGACACGAAAATAATCGGTTACAATAGGGTGAGGCAACAGGAATGTGGAGTTTTGGATAAACAAGAGAATAGTAGTCAAAAGTGACCAGAAAAAAGGACTTCACTGAACAATAAAATACGGACAGATATAGTCATTAATCCGAGATATGATGGCAGTTGTCTGTTGTACGCTAGATTAAAATAAATGTTGAACAAAATACTCTGCAATACTGAAACATTGGGGAGCAGAAATATTTAAAGTCGAGCTTGAAGAGTATAACCTTGAGTTGCCACTTTATCTTGAGAGTGTGTTGTTCCACAAAACCCAGAGCAGACCTTCTTCAAACACAAGCAGAGACCGCTTCACTCTCCTTCACTTCGCCAGTGTAAATATTAACATGAACCACGACGTGAAGACGCATCGTCTAAACCATCGTCGGTGCCGCCGTCAATCCCGGGGACACGTTCTATTCCGAGCAGATGGTGTTTGTTAGCGCGCGATTTCGCATTAGCTTGAAAGTTGAAACTTGCACAAATGGGACAAAAACATGCGGCGTCTGCGTCGGCGAAACAGCTGCCGAGACATCGGCGGGACAGGAGCTGACGCCCGGTGCGTCTGTCACAGCCATTTATTTAAAGTGGACGGGAAAGAATCACGTTGTCGTTCGCGACAGCGGGACAGATGGCGTTTGCGTCTTTGTTTGGAAAGTTTGACCTGTCATGGGAGACGTGATGGAAGAAGTAACGCGAGCTTGTTAGCGAACTAGATCTTCATTGTACACAATCCCGGAGTAATGAGGGGCTGCTTCTCATCTTTTTTTTCTTCAAACATGAACTTGGTCGTTTCATGTTGCACCAACTACCACTTTACTATCAAAACTACAATATGTGAGTAAAACAGGGACAAACATTTTTTTTTATCCATTAGGGGTGTGGGGAAAATATCGATCTCTTTGCGCTTGATGGATCTACTGACTCCTTTAAGAAACATCTTAAGACGTTTCTATTTGTTCAGGCTTTTCCTTGATTTTCTGGAACTCCTGTTGTATTATCAGTTTTATCTTGATCTTTAAAATATATACTTTATTGAATATTGTTTTGATTGTTTAAGCGCTTTGTGACCCTGGTCTGGAAAAGCGCTATACAAATAAAAATTACTTACTTACTTATATTGTGATGTTTTCCATGATACCATTTTAATATAAACCAGCAATGCATCTGTTTTTTATTTTTATTTTATATGATCCTTTTTGCTTCCAAATCATATTTTACTGTTATCATAGTTATTTACGGATTTGTAGTTTGTAGTAGATTTTCCATTTTGAAAACAACATGCAAATATTCAGGGCATTTGCTTATTTTTGAGTTGCTATTAAACATCCGTCACGTCCTCTCTGCAGCTATAGGTTCAATTAAATCCTTCGGGATCCTGACAATGACTGAGGACAAGAGGATACAGTCGATTCCAGCTTCTTTTAAAGTCGATGTTTGGACATCTTTTGGTTTCAAAACAAATAGAAGCAGTTACGACTTCGTCAAGAGTCATGTGGTCTGTAAATTCTGCAACACCAGAGTAAGGTACTCGACAATACTACAAATATATACTTGTTCCTACAGTATCACAATATCATGATCCACAATATTCAATAGCCCTGTGTCTATTTTTTTGTGTGGTGTCTTTTGGCATTTTAGTATTATATTATTGTTATAGCTCTTTAATGGTTTATAATTTAATAGTTAGACGTTTTAATTTACAATAACATGCAAATATTCACAGCGTCTGTTCATTTTTGTGTTGCAATTCTACTTCCTGTCCGTAACTGACAGCAGTTATTACGCCCTTCACATTTAAATCCTGCAAGATACTAGCGATGATTGAGGATGAGAGGATACAGTCGATTCCAGCATCTTTGAAAGCTGATGTTTGGACATATTTTGGTTTCAAAACAAATAAAAGCAGTTAAGACTTCATCAAGAGTCATGTGGTCTGTAAATTCTGCACTAGAGTCAAGTACTTGAAAATACTACAAATATATCCTTGTTACTAAAGTATCATAATATATATTATCGTTGCCCCTGTACTGTGATACATATAATTTTGCCAGATTGTCACCAAAATTTAAATTAAGGAAGAATCAGCTAAAAATACCTTTTTTTGGCTTTGTCCGGTTGAGCTCAGCATCTCCGTCCTTCTCCAACTTTTCCTCGCGTTCCTTCCAGCGCCGCACTTGCTCCTGCCTCATTTTCTGGAACAGAGTCTTCTTCTGGTCCTCGTTCAGAGCGTCCAGCACGTCCGGGTCAATGTACATGTCCTTCAAGATCTGCTGCAGCATGTTGGCAGTCGGCGTGGACGGCAAAAATCAAGAGTCTCTGGAAGTGCTGGTACAGAGGTAGTGGTTTCCTGGACAGTGTTGATCTATAATCTCATCGTATCACAGCAGGACCAGTTCAGATTCTTGACCCGCTCCGAAGGTGTGAGATGAACTCATTTTTGAAGGTTTTAGGTCATTCTTTTTTGTCAACACTCACTGCAGGCACTCACACACAAGCATGCACACACTCTCACACACACACACACACTCCCTCACTCACACACACACACACACAGAATGACCCCCCTCCCGAACAGATTCCAGCTCTTCTCAGATCATCCTTGACAAGATCTACAACACAAGAAACATAACACTTTTAAGCATTCTCATGACCACACTAAAGCATACTAATAATAATAATAATAAGTATCAACAAAAAACAAAAAAAAACAAGTAAAGATATGCTTTGATTCTCTAACACATACATATTTAAGAAAAAAATTATAATTTGCAGTTAATGAAATGAATTGTCCAAGGGAAAGATAAAGTCTGCATTCTGGTACATCAATAATAAATAAACATAGTAACATAACTTTAAGTACTAAGTAAATATTCTCACTATTACCACTTCCAAGAATGGGTGATATATGTATTTCCTCAAGATTAGATAAGGTCTAATTTCTTTATAGATAAGGATATAACACTTCAACTTATCAGGAACTAAAAGATTAAATGTGTAAACTTAAATAAAATGTGAAAGATATTTGTATAAAACAAAGTAAATACTAAAGACTCAAAGAATCAAAGGGTCTTTGTTGTCATTAGAATTATTTTTAGTACAACCTGTCCAAAAGATGTATAGAATGATAGATGCTTTATTGATCCCCGGAGGAGAAATTATTTTGTACAGCAACAATAAAACATAAATCCATACAAACATCCACAAATACATGTAAAAACTATCAAAATAAATACATGAATAGAATCAAATAAATACGTACAAACGTATTAACATAACAGGACCAGGCTACTATCATCAATGACAGTTTATTGCATTATAAAACTCAACTTAAAATAAACAATATCAAACCAAAGTGTCTCTGAAGTATCTCCTCACCTCAGTTAAACTGAGAAGTTTAAACACTTCCTTATGGAAGTCGTAGGAAAATGTTGTCATCTAGTCTGGACTATTGTAACATTTTATTTTCATGTCTTAAGAAGAAGGAGTTGTCTCGCCTGCAGTTAATATAAAACTCTGACCCGCTCTAGTAGAAGAACTCACATTTCCCCAAATCCGTAAAACTCTTCACTGTCTGCCGGTTGCTTTCAGGATCAACTTTAAAATTCTGGTTCTTACTTTCAGAACTATTCAAGGTCAGACTCCTTCTTACATCAGTGATCTGATCCAGCCTTACACCCCAGCTCGGGCTCTGAGGTCTGTGGATCAGAATCTACTGATGGTTCCTCGCACACAGTTCAGGACCAGAGGAGAGAAATCCTTCCAGGCTGTTGCTCCTAAGCTTTGGAACGACCCTCTGTGTTTGATGGATCTACCGACTCCTTCAAGAAACATCTTAAGACATTCTTATTCGTGCAGGATTTTCCTTGATTTCCTTCAGACTCCTGTGTTGTTCTCGGTTTTATCTTGACCTTTTAAGTATATATTTTATTGAGTTTTGTTTTGATTGTTTAAGCGCTTTGTGACCCAGGTCTAGAACAGTGCTCTACAAATATAATTGACTTACTTAGTTATCACTGAGAAGTTGAAACACTTCCTTATGAAAGTCTGGTGGATAAATATAGACACAAGTCCCTCGACTATCATTTAGATTTAACAACAGTAAAAAAAAAGTGACACGCTAAATCGACTCTGACGTCGGTGTTTCATAAATGTATTTGGAAAATGTATAAAATGAAATCGATTTACTTTGAGACTTTGTGTATGAATTGAAATGAGTAAGTAAGTAAGTAAGTAAGTAAGTAAGTAAGTAAGTAAGTAAGTAAGTAAGTAAGTAAGTAAGTAAGTAAGTAATTTTTATTTGTATAGCGCTTTTCCAGACCAGGGTCACAAAGCGCTTAAACAATCAAAACAATATTCAATAAAGTATATATTTTAAAGATCAAGATAAAACTGATAACACAACAGGAGTTCCAGAAAATCAAGGAAAAGCCTGAACAAATAGAAACGTAACCATAAGTAGATTCTGATCTACAGACCTCAGAGCCCGAGCTGGGGTGTAAGGCTGGATCAGATCCGTGATGTAAGGAGGAGCCTGACCATGAATAGATCAAATGAGCAAAGAACAATAACAAAACAAACTAATATAGTGATCTTGGTAAAGTGGCTCAACGGTTTGACTCTACAAATCTTAACGGTTTGACTCTACGATCTGCGATCGTGACATTAAAAAGGGAATCTAACTCGTCAATATATTTTATTTTAAAGTTGGCATTTTCGAGCCCATAAAAGAGCATCTATTGGGAGGAGACTGTGAAGGAATGGAGTTCCTGTCATCCTTCCACCCGCTGCCCCTCCTTCTCTTTCCCACCGCACATCCCGTTCCCCACGCGAAAAAAAAACCCCTCAAAACGCTCCACATCCCCCCACCACACGACAACCTTTCAACGCGGTCACTTTGTGCTCCTTTCGGGGTTCGAAACCCGACCAGGACTCCGGCGCTGGAAGTGAAGTCCAGCAGCACCAACCGCCGGGACTTCTTGAACAATGGCTAACATATTAGCAACACTTGGAGGGAGAAGAAACGCGTGTTTCTCGCTCCAGACTGACCGCGGAAAGGAGGGAATATACAGCCACGAGTGTCGTCTCGGTGGAGGAGAGGAACCGGCGGGGAAAAAGTGGAAGAAAGTGTCGAGACGAGGGCGGTTTTTAAGGCGAGAGTACTCACGGGAGGATGATGGCAGCAGCTCCACAGCAGAGTAAAGCTAACTAAGCTGAGACTCTCTCTGTAGGACTGGCTGATGACATCACTGCATTCTATAAGCTCGCGCGCTTCCTCCCTCTTTCTCGCACACGGTCAACACTTTTGGAAAATACTTTCATTTTTTTTAACAATTAAAATGGCACAACAAAAGCATCTGTGGTCTATAAAAATAACTTCTCTTAGATTCTAAAATAAATTTAGAATTAGTTGTACATTTAAAGCTTACGTTTTTTTTGGAAATGTGGCGTTTTTTTTGTAGTATTACTTAGTTTATTTTGAATTATTGATACACATTTATTATCCCAACATATTAAAAAAAACGATTATAAAAACAACAACGACAAAAACACATAAGCAATTAAAACAATGATAAATATATTAACAACAATAAACATTAATAAAAGACAGCAAACATCTGTACAAGTAAATCAATAATAAAATGTTATTAAACCATATTCGTAATTAATTCTGATTATAACATTTATATTAATACATTTCAATAAAGTTCTACCTAACCTAACATTTGAAATGCTATTTGGGATAGGATTTGCTTTTAATTATTACAGTGTAACACGAAGTAATAGATTTTAATTAATTAATTTCTTTGTTAACTTTACTTTTTAAAAAAAAATCTGGATTGAGTCATCTATTTCCAAAATGTTCTTTTTTTTTTTTTTTTGTCCTGATACTGAATCAATATCAATATTATTTGTGATGGAAGGAAGTGGGTGAGCCGGCTGTAATGGTAGTGGGCCAAAAAATGTCGTTTCTTTGTGACGTCATTCGAGGGAGGATTTTAGGAACTTTAAAGTGCTGGTTATAGTTTAACAAATAAAGGATAAAACGAGAATGATAGGTTTGTTTTTTGTCTCGTCGACGCGTAGCTTCAAAATATATTCAATAATATACATCTATGTACACGTTCAAGTAGTTCGTTACACCGTAATGACGCCAAGACGGTAACGTAACGTAACGCCAGTCGAACGTGCATCCTTGAAGGCTTCTTTCTGACGTCATTTATTTTGTTTCATGCGTAGACGGCGGGCGCCCTCTAGTGGCAGAACGGAGGAGGTAAAATGACGTCATCTTGAACCCATTGCACTCTGGCTATTACACAGCTAAAACACAGACACGTGCTTTATAAACAATCATCTTAAGTATCCTCTTATCTTACATGAAAAACACATTTTAATTGATCATATAAATACCTTTACTATTTATTTGATTACTGCAGTAGTATCTGCACACGTTCTAGTGAAATAAACCTTTTTAAAATGAATGTAAAATCCTGTAAACATGATCTTTACCTTTGAATAGTAAAAAGGTGTCGATGAAAGGATCACAAAGAACAGTCATGAAGGGTAAGAGAACCAAGAAGAGCTTTATTTTACAGCCTGAGGTTACACATACAATGTCGAACTATCTGAAGGAGTCATGGTTGTGGATTTCATTGCAATGTTTCTATTGGACGAGGCTGTAAAATTAAGCTTTGGTCATTAGTGTCATTGTAAATGTAGAGCCAGACGTTGTGGACAACACTACATCAAAATTAAACATACTGTTCTCATCATACTGGATTTTTTTTTTTTCTCTTTTCCAAAAATGAAACAAAAACAAACAAAAAAAAAACATTACTTCCCTCACAGGAAAATATTCTCAATTTGTTGAATGTACATGAATTTCATTAATACTCTCTAATTTAACAAAAAAAGAAAGAAAAAAGGTTATACAAAATAGAGACATTCTTTGTTGAGATGTCAGGTAAATATTTACCTGTGAAATCAAAGTGCTACTGTTACCGACGACAACCGTTGAAGACAGAACAAACACCAAAGTTAGGATCGACTGAAGCACCTTTTATTAGCAGAAAGCTAATAGAGATATTTCACCGTTTCTGCTTCACATAAAAACATTTTGAATCCATCCTTTCAAAACTACACCAACCTCTTAAGGGTCACTGGTTGTGTGGCATTGTGAACTCTTTGACCCCTTCACACTGTAAAATTTTTTAGTTCACTATAGTTCCGCTCCGTCCAGGAGCTTTTTGAAGTGCAAATAACGGAGAAATAAAAACATGGAAATTGAGCCACATGCTGTTCAAATAGTAATCATATATTTAATCGATATACATATATTGCCACCATTGGCACATACGATATTGCACACAGTGATGAAATGTTGCACATAAAAAATAGTTATTTTTTCTGGGCGAAAAACATTCCAAATAATGACAAATAATGTGGAATAACGCTGAAAGGTAAAATGATGTAAAACTGAATAAAATCAAGACATGCTCGCCAACCCCCCCCAAATCCCACCCTCCCGATTAATTTTAAAAACATACATGTAACTTCCTATGCCGAATAACAAATCGCTCAATGGTTCAACCATTTTTGAAATAAACCGATGTTTTCTAAGTTGGCCCCGCTCGCCTCCGCTAGTGTGCTTGGCTAGTGAAGAGCCGACTCTTCGGCATCGTCTCGCATCTCGGTGACCACCCGCTTCCATGTTTACATGTAGGCCGTATACCTGGATGGCTTGGCAATGAAGTGGAGGGAGAAGGAAAAGTGGAAAACGCAGAAAAAGGGGATAAACTCTGCTTCTTATTTTTCCAAAGAGTTTTGCGGGCGAAACTCTTTTTTTAGCACCACGAGTCGTGCGCTAGCACACAAGGGGGCTGAGATGCAAAGGTGAGCGAAAAGAAAAGAAAAAGAAGAGGAAATGACGACAAGTAAGCCAACGATCCAAAGCACCAGGCCAGCGTGTAAGCATGCAGAGTGTGTAAGGCACCAGGTTGTCTTTATATGCTGAAGAGGATGCTCCCAAAATCGGTTTTAAGCGTCTACCACTCGGGTTCCGAAAAAAAAAAAAAAAATACATGGTCAAGGACAGTCTAGTTGCTGGTTTCCAGTCAATCTAAACGTTGGGAGCAATCGTTGGAACTTCGCCGCGCTGAGGTAAAATCTGACATTATCTGATTGTTGCCAGTTTCTCTGGAGTTTATAAAACTGCAAACACACATCTATGAGATGCGACAGAACTGGATTACGACCAGTTGTTTTCCGTGTGGCAGCCCCAAATATTTACAATTAGACCAAAAAAACAAACAAACAAGATCTCATCACCGCCAGGTAGATATTTGGACCAATGAATCTTTAGCGGAGTGACATCGACGTCGACCAAAAAGTACACACACTTGACGTCACGCCATCGTCGACGAGCGTCTCACTCCGACAAACCCAGTGACACATGGTACATGACCGA
The DNA here is from genome assembly GCF_982586985.1 of Callionymus lyra. Classification (NCBI taxonomy): domain Eukaryota; kingdom Metazoa; phylum Chordata; class Actinopteri; order Syngnathiformes; family Callionymidae; genus Callionymus; species Callionymus lyra. The sequence goes on from NC_141831.1 coordinate 15,637,180, forward strand.
GTTTTTTTTCTTTAGTCCAAGTTACTTCATGTATAATCACGCTTAGAAACAACTTCCAACTACAACTACATCAAGCCTTTGGATGGAAATCACTCAGAAACTTCAGATTTGTACAATATTAGGCAGATAAAGATATATATGGAAGGGTCCTTGAGCCAATATTTTTGGGAAAACCAAACGAAAAGATATAGTGCAGGTTAACATGCAGCAAACGGCGCTCCTTGGCACCATTTTAAACTTTGAAAAAAAAAGAAAAAAGTAACACCTTAAGATTCTCTACTGGATTTTTTTTAGCTCGTTGTTCATCTCGCAACTTTTGCTACATGTGGTCACCGCGTTTTCCTTTCCGTCCGATGCGCGTTTTTTAGTACCTTTTTAAAAAAGATGAACACAATGCATTGTTGACGAGACACAAAAGGTAGTCTATTATGTAACCATGGCAACCGTCTCAACTCAAACTTGTGATCTTGACCATTTTTCTTTTCTTTTTAAATGCCTCTCATCGCATCCATGTACCAGATCAATAAATTTGATTTTCCTATGTATATTGCACAAGATAAAATGCCAATAATTTCCTTTTTTTTTTTAAACATATATATATATTTTCTCTATGAATGGACCAAGCCCTCATCGTGATTAATGTATAAACATCTCGACTCACAAATAAATAGAATTGTAAGTGATAAACTTTTATAAAGTCGTCTCTTTTTTTTTTCTTTTAGAATTTTGGTTTTTAAAAATTAAAATATCTGATTTGTGCTGAAGTCCTTTAGCTCACATAATAAGGGTAGCCGACCCCCCTTCCCACCACATATTCCCCCAGAACATCGCAAACACTTTTTTTTTTTCTTAACAATAGCTTTTAAGTGGTAGAAAAAGTCGTCTTGTTAATAAGGGAGATAACACTTCAGTTCATGTTTGTCAAGTAGGAAAAAAACAATGTTTCAAAGATAAACATTATTACTCGGTTTAGCAGCCTGTTAACTGTATTAATGGTGGTATAAGTGGTGGTAACATCCAGCAGATGGGTGACAACAACATGTCAGAACTGTCAGGGTTTGTGGTTTTTCTTCTTATACTTGTGTGTGTGGGGGGGTGATGATGCTCCCTTGGAGTTAAAACCTTTACAGTTAAAACTTGTATACAGTAGAGTTTTAATTATACTTCTCTTTTGTTATTTTTCTCGTCACTCTTGCATTGTTATTTTTTGTTGTAGTTTGTGGTCTCCATCAATCCTCGTCTCCATCATCCGGCTGCATCTCCTCCTGTTGCTGCTGCAGCTCGCAAGCCCTCTTCTCCCGCTGCTTCTCCTGGATCTTCTTCATCTCCTCCGCGTATTTACTGAAGGTGTTCCCGAATTTGGACCAGACTTTGTACGGGACCGTGATGGAGTTGCGGTAGGTGGGCTTCACCTCGCTCACCCGCATGAACACCCCGTACTTATTGGAGCCCACGTCGAAGAAAAAGCGCTTGTTGTCCACAGTCAAGGAGGACCCCTCGGGCAGCTCCGCCGGCTCGTCCTCCACGCCGTAATCGTCAATAAGTTTGGCCAAAGCGTCGCGAAACTCGATAAGTCCCTGGGCCGGTAGCGCGATGGTCTGGCCCTGCGTGGACCCCAAGCCGGGCCCCCGGTTGACGGTCTGCCGGATCCGGAGGAAGCGTCCCCGCTGGTTCTCCTTCAGGTCCATGTAGTACTTCCGATTCTCCCGGACCAGGAACTCGCTCTTGAGCGCCCGCCGCGGCTCGTCCTGGACCAAGCCCGGGTTGCTGGGTCCCAGCTGGGCGTAGTGTTCGATGAAGTCCCCCAAGTAGTCGCGGAACTCGACCGCCACCGACATGGAGAGAGTGAGGCGGCTCTTGTTGCCGCCGGCCCCGACTTCGGCGATCTTTAAGAAGCGGCCCTTCGCGTTCTGCTTCACGTCCAGATAGAAGCGTTTGTTCTGGATGTCAACCCGCTTCGACGCCAGCTCCTGGGTCTCGTGCTGGAGACCGGCGGCCGAGCCCGCCCCCGCGCCCGCCAGGTGCATGGGAGGGAAGCCCGGGCCCGTCGCCGCTCCTCCCTGCTCACTGCCACTGTCTCTGTCCGCCATGATGCCTGCCTTGCCTGCCTTTCTCCCTCCTGTCTGCTGCAAAGCCACGGCCAGTCACAGCCCGGAAGTCTCGCGAGATCTACGGCAGGGAGGGGGGGGGGAAGACATTTAAAAAGCGAAAGGATTCATCAGAAGCTAAAAAAAAAGAAGTAAGCCTCTAAAAACACGTTTTCTAAAATACAAAACGCGATTTAATCCTTCGGAAATAAAAACATTTATTTTTAAAATAAATTCATCATCGCGTCATTCAGCTAATCTAAGTTAATAACGCGTTTCTGGGATGGACGAACATGGAGTCAGAGGGTCAAGATCTTAACACAACGCATTACAAATGGTGATCTTTAAGGGAAGAAACTTCAGGGTTGAGCAAGTGTCCCTGTTCTGGGGTGAGTTTTGAGTTGTTTAAAATGATTTAAAAGTTTTAAAAAGTGTCCTTTAAGCAACACTATCATTAAATTAAGATCCAAGATCAGTTTCCTCTTGACTGTCGGGACAGTCGGGCCTCGAGCTCCGTTACACCCTGTTTAGGGAATTAAAAAAAATACTATTCGTTTTATAAGTTTAATACAAAAAAAAAAGGATTTTTAAAAATTAGAAAATGGATTTTAGTTTTTAATGTTTGATCTCTTATATTTAAAAGCGGCACGCATAGTAGAAAACAAAAAATAAAAGTCGCCAACTATATAAAATAAAGCATTGATATTATTGTAGTCATAATATATATAATTTCACTTGATGTGAGTAAACATTTAAGAACAAAAATATTAAGTAAATTAAGAATTTCATTAACTAGACTAGAATAATCTTTCGGAGACGGACTTTATAACGGAAAACAAACTGCAGTTCTTTACAAAATGATTGTTTTTTTTTGTTGTTGACACGTATTTTATATTTTACAACTTATCATTTTTAGTTTGACTCAAAAACGTGTGATATGTTTATTAGAGAGGTGGATGGGACTGCCGCCGGTATTTACATGCGAGGACATTTTTCAAGTTCCTCTCACTTATTTTACTTGGCTTACACATTTAAAGCACACTGTCGTCATACTGTGTTTTTTATCTTGTAGATTAGGTTAGAAAAATCTAATCCATTGACTTCCTATTAATATTTTAGCATTCAGAGGCATAAATAAATGGTTTAATTTAAATACAATTTTGGTTGGTAAAAAAAATAAAACAACATAAATAATATAAAGAAAATATCATTATTATTTTTTAAGTTAGTTAATAAGTTAGTTAATAAGTCATACATCTTTCTCTCCCTCTTTCCCCTTTTTTCTTTATTGAGCCCGTTATTGTTGTTGCACGTATTTTAAAACGCAAACACGATGTGCTGGTGTGATGTCTGTTGTACTTTTTCAATTATTTTCGTATGTGAGGATTTTGCATACATTTAGAGTCCGAGGAAGACAAGGCCTTTGACTTTATTCAAAAACCTAAATTGGTAAACAAAAAAAAAAAAACACAATATATACAGTATATATAGATAAATATATTTTAAATTAAATGGAACTGCTTTATAAACCTCCCAAAACTTGTATTGAAGGTCGGCAAAAGCTTTGACAGTTAAATCCCGCTGTGTTGTTGGGTAAATGTCCTAAATGGTTAAATGTCTTCATCTCACTTAAACAACAATGATTTATATCATTTTAAACTGAAATATTACCCATATTTTTTTGTTTTAATAAAACAGTACTCTAGACTAGACAATATGATTTACACCGATTATTGGATTTACATATAAAATAACTGGGCTTGGGTTTCACTCGAGTTATTCCGATTAAAATATTTATTTAATTTAAAATAAAATAAACAATAAATACATAGTGTTTTAATAATGACGTTTTTTTCAATGATATAAACTAAAACACTGTGAGGTAGATCAAACATTTTGTTAAACTAAGGCCGAAGTGTCGATTTAAAATATTATTTTCGTGTAACTTAAATAAAAAAAGTCCTTGTTATAATATTTAAATTGAAAATAATAGTAAGAATAAAACAAAAAATAAAAATAACGCAATTCAACCTGGAGTAAAAAGTTTATCAGCTCACACACACAAAAAATAAAATAAATAAAGTGTCGCTAATTTATTTTTACGACTTTCGTAAAACAGCAAGACATTTTTTTTAAACAAAAAAACAAAACACATTACTTATGTAAAGAAATAACAAACAAAAAACACATTAAATACATTTGAAGTTGAATCTACCCCCAGGAGTCCCACAAGCTTGATCCAAAACAGACACTTATTTTATGAAAATGAGGACGTATTTTATTTGATTAACTCTTTCTGATCTTTCCAAATGTTGACAGCAGCTCACTGAGAGAACACACAAGGCTGCTGGGAAACGGGATCTGTTGGTAAAGTGTCACTCTTTCTCTCCAGGACCGGCTCAGTACTTACCTGCGCAGGCTTTTCAGAGTCGAGGCGGGTTCTGGACCGAAAACCCGGAAACGAAAGAGTTGGATCGGAGGCCTCCGCATCGACAAGTAGCCCTGCCTAGGATTGCTTCACAAAATGGACAAAAAAACGTCGGAGTCGTGGCACAGAGGGAGAGACACACGCACACGCAACAACTCTGATGTCAACACGCAGCGTGGGAAATACCACCAGCGCCACTGGATGGTCGTATTGGGGAACTACACCCTATGCCTTCTGATACTAACAGGTGGGTCTGAAAGTCATTTTGTTTTACTTGTTTTAGAGATTAAGTTAATTTAAAAATGAAATACATATTATTATTGGATACTTAAATTTCTGTTTTTTTTTAAATATTTATTTACTTTTTTAATTTTTTTAAACTATAAAAAAGGAGTTTTTTTATTTGACAAAGGACTGCTATTTATCTGAATGTACAAAGTTAAATACGAGTTAAAAAAAAAACCTAAAAGCCAAAAATACTTTGTCTCCACTTGTTTTTTTTTAATGATTTTAATCAATGTCACATGTATAAATACGATTAAATAAATTACAATAAAATTACGATTTTACTATAATTTAAACCAATTGCCCCATGGGGAAAAAATAAAAATCTTCAATCTTAAATCTTGAATTAAACTTAAAATCTTCTATCACACCATATTAGATTATGACCAACTGCCCTTGTAAATGTCTCTTTCCTGTCACGCGTAATGTCTAAAGTCTAACCAAATAAATAAATATAATATTGATTAATAATCACAAACGTTTTTCTGTTCTTTTGTTAAACCAGCCAAACAACCATTGGGAACATAAATGATTATTATTTTATAAATATATACCTTTGTTGTACTGCAAATAGTCCTTTTCCCCATGCTTATCCAAAGTTGGATCGCAGGGGGCAGCAGCTGGACAAAAGAAGTCCAAACTTCCCTCTCCTTAGATCCAGCTCCTCTTGTTCTCTCTCTAGCAACACAATGTTAACATTTTCTAGACAACATCTGTTTTTATGTCTTAATTCAACTACGATTATCTCTGTCGTTCATGCCAATTTTGTTGCTATATATAACCAAGGGAAAGTCAACTCTACTGCTCGGATTGTTTAATGCAGAAAACCAGATAGAACCAGACATATGGCTGCAAATAATATGGGTAAATACATTCAACAAATTGCATTTGTACTCACATATCCACTAAGAGATATCCAATAATACATTAATAGTATCTTGTATTTTGTTAAGCTAGTATTTATATTTACGTTATTGTTTTTCGTTTTGCCCTGATTTAGACATTAAATACACAATAGACATGAGAATATTTCATACACGTTTCTTGGTAGCACTGGCTGTAACTAAAGTGGTCAGCAGATGTCGCTCTCTGAGAAAGTTGTCGCTATACTTGAAATCATGAATCCGCATTAATCTGTTCCAAGGCGAAGCTTTTGACTTAAATATGAGTGTTTATGGGGTTAAAAATCACAATTTGTTCCTCGTCAAAATAAAATCATTTTTTTAATAAAGTCGTTTTTATTTTCTCTCTTTATATAACAAAAAAAAAAAAAGTGCAGTACTTCAACGTCAGTTTTTTTTATTTTTTTATTGGTAGAGCAAAGTGTGACCAGAATGCAGGGCTGGACTTAATGTGCTGAGACGCAAAAAAAAAACTCATTGAAAGCAGTCTCTTGGAGGAGCTGGAGATGCTTCTTAGTCATCGCAGCTCCATGATGTGTTCAGGCCCAGTGGACCGTATGCGTCTGTTGCCAGTGTGATGCTGCTCCTCATCTCTGGGAGTCATGCCTCGGAACCAGTAGGGCTTTTAGTCAGGGATGGATTATGGATTACGGATTTGGATGATTTTTTTTCCATTTTTTTTTTATATATAAAAAAAGCTTGTGATCCTCAGCACCATGGAGTGATTGACACACGGCAGAGGATTCGGGAGTGAAGGAGGAGATCGACCCTGTGGTCCATCTTCTTCGTCAGAGAAAAAAGGGAGGCGGATTTAGGAAAAAACGGAGAAATAATGTTTGGTTTCGGGGGATGAACCGTGGCTTATGTTTTTTTTTTTTTTTACTACCAAACTTGTGGGTCCACTGCAGCATTTCTGGCGCTGCAGATGATACAGAAACACCATCATAGAGGTGCCAACCACTGCGATTTTTTTTTTTTTTTTTTTTTTTGGGGTGGAAAATAGATAAGAGTGGCGTCGTCTAGAAGTATGGCAGCAGCAGCGGATCTGGAGATCTGCGGCTTTATAACCACCGGGACTGGATCTTAAAAAAAAAACAAGTCGCTTCCCCCTGGTCTGGAAACACTGGGACTCAAAGCAGTGGATTCCCGATGGCATGGACACTTATGCAAGGTCTGTCGCGCCGCCACCACCACCACCACCACCGCCGTGCTACTGGAGCCCACTCGCCGCGTCTTTTCTCGTCCCGGATCCTCTGCCATCGCCCCGCCGCCGCCGCCGCCGCAGCCCACCGAGCCGTGCCGCAACGCGACCCGCGACCACCGAGCCAAAGCAGGACGGCATGAGGCTTGATCCGGTCCACTTCTCCTCCATGCTGCTCATCGGGGTCTCGCTCGCCTGCTACTCCCCGAGTCTAAACTCCCTGCAGGACCAGGCTTACAAGTCGACCGTGGTGATCGAGGGCAAGGTGCAGTCCGCGCCCGCGAACCTCTCCCGCGTGCACGTGCGGGTGCTGGAGGTCTGGCCCCTCAACAGCGGCGGTCTGGAGCGGGAGCAGCTCGTCACCGTGGGGGAGTTCGGCTCCGAGGCTCCCTGCGCTAGAGTCAAGAAGAACCACAAGTACATCTTTTTCATGGACCCGACCGACGAGCCCCTGGTTTTTAAAGCGTCCTTCGCGCCCCTGGACACGAGCGGGAGGAACCTGAGGAAGGATGTGGGGAAGGTCTTGTGTGTGGACTGCGGTAAGTGATGGTGGATCACAGCTGAGTTCTTTAGGGGGAGTCAGATATGTGCTTTAGGGGCGTCTATGCAGCAATTTTCGACAACTCTCGCAGACTCCCCTGTAACCCACATGATCCATCAAACTCTCTTTCTCTCCATCCCTTTTGAGCTGCATCAAGACGAGCGCCACGCACTGTTGCTTTAGAGGAACTGCACCTGCTGTTTATTCAACTATCTGCATTCTCTGCAAAGCTGCGTTACAACTTTAAGAGCCTGTTCAACAAGCAGAGCTTCCGCAGAGCTGCTCAATAGTGCGTAGATTCCAGGTCCTCTTTGGCATCTCTGCTCGCAGTGGTCGGTACCTGTTGAAGAGGGGAGTACTATTTAATACTAAAGTTTAAGTTGGCATAGTATACTTTTTAAAACAGACGAACAATATACTTTATGAAATGTAACCAAAGTATTACAACTTTTTTACTTGACAACTGTATGATAGTGGTGATCCAGAAGTAAACCGTGCAAAGGATTATGGGAGTGGGTGGCAGAAAACAAACTTATTGTTAGAAACACACATTGAACTGTTAAGTAAAGCAACAGAATTGCTCAATAGTGCGTAGATTCCAGGTCCTCTTTGGCATCTCTGCTCGCAGTGGTCAGTACCTGTTGAAGAGGGAAGAACGATTTAATGCTAAAGTTTAAGTTGGCATAGTATACTTTTTAAAACAGACGACAAATATACTTGTAACCAAAGTATAACAACTTTTTCTTTGGGCAACTGTACTATTGTGGTGATCCGGAAGTAAACCGTGCAAAGGATTATGGGAGTGGGTGGCAGAAAACAAACTTAATGTTAGATACACACATTGAACTGTTAAGTAAAGCAACAGAACTGCTCAATAGTGCGTAGATTCCAGGTCCTCTTTGGCATCTCTGCTCGCAGTGGTCAGTACCTGTTGAAGAGGGAAGAACGATTTAATGCTAAAGTTTAAGTTGGCATAGTATACTTTTTAAAACAGACAACAAATATACTTGTAACCAAAGTATAACAACTTTTTCTTTGGGCAACTGTACTATTGTGGTGATCCGGAAGTAAACCGTGCAAAGGATTATGGGAGTGGGTGGCAGAAAACAAGCTTATTGTTAGAAACACACATTGAACTGTTAAGTAAAGCAACAGAACTGCTCAAAGGTGCGTAGATTCCAGGTCCTCTTTGGCATCTCTGCTTGCAGTGGTCAGTAACTGTTGAAGAGGGGAGTACTATTTAATGCTTAAGTTTAGAGTGGCATACTTTTTTGGTGTAGTATACTTTTTAAAACAGACGACAAATATACTTGTAACCAAACTATAACAACTTTTTTCTTTGGGCACCTGTACTATTGTGGTGATCCGGAAGTAAACCGTGCAAAGGATTATGGGAGTGGGTGGCAGAAAACAAGCTTATTGTTAGAAACACACATTGAACTGTTAAGTAAAGCAACAGAACTGCTCAATAGTGCGTAGATTCCAGGTCCTCTTTGGCATCTCTGCTTGCAGTGGTCAGTACCTGTTGAAGAGGGGAGTACTATTTAATGCTTAAGTTTAGAGTGGCATACTTTTTTGGTGTAGTATACTTTTTAAAACAGATGACAAATATACTTGTAACCAAAGTATAACAACTTTTTCTTTGGGCAACTGTACTATTGTGGTGATCCGGAAGTAAACCATGCAAAGGATTATGGGAGTGGGTGGCAGAAAACAAGCTTATTGTTAGAAACACACATTGAACTGTTAGGTAAAGCAACAGAACTGCTCAATAGTGCGTAGATTCCAGGTCCTCTTTGGCATCTGTGCTCGCAGTGGTCAGTACCTGTTGAAGAGGGAAGTACTTTTTAATGCTAAAGTTTAAGTTGGCATAGTATACTTTAAACAAAGGATTATGGGAGTGGGTGGCAGAAAACAAACTTATTGTTAGAAATACACATTGAACAGTTAAGTAAAGCAACAGAACTGAAAAACACTTTGGAAACCTGACCCAGTCCTTGTCTGTCTGGCCTCTGATGCATCTATTGTGACTACAATTTAATGTACATCCAAACACCAGAATCTACAGGTGACGTACGCCAGGAGAACTTGAGGTTGTTGGTTTGCGTACCGTGTGAGTCTTTTAAATATCTGGCAATTGACTGTGAGTTTGCAGTTGTTTATTGAAGTAGCTAAAATATAACTATAATTATAAAGCTTGTACATTGGCAGTGTAGAGAATTGTGTACATAGAGTATAATTGAAGTATACTCTTGTTAACTAAACTAAAGACTAGGAATGTATACTTGGTACACTTGGTACTACACAATTTAGTCTGAGTGCACTACAGGTACATATACATTTTTATTCGTGCAGGCTTTGCCTTGATTTTCTGAGACTCCTGTGTTGTTCTCAGTGTTATTTTGACCTTTTAAGTATATATTTTATAGAATATTGTTTTGATTGTTTAAGCGCTTTGTGACGCTGGTCTGGAAAAGCGCTCTACACATATAAATGACTTACTTACCTACTTACTTATACCTTAGTATACTTACTATAACTATATATATTCTCAAGTATAATCGATGAAAATAACTACTTTTTGCTAAGGGTTAACAAGCTAGCTTTTTCAAAGCTGTCGAGACCCTTCTCGGCGCCTGTGCTTGCAGTGATCAGTACCTGTTAAAGGTAAGAATAGACAGTAAACAAGAGACATAAAAATATCATCACCCTACTTTGATAAAAAAACAAAAACATGGAGGGTGAAGAGCTTAGCCAAAATACTAGCTATGACGGCTCAAATAAAAGGTGAATGCTAATTATTTTAGCATAGTCTAAAGTTCCTTATATTTCTGGTCTAAGTCTGAATGTGTTTGTTGATTGACAAGTGCAAAGTGGGAATGGTGACCATTTGTATAGAATAAAACGTACATTTGTGTACGTTAGAAACAAATATTAATGGTAATAATTCAGTTTTCTTAATCTTGGCATTGGGAATTCCCACCAGGGGCTCATGTCAGTTTCAGGACCAGGGACAGCGTCGAGTATGTCACATGTGCTATATATAGCATTATTCCCTTAAAGCTCAACACATTAAACAGGCTTTGCTAAATACTGAAAGTCTAGAGTACAACATGCTAACGCTGTATGTATCTTCATGTATGAAATATTGTGCCTCTAAAGTCAGTCGTGAGAATTAATTATTTTCTTTTTTCTTTTCTCCGGGTTGTTCCACCAACATTTGTCTTAAAGGAACATCGACTGTGATCCTCACCTGTCAGTTTATTATTCCAGTGAAGCTTTCAATGTAGCAGCATGTCAGTCAAGAACTATCTTTGTTTCAGATCAATCTGCCTAGAGCGATTACAGTAGCAAAGATAGACAGTCAAACAAGTTACTCTCATTTCAAAGCATGTTAGCGGCTAAATTACAATCTAATAATAAACTATCAAAACCACTAGTGTTCATAGTGTACATTCTTATGTATTACTAATTACGAATGACATCAGGACACAAAACCAGGAAACGGACCAACACAAAACAAAAGTTTAAAGGTTGTTTAAAGTCCAATAATAATGGTAACAAAACAAAGCCCGGTCCTAACATTTATAACGCTGTATAAATGAAAAGTCCAAACAGAATAACAAATGAAAAACAACTTATAGTACTAACTAAAACACTAGCTAGAACTATAACAATAAATACAAAATTTTACATGGGACCGATCCATCTTTCACTTGAAAATAGTATTTAATTATTTTCGACTCTTTCTGCGGAAACACCATCCATTTATTTTTATTCAATTCCTTTTTAGGTGTAACCAAGAAGGAGATGTTTTTGGATTCTATCAACCAAAAATGTTGCTAAAGCTGATCACTAGCCGTGCTAGCAAAAATATCTTGATTTAAATACACTTATCTCTGTCCTTGAGAGTGTGTGACGATATACTGTGTGTGACCATAGCGATCGTCTTAGCGATTCTATGCTAATGCTAAGCTAATACACGCTAAAATGACAATTAAACATTGTGCCATTGTCCACCAAAAGTGTTTATATCCCATATTGCAGTACTATGACAGTTGAGTTTTAAATAAATGAGGGGATAATATTCTAAATATTTCAGCAATATAATTGATTTATTAAAGGAATAAGTTATTTTAACTGTCACTGTAAATGTAGAATACTGTTGATTGAGTCATATTTGTGTTTCATACTTTGTTTTAAGTCATGTCCTCTTGGAAATTATTGAAATTATCTTTTAGAATCTTTCCTAAAACTCCCAAACTCACTTTTTCCTACTGACCATAGTGTCTGTTCTCTGGCACCATGATAGATGCGGCGATGTTGGCCACTCGACAAACAGTGTCATCTCAAAGTGGTTTGTCTTCATTTCATGCCATGAGGTGATTTTTAACGGCCGCTGCTCTCCGAGCTTCTGTTTTTTTATACCCCCCATGTAGCATCAAGCTAGCCGTTTGACAAACAAACTAATATGATAACAAAATGTTTTTAAAGATCAACGACAATTAGCTCGGCTAATTGTTGGCCTGTTCAGCTCATTGTTTTCAAGCTGTTTCACTGTATTTGTCTCGAACATGACTGTGGTCTCTGTAGGGCACCGGCTCCCCCTCCGCCCCCCCCAGGGTAAACCGAGTACACAACGTACAGTTCTCGTCGTGATGCTGTTGTTGTCCTCTATTGCTCCTGAGAGCTACCTGGAGTACAGGTGTCCTTCGCCGCCTCTCCTCCGACACTGAGATTCGTGCCAGCAATTAAATGAAAACAACAGGTATTAGAAGGCATACACCCATTTTTCCATAAAGACAAAAAGCCAATATAAAAAAAAGTCCTCTGTCATTCCCGGGAGATGGATGGAAGCCCAGACCAGTAAATGTCAGGCAGGTGATGTTCGCTTACAAAACTACCTTGATAAGAAGGACATGGTGAGACAATGAGTAGCACGGCAAGCTGTGATGTAAAACTGTCACATTCAGGTCCTCAAAATATTTTATTTTACGTAAACCAAAGTCAATTAGGAGTCACCAATCTCCGTGTGTTCTCGTCAGTGTTGCCTTTAATATATTTTACGCTTTTTTGGTGTGATTAAATTGTTTTGACACCGAATTATCTCTTTGGTTGAGGGACTTTTGTTTGTGTTGCAATATAAACTTTAAAAAAAAGTGTATTTGTAGGGACAGAACTGGGTGTTGGTATGTAAAAGCAAGTAATACAATTTTGGTTAAAATAAATAGAATTCTGATTCAAAATATTAAGTGCTTATTCTATGTGGGATTTTCTGGACATAAGAATCAGAAACTATTATTGCCAGTGTTGTAAACACAACATTGTGGCATTTTTGTAGTGGAAGTACAGGATATAAGAATAACACAAAATAAGCAATAGAAAAACAGAACCAAGCACCAAGGCAAACATTCGGCTGTGCCAAATTGTCCTTATTTATTTTTGAAAACATGTTTATTTGTAATAACAATTACGCTGAAATTCGCATTATATAATCCACAATATTTTAATCATAGTTTTTATTCGATTGAATACAACTTGTTACACATTTTTACGTTTAAAAAAGACTCCATTTTAGTTGTTACCAAATTATGTAAAGCAAAATGATGACAAAAAGGACATTTTGAAAATCCACGAATAGACTTTATCAATCCAAACCAGGAAACAAACTTCTCTATTTACTTATACTGACCTTAAAAAATAATCTGATTTCTATCGTAAATCATTTGTTATATTTTCTTTACTCTTTGCTGCTTCCATTGCTAGCATTGTTAGCATTGCTGATCATGCACTTGTATTCACTTCAGCATGATTTATAACTTCACTTAAACTCCAGAAATGTAGGTTAAAATTTTTTTTTTTGATATATATTATTTATATATATATTAAGAAACCCACATGTGAACAACACAGGCAATGTCATCACATCTAAAAATGTCGACAAAGCTCAGCTGTTTAAGAGAAGATGTGTGATGTGAGAATGATTAGAGTGTCTGGACTCACCTTAGGGGTAGAAACGACCTCTTGGGATTAAACACATTTTTTTTTAATAAGTAAATTTATGAAAAACAAATGGACATTTTGAAAAAAATGTAGTAGTTGAGAGCAAAAACAACCCAAAGTGAAAAAATATTATTTAAAATGACATGTTGTGATGTTAAAAGTTATCTTGACACACATTTATAAATTGAATCTATTTTCTGCAGATACTAACAACGTGGCTAATCGAGCGATTGGTTTGAAATAACATTTATATTGTCACCAGGTGCAGATTCAAAAGAAGCTTTGGTAGTTGGACAAAGAAAAAGAAAAACTTCTAGGTCGGTTATTTACGCTTGCACAATACATTTGTGCTTTATTTGAAAGACTATTTACAGCCTCAGTCTCCCAAATAATGCATAAATTCAGTTGTTTTTTTGTGATAAGTAGGAATTGTACGCACAATAAAAAGGTTTCTCTAGAGGTCACTGTTATCCGCATGTAAAACACTTGGTTTAAGCACTAAATTCAGTTTGATATGGCATTAAACTTCCACGAAAACACATTTCAAATGATGTATTGAGGTTGTATCAGTAGCAAGATCTTGGGACGGCATTAGACGAACGGGTCAAAAAGTTAGTCTTTGGCAGGTGGACACAATCTTACTTGCACATCGTGATGACCGGAAAGGTCATTGAGGGATTAAAAAAGTGGGATTATACGCTTTAAAACAAGGTAGTAATCTAGTGTATTAACTTTATTTTGAAATGTAAATATGCCAGGTGGCCAGAAGGCGACCTTTTAAACTTTACAATACACAATTCCTTTATCAACTATTTTAAGTTACAGAACTGTGATTGATAGTTACTTCCTCTTTTACGTTGTTTATGCTCCCTCAGTGAGAGGGTTGGGGGGGGGGTTGCGTGTCTGGATATCTTCCTAAAGTCTCCACTCATTTTCTTTGTCTTTGTAAGCTGTTAAGTCTGCATCAGGTCAGCGAGAGGTCAGTCCTTCCAAACAAGCGTGATGACGGCGGGGTTGGTCTGAGGACGATGTCGCAGCGAATGATGTGCTCTATAAATCACTTGCATGTTTGAGTTGGAGCTGCAACAGAGAGCGGTTTGTGCGAGCTTTGAACAATCTTTGATAAGAACAAATTGTTTGTGGACGACATTTGTGGAGCAGCTGCTTTGGATATAGTTGTTTCTTGAAGAAGATTCCGTTTGAGATTTAGGTATTTTTTTTTTCCCCCTTAAAACATCTGTAACAAATATATTTTTTTAGTCATGCCATCAAAGTAGGTGCTTTTTCGAGAAGAACTCAAGATTTAATTTGATTAAAGCGTCTTTATGAGCTATATATTCTGTTTTAAAGTGCGTAACAATCATACAAAGTCAGTCATTTAAAATATTTATCTGTAATTTAAATTATTTACTGCTCCATACTAGGACTGAGATGTTAAACTAGTACAACAAACACGATCAGAATTAAAACAATGTTGAAGCTAAGCTACTTTTACTGCCTGAAATATTTATATTACAATTACAGCTACAAGACTTTAAGGGATCGTTCACCCAAAATTCAAACTTCACAAATCTTCTACTTACCATCATGTCAATTTAGGGTTAGGATTATTTTAATTTTAACAGAGTAATCCATTCCTTTTTAGAGTTTTAAGCAAAAATGTATGTTGATTTGTCTCCAAAAAGACACTTAAAAACATCCAAGTACCTTCATGGTCTGTGAAGTCCATCTTGTATTGAAGCCTTGACATTAGAAATGGTTCCAAAATTCTTTTATAAGTCTATATTTTAAGTTTGTTTTTAGAGGAAGTCTTCAGTCTCTCAGTTCTTGTCTGAGTTCTTTGTTATTTAAAACACATTGCAAGTGTCAATGCACAAGATTTAGGTTGCTAGCCTCGCAACGTCAGCTAAAAACACGCTTAAAATATAGACTTATTTAGTGTTTTCAGGAGCAATTCCTCATGTCGAGGCTTCAATACAAGATGGACATTACAGACAAGCAATATGGAAGTATTTGGATGTTTTTAATTGTTTCTTTTTGGACGAAGATGAAGCTCGTCTAACAGCTAGCCTAGCAATGTCTGCTAAAAACAAGCTTAAATATAGACCTGTTTAATGTTTTTTCGAATCAATTCTTCTTGTTGAGGCTTCAATACAAAAGGGGCATTAAAGACAAGCACCACGGACGTATTTGGATGTTTTTAAGTGTCTTTTTGGACAAAGATGAAGACAACTTAGCTTCAGTCGCTACATTAAAATGACCAAACATTTTTGTCTATAACTCTAAAAATGTGGAACTATTTCTTCTACAGTAAATGTTAAAATTAAACTAAAATATGTTTAGTTTCTGACACAGCCACCTCTATAACTATATGTAACCCTTTGTGTACTTATTCAAATAAAACAAAAACACAAAGAAGAACAACAATTGCTTAACTAATCTTAAATATAATACTTGCTCTAGTACCAAACTAAAACTACCACCAATTTAAGTACAATTATGACCACCATTAGTACTGTAGCTGCTACTAAAGAAGCCAAAATATGTAGAGCTATAACAAAAAAAATAATTTACTAATAAATCGTCTCAAACTTTGTGGAAATTAAAAAATGCAGGTTATACAACATTTACAACTACGATCTTGAACTACAGTTATTATTAACTTCTACACACAAAAAGAATATTACTATTACAAAACTAGTTTGACAAGCTAACACAATAAACTGAATTACTACTACCATAAAACAAAAATCTAAAACATTTTGCACACTTTTTATATTTATTGTTTTTGGTATTATTTAAATACCGAGGATCAAACATATAAGAAACTTAAATTAAAAAAAGGAAAATACAAGATATATTTTATCATCGATTCAATGTTTTATTTAGTCTTCTAGCGAGTAAGTTTCTTATCTAAAGTTAAAAACACTAAAAATGTTGTTTCTATTGTTATGTTTGATCCCATCTTTAACCTTTGTGTAGTTTTTTAAGTCATTTTTTTGACTTTTGTTCCAGTGAAGAATGTTGCCTTCACCACAATGAGGCAGTATACGATCACAATCAGGAAACAGGAGACACACCAGGAAAAAAAAGAAAAAAAAAAGAAAAAGTTGAAAGGGGTGAGTCCATTGGGAATGTCAGCAGTTGTTCAACTCGCCCCCGACCCTCGGATCACAGTCAAAACACTGAGCCGTGGACGCGTTTCAGTCCCGGATAAATGTACGACGAGCGTGAAATTCACAATGAAGGCTTGTTTTTGATGCTGTTTACAACTTTATCCATAAGCTGAGAGTTTTCCCCTTCATTGTCACATCGTCCATAGAACATAAAATAAAAGTAACATTTGGTTGTTGTTGTACGGTTGTTGCCGTCTTTAGTTTGACTGAAGAATATTTAAGAAGAGACTTACATAACTCTCAGATGTCCAGGGGGCAAACTCTGGTACTCCATCATCATCATGAAGATGGAATCAAACATTACTACACAACCCGGTGATGGATTTCTTTGCTGCTCGCGTGTTTCTGAACTTCTCTCCATGCGCCACGTGACTTAGTCACGGAGTCCACCTTATATTTTGATGAATTCTTATAACAGTAGGATAAAGCCTTTGTCTTTGTAGTCCAAAATTAACCTTTTTTGGTAGTTTTTAGCTGCTTATTTCTTTTGATTGAATTGATCGTGGTGATCTTGTTCAACACTATTTATCCCAGGGGTGGATAATTCCATTTTTTTAGGGGCCACATTTTATACTTTGACATTTGAAAGGGGCTGTCAAGCCAAAACACTTACGGAAAATAATGTTTTTCTCTGACTTTTTATTGTGTGACGATCAATAAAGTTGAATTCAAACATGTAAATAGGACTTGTATGAATGCACTTCAACAGTCAAGAAATGTTTTAATCATTTTTTTTTGGTATTATTTTAGTTGCTTACTTTAAAATATTAACTTCAAAGATAAAACTCTATTTTTGACTTCCAACACATCCTACTTAATAAGTTAAAAACAATGTTTGGTTTGCCATGTATTACTTTAAAACACAATTATATCAATACACGACCAGTGAATTCAATAGTATTTTGTTGATTGTTAATATCATTTACAAATGAATCCCAATGGAGTTGCGACTTGTTTACTCACTGTTGACTTGAGACAGACTTGAAAAAAAACTTTTAAAACAATGTTTTTTGCAGAGAAATTAAACTGACACAAAGACATTATTTAAATCATGACCTTATCGTAACAGAGTAGGCGTCGTCATGGAGGCCATTTTGAAATTTTGCTAACCCTTAATAAGTATGACTGTGTTCTTTATCCAGTAAATTGTTATAAAATGTAATGACTTCGATAAATTTAGAGCAAAATACGGAATATATTTTTATATATTTGACTCTTCATCGCAGACAAACGCACCAGAGGGCAAAAAATAACTTTATATTGTTCTATTGTTTAATAATATGTGATTGTTTGCGTGATCGTTTGCTTAAAAAAAATATTTGGATGATCAATAAATATGTAGTATATACTTCAAATCATAACTACGGAGTCATGATATTTCTGGATCATTTACAGATATACTGTACATGGCAGAAATGTATCATCATTCACTAGTAAAGTTTTAAAAACTGGTTATTTATCGAGGTTAATATTTCCCACATCCATATTTTAACCCTAAGTTGTTAATGGCCTACTTTTTTTGATCTCCCCCTCCTCTCAACAACTGCTCTTCCGTCGTCCTACTTCCCTGTGAAAGCAGTTTAGGTTTACACAGCCGTTTAAATCATTCAGTAATTTGCAGCTATCTTGGGCTGCAGTACTCATCCTTTGCAGTCCACGGCTTGTAAAGTTAATTAAAAATTCAAGACTTCTTTTTTTTCCCCCCATGCTAAGAATTTGAAGCTCTGGACGGAATTCAAGTCAACAAAACATGTGTTCCATAAGTACAAATCAAGATGAAATAAAAGAGGTACTTTTCACACACACATTAATAGAAGAAAACGCTGAAACATTTATCATTTTTCTGTAAAAATGCATCGACTTTTGAATTTTGAGAACTTCAAATCTGCCAGCCAGCATATCTTCGATGATGTAATATTTGATTCACAGCTTCTCTCCCAGTGCTTCGCTGAAGGCTTCATTTGAAGTCTCCCGCGCTCTTCACATGACGCCGTCGGTATAATTTTTCAGGAACACTATAATTAACTCCAGGTTTGTTCTCAGCCACGTCAAGATCACACATTCATCGAGGGTATTAACATTGTTTGGACATGTACTAGGATCCTCTTTGTCTCGGGCGCAGATCGCTACGTGGAAACTTTCACTGTCAATCTGAAATGATGATCTTTTACCCATTCACACACAATGATAGGAGTAGGCTGCGACGCAGCGTGTCAGCTCAGGAGCAGTAATTGTTAAGTATCTTGCAGAAGGACACAACAACACAATCTTATCAAGGGCTGGGATTTAACCCGCAACTTCTTTGGCTTCAAGCCAAACACTTTCACTGATTCTGAAATATAATTTGAAGTAATTTTCTTATTATTTTCTCATTTGATTGTTTCTGTCTTGTTCTCTATCAGGAAAAGTATTTTTTTTGGGGGGGGGGGGTCTTGTTCTAATATTGTCCTTGATCTTGAAACTGGTCTTGGTCTTGGTCTTGGTCTTGGTCCTGTCTTGTCATTGTCATTGTCATTGTCATTGTCATTGTCATTGTCATTGTCATTGTCATTGTCTAGGTCTGGATCTTGGTACTGTACTTGTCCTGTGCTTGTCTTGGTCTTGGTCTTGGCCTTGTTCCTGTCTTGGTCTTGTACTGGTCTTGGTCTAGGCCTTTTTCCTGTATCGGTATTGATCTTGTGTTAGTTGTGGTCTCGGTCTTGGCCTTGTTCCTATATTGGTCTTGTACGGGTCCTGGTCCTGTACTTGTCTTGGTTTTGGTCTTGTGTTGGTTGTTATCTTGGTTTTGGTTTTGGTTTTGGTTTTGGTTTTGGTTTTGGTCTGGGTCTTGGTCTTGGTCTTGTACTGGTCTTGTATTTGTCTTGTGTTGGTTGTGGTCTTGGTCTTGGTCTTGGTCTTGGTCTAGGTCTAGGTCTAGGTCTTGGTCTTGGTCTTGGTCTAGGTCTAAGTCTGGCTCAGGGTCTTGGTCTAGGTGTTGGTCTAGGTCTAAGTCTTGGTCTTGGTAGTGTTCGGTGTTCTTGGCAGTTTCAGCTGAGCAGGTCTACACCACAAAAATATACCGTCACTCTCTTCTTAATGATACTCTCAGCTAGGAAAATACACGAGTGTATTTGCTTAATAATAATCTTTTCTTGTTAAATTACAAGTTGCTCTTATAAATCAGCTTCATAGATACTGTAGATTAGCAGGAATTACATCTTAACTAACTGATATTCCCGCCCCCTTAAAGTGAGGAAAAGAAAAAGCCACTGCTACTCTCTTATTGTCCTTTTTCAGCACATTCATGATGCTCTTTGGAACCTTTTTTTTCTGGAGTTTCCATCGCTAACATTCTTCATCCAACACTATTTATCCCAGGGGTGGATAATTCCATTTTGTTAGGGGCCACATTTTATACTTTGACATTTGTGAGGGGCCGTCAAGCCGAAAGAGCGGAACAAGATGGAATAAAGGCCTTAAAATGCAATGCAATAAACATGTAAATATGACTACTAAGAATGTACCTCAATCCTTTTTTTTTTAGTTTTGAAAAAAACAATGTAATTAAAATGTATTTTAGTTCCTTATTTCCGCTAAGAATGGAACAATATCTTCAAAGAGGAAACTTAAATATTGACTTTAAACAAATCCTACCAAATGAGTGAAAATCAAGTTTTAAGTTTGCAATGAAATACTTTTAAACAACATTAGTCGATTCTCTAATTCAATACCAGCAGATTGTGTAAGATTAATACATTAATTTTCAAATTAAGCGCAGTGTAGTTTCTACTTGTTTACTCGTTGTTATACAGTATATTTAAAATATTTTTCAAATGATACATAACCTTTTCTTTAGATTAACTTAAACAAAAACAATGCAAGGTACTACCATTATATGAGTCGTCATAGACATTTCTGCCAGTTTTTCTTTGGGGTCAAATCTCACTGAAACTCACAGACGATCAGGTTTTGATTCATGACATGAACCTTATCGCAACAGAGTAGGCGTGGTCATGAAGACCGAACAAAATTCCACTAAATCTTGATCAGTAAAACCACTATTACTCTCGAGTACATCATTAGAAATGAAAGTATTTAATAAAGACAGACTCCTAAACTAAAACTAAACCTTATTTTATTGGTCTCCATACAATAAAAACGTTTTTCTCTTTTAACAAAACATGTAATGTCACAACTTTTTAAAGGCTCTTGTTCTTGTTCTTGTCTTGTTCCATCCGTCTGGACAATTTTAAACTATGTAGCTATATATAGTTGTAGAAACAGAAGAATCAGATACAAATAAACGAGGAAGAAAGTCATAAAATCAGCAGTTATTTTTGGAATTGACCTCAAGACGGCTTCTCAAATCGTGTGTTTTTTTGTCTTCATGCTAAAGCTAATAAATAGCTTTTCTCTAAAAGGGCTTTGCAGTATTTTAGAACAAATATATATGAATAAATAATTATATATATATTTTTTCAAGCAAGATTCAATGGACTTTCCTTAATATAAAAATCTATGTAAATTCTTCACCTCAAATGCTCTCGCACATTTCCTATTTTCCCACAATACATCATCTTGTCCCACTAAATCCGAAGTCTAATTACACCATCGGCGAGCCCCCTTCCACAGAGGCTATCTTCCGGGCTCCTCCGGGAAAATTATTGCCTCCGCTGTAGATCGCGCTCGCGGCGGGCACAGGACACTCCATCATCTTCCTCAAACTGGTTTAGGGTCGACGCCAAGAATCTTGAATCACAGGGTGTCAGCGGTTTTATGTAAACAGCTTAGGGTCTACACCGCGCTAAGTACACCCTATTTTCAGCGGAATTATACACCAATCGACCATAACTTTATGACCACATGACTACTATTTTTTTAATGTCGGATGTTCCCTAGTCTGGATTGACAGGAAACGGGATAACATGCTGTCATCAAAAATTTAATGTATCCTTTAAAACAAAAGTTTTATTTTTATTGTAGCGCTTCGACAAAAGTTATTCTTCAACTTGATGCCACTTCAGCTCAGAAAAAAACAAAACCTCCCAAGAGTTTTAAAAGCCGAGTCTGGAACACGACGTGTCAACGAGCTAATGAGTCTCTTACCTCATTTAAAAAAGGAAGGAAGTTCTCGACTGGAAAAAAAAACAAAAAAAACGTTGTCTGGAGAATGAAGCGTTCTGATGTTCAAAGCCTGCGAATGATTACAAGCTGCTTGTTTGTTGAGAGTTCTTTTTAAAGGGCGAACAATGCGCTCATGGCGGCGGATTCAAACGTCCACCGTACAAATCTACCGGATCGCACGAGCCAACGATGTTAAATCCAGCTGTTCGTCATTTGGTGGAGCTCGACTTCAAAGACGTCTTTCTAGTCTCGTTCATCCGATTCGGTCGAGCCAGGAACTCGACTTTCGCTGCTGAAGGATTTAATACAAATGTATTTTCGATTGACTAAGAAGTACATTTTTAGATATACTTCAAACATTTGCTTTGTCAATTGTTTAACAAGAATGATGAAGCTTCAAAGTCTACTACCAAAAAAAAACAAACATGGTGGTGAAGTGGTTTGTGCAGCGCCATAGTATCAGTTCGAGTTCAGGAGAAAAAGAAAAATATTCCTGTGATTCCCGAACTCTTTAGCATTCATTTTATATGGTTCGCTGGATGGTTGTCTAAATAGATAAGATAAGATAAGGACTTTGATTAAGAGTAAAACTGACGTCAAAAGATAGAATTTAATGTTTTTTTGATAATTGAGTACAAATAAAAAGATGATTAGGTTTATAGACGCTCCACGAATGAAAATAAAATATCATAATCAGACACATTGGTAACATGATACATTTTTCTGTGCTAATATAACATTTTGGCCCCTTGTGTGATTGAGTTGGACCCCCATGGTCTGAAGAATATACACATAAATACACACATGAACACAATAAAATAGGAATACATATGAAGGATTACCGTGTATTATTTTGAATTATTTTTACTAGTTTAAGGTCTATTATTAATGAATAATATTTACTTACTTAATAAATTAAATATAAAATAAATATGGAAAGAAAAGCAGATCAAAAAATAAATTCATAAATGAATTGCAAAATAAGTAAAATAACAAGTGTATAAAACTACTGTATATGGAAAATAGAAAAAACTATAAAAGTGATTTAGTTTATAGTGAAAACTCAATAGATAAATACAAATAAAAGACAAATATAGATGGATGGATGGATGGATGGATGGATGGATGGATAGACAGATAGATATACAGATAGATAGATGGATAGATAGATGGATAGATAGATAGATGGAGTGAGTTAAAAAATTGGAAATCAGGTATTAAGCAGCAGTAACAGGGTAAAAGGTGAATACTGTATATTAGTGAAATCAATAAATAAATCTAATTTAAATGAATAAATATGGAAATAAATATAAATGTAAACATTATAATTAAATTTGTGGGGAAAAAAATTAACTTCTTGTTGTTAAAAAATATCAAAATAAAATATTGTTGTTTTTCTATAGCAACAAAAAAGTTTGTGTTTCCCGGGAAGTGAAAATAAAATCACAGACGATAATTGACTTCCTGTTGTGAGCTCACGGTGAAGCCAAACACTTGACGAGGGGCTCGTGTGACAAAGCAGGATCTACAGGTCAACAAGTTGACATCAGGACTTAACCCCCCGTTTTTTTTTGGGGTCGTGGCACAAAGGTGGTCCATGTGTAAGAAGACTTAACTACGGAGAAGACCTCGCCCTTTTAACCCGGAGGCCCATCCCAGCTTGATGGGGCGACGGGCGGCTCGGGTCACAAATCCACTTCTGTATATTTCTGGAAACAACACTTCCTGACATGAACGTTAAAAAAATATTAATTTGACATTTCTTAGATGCTTTAAATGCTGCTGAGTTTACACATCCCAGAGTTATTATGAATAAAAGTCAACGCCTGGAGAAAAATTAAAGAAAAAAGACGAATGTTTTCAACACTGATTGACGGAGTTGCTTCATGTCTCGCAATGGATTGTTGACAGAGCTGCTATTATGTCCGTGTCAGATGGATTAATGCGATGCATTTTGGAGCACTTCACCCTGGAACTGGAGTATTTAATGAACACAATTTTGGCTTTTGAACCTTGACACCAGGGATTCATGACACGACGCAGACTACGCTTTGAGAGCCTGGAATGCAGGTTATTTCCTCCGAGTCTTGGCTGGAGTTTGTAAACGTGTTTAAAAAAAAACCCCAAAACATGCTAACTGGATTTAGCACGTCTTTATCGCGTTCGGCTTTGAAAAGGCAAGCGCCTCAAATTGATTTCTTCCTCGCCTGCCAGATTTTGGGTGTGTTATGATTTGGGTAATTGTCTGCTTTTTTTTTTCTTTTTGTTTCATGCATTTGCTATAATTCTGCAAGCAGACGCATGTTTTCCGGCGTCGATCTGACGATGCCAAGTCTGCAGTATGTGCGTCGTCTTTTCGTCGTCGTCTCCGGATATTTCGAAGGCACGCCGGGCGACGTCTGCGTTTGTGTAGAAGTGTAAACGTGGCTGTCGGTCTTTAAATGCTGATCGTGTCAATGACATGAAATTCAACAAACGATCGGGGAACAAAAGGACTCTGGGAAAGGCAACTGTGTTTGTGTGCAGCGTGTTGAAGTGTTGAAAAGAGGGGCTGCCGGCACTCCCGCTGGGCGCCTCCCGGTGTGTTTAAGGGACGTGTCCGGCCATGTTCAACCTAACACACACACACACACTCACACACACACACACACAGTACATATCCCGAGAGAAGGTTTGTTTCCTCAGGTATGCTGTAGGTGTGGATTGATGTGTGTCTTAACATGAAAAGACTTTAAACAGAATGGAATGGCTCGTTGGCGGTGACGTTGACCAAGAGTGAAACGACGTTTCCCTTCAGCGTCGAAGGGGTCGTCTGGTCTCAAAGTGGAGGTTTTGTTTCAACACGGTGGGAGAAAATCAGCTCGTCTGTCGTTGAATTGCCTAATTCTGCGGTCGGTGATTGACTCCGACGATCCTGAATGAAACAGAGGAGGAGCCGGTGATACATTATGACGCTGCTGACTCACGATATAACAACTTGTAAACATCTCGTAGCAGAACTTTTTGTGCCCTTTTGATTGATTTGTGATCGGCACAAACTTTATGGCTCCGTGCATTGCTAACCAGGAGCAATTCTGACACTATGCAGAGCTAACCCATAGCAATGCTAACCCATTGCAAAGCTAACTCAGTGCAATGCTAACACTATGCAACGCTAACTCCATGCAATGCTAACCCTTTGCAAAGCTAACCCTGTGTGATGCTAACACTATGCAATGCTAACTCTGTGCAATGCTAACCCTTTGCAAAGCTAACCCTGTGTGATGCTAACACAATGCAAAGCTGACAAGGAGCAATGCATTAAACAATTTCCCGAAGGAGACCTCCTGAGGGATCAATAAAGTTTTATCTTACCTTACCTTACCTTACTATGAAAAGCTGTCCCTGCGCAATGCTTACGCTATGCAAAGGTAACCCACCGTAATGCTAAACATTTTTCAAAGCTAACCCTGTGAAATGCTAACACACCATGCAAAACTAACCCTGTGCAATGCTAACACAATGCAAAGTTAACCCGGTGCAACGCTAACCATTATGCAAAGCTAACCCTGTACAATGCTAACACTATGCAAAGCTAGACCAGAGCAATGCTTACACTATGCAAATATTTTCCTGTGCAATGCTAACACTATGCAAAGTTAACTCAGTGCAATGCTAACCACTAAGCATAGCTAACCCTGTGCAATGCTAACACTATGTGAAGCTAACCAAGAGCAATGCTTACACTATACAAAGTTTGCCCTTTGCAATGCGCTATGCAAAGATGTGACCCTTTGCGATGCTAACAATATACAAAGCTGTCCCTGTACGATGCTAATACTATGCAAAGGTAACCAATGGTGAAGGTAACCATTTTGCAGAGCTAACCCTGTGAAATTCTAACATAACATGCAAAACTTACCCAGTGAAATGCTAACACTAAGCGTAGCTAACCCTGTGCAATGGTAACACTGTACAAAGGTAACCTTTAACAATGATAACCATTTTACAAAGCTAACCCTGTAAAAGGCTAACACTATGCAATGTTCACCCATGGCAATGATTACACTATGCAAAGCTAATGCAGAGCAGTGCTAACACTATGCAATGCATTACCCAGAGCAATTCTAAGACTTTGCAAAGCTAACCCTGTAAAATGCTTACACTATGCACAGCTAGCACAGAGCAATGCTAGACCTTTTGCGAAGCTCTAACCCTGTGGAATATGGACATATTTACTTTATTTATCCAGATGATATTATATTTCTATAATTTAATAAAAAAAATAATGTCTGCGTACATGGAGATCGTCACATATTTCATGTCATACTCTAACTCAAACGTGCAGTTTTCAAGAATGAGAGATCTTGATTGACACATTTAGATGACTATTTATTATCTTTAGCACACTTCACAATTGTGCCGTGACCTGCTCTGTTGCAACACCTACTAAACACAAATAGAACAAGCATGGAGTCATCTCTGTTGCTGTGGCAACTTAAGTATCACAGCTGTAAATATGAATTAAATTGTTAAGGGGAAAAAAATCTGTATTTTTTCCAGGTCAATGAGAGTAATTTCAAGAAGCAGAAATGAGTCGCCTATCGTGGTCTCGGAGCTTATGGGAGACAAATGTCGACACGCATCGCGTGTGTTTGAAGTCAAGATCAAATACCAACAAATCCCATCTCAAAAAAAACAAAAGTTCACAACAGGTGTGATTACTGGATAAAGGCCTGCACAAAGACCAGAGCCTCATGACATCACAGGAGATGACCAGATGCTTGAAGTCCATTATTCTCAAATAAAGCATGATGTCACCAGGGCCCCGCGAGTGAACGGTAGCGTTAGTTTTCGTAAACAATATTTCTGCCGTCGGACGCCACACATATATTTAAGCGTGATGTACGCCAGGACGAAGCGGATGTGTGGCTGTCGGGTCTTGTTTTGAGAGCGGTCTGTTACTCGATCCCTCAGCTTTCTTCTGCCCTTTTTTTCTCGCCGGAGCCTCTGCTCATTATTGCGAGGCTCTAATCTGACGGGGACAGGACTGGGTGCAGAAGTGTATTTATCTTCCTGCACAAATAGGACCTCTTTCCGTCTGGTCCCTGCTCGGCTTGTTGTTGAAAGATAGTGAGCAGCGGAGGTTCCAGTATGTGCTGGTGTGGGGTGATCTCAGATGTGTCCCAGCTGGCCCACAGACCCAAGCGCTCCAACCATCACCTCCCTGCACCAACTGGAGACAAAAGGCCTGAATATATATCTCCCCTGTGATACTGATACCCCTCAACCTCGGAGGCTGTTTTACCCCCCAAATGAGGGGAGCGGCATTCTTTCCCTGATCTCTGTTGTCTGCGCTCCGAAAGAGTCGTGGCGCGATCGCTTGTTGTGTTTGAATGATTCTCCGTCACATCTGTTGTGAACTTTTGCCACACATTGTCTAGACATGTTTCTCTTCACTCGCTGTTTTTTCTTCGTGGCGTCAGGTGGGAAGTTGAGAGTGGCGGAGGGCCAGGAATCCACGGCGGGAGCGTCAACAAACTGTGGGTGATAACTGCGCAGCGTAAACGTGTCACGATATTTACAGTATTTTTAGACGGTTTTCAGATAATTGACAAGTGACCGTCCGGACACTGAACCCGGATGTATGATGCATGTATCTCCCACTGCTTCCGGAACTTCTGCTCGTTCCTAAAGCTTCAGATAGTAGTCGAGTTTTTTTTACGTCCTAAGGGTCAGTCATCCTACTTCTGTAAGCATTGTAGCATTTTCTTCAAAACAAATATTTAGATTTATTTCAATAATATATATAGATATTTTGTACAGTTATGCCTCATTTATTGTTTTGAAACAGGAAGTACTTTCTGTCTGTGTAGGATGTTGGCCTAGCGGCTAAAAACTGCAAAACTTACCCAGTGAAATGCTAACACTAAGCATAGCTTACACTGTGCAATGGTAACACTATACAAAGCTAACCCAGAGCAATGGTAATACTATGCAAAGGTGACCTTCAACAATGCTCACCACTTTACAAAGCTAACCCTGTAAAAGGCTAACACTATGCAAAGTTAAACCATGGCAATGATTACACTATGCTTCCTGTTTGTGTAGGATGTTGGCCTAGCGGCTAAAAACTATCTTAAATTACAGACTTGTTTAAGTTTTTCAATACAAGATGGACGTCACAGACGAGCAGTATGGAGGTATTTGGATGTTTTTAAGTGTCTTTTTGGATGAAGATGAAGACAACTGAGCTCCAGTCACTTCATTAAAATGTACTCACATTGTTACCTATAACTCTAAAAAGGTATAGATTACTCTGAGAATAATCCCAACCCTTAGTCGACATAAGGGTGAGTAGAAAATGGGTGAAGTTTGAAATTTGGGTGAACTATCAGTTTAAACAACATCCGAAAAGTAGCGACCATCACATTCTTCACTTAAAAAATTTAATTTATTTAACTACATTTATATAAACTTGCACACTCCCGTCGATCCCAACAACCCTCTCACTAAAGAGTCCCACTTAATGCTTTGCCGCCCAGACAACTGATCATTTGACTTTCGACATAGCAACATAGAGGTCGAATTTAATTAGAGTATTTTGTGTGCGTGCGTGGAAAGACAACATTTCCGTTCACTGTTTTGTTGGCACCATGAGTAAGGTGGGTGCGGTATGTATCGCCTCCCACTTAGATTTGTGTTGAATTGAATCTGTTTCCTGTTTGTGTGTACTATGTCAAGGGCCTTTGTCGATGATAAAAAAAAAAAGGTTCTGTGAGACTGCTGTAGGTGAACCATGAAATCTAAGGCTCCACTTGAATCAGATACTAGTTCACTTTTGTACAGCGGGATGGACCAGAAATCATACTTTTGTCCCTTTTCCCACAGAAGTAAACTTTCTTTTTTAAAAAAAAAAAAAATGTATCTAAAAGTTTTAAATACCACTCCTGACAAAGACACTGTTTTTTTTAAGTCATCAGCGGACAAGACCAGTGCTGTGTCTCAAATCGCATACTACTCTTAGTATACTAGAAGTTAGTATGCATCAGTTTAGTGTACATACTAACTAGTACGCAAATTCTCCACAGATAGTACGTCTCAAATCAAACACTGCTGCTACACACTAACCGGAAATCACATGACAGCTTCTTCTTCTACTTCTATTTAACGATGTTTCAACCAGCTGTTTGAATGCTATCGCCGACACCTGCTGGCAGCACGTTTTGCAAGTTTGGGAAAAGAAATGAATAAAAAATATGAGAATCTAAATATTCGCGAGATAGTTAAGCTGGTATCAGCAGCGAAGACGTGTTTATCCTCCTACTGCTGCGGAAAATGCACCTGTAAGTATATTAATATATATGCATTTATATATGACGTAACTTCCGTTTAAAACGTCATTAAGATGGCAGCTGTTTAGTGTGGTTAGTGTCCATCGAACCATGCTCAGTTTTGTGGGCGTGTTAGTACGCCAATTTAGTGTGCATGGCGCACTAAATTTCGCATACTAAGAATTGAGACGCACTAACGCACTAAAAATACTAACTTTTAGTACGCTAGTATGCGATTTGAGACACAGCACAGTATGCACTATTTGTTAGCCTGTTAAGCTAGGATTAGCATATTAGCAAAAAGAGAAAACTTCTACATAGAGTTTTGCCAATTTTGCGTTTTGTTAGGATCGAGTCATTGTATTTTTACACACAAATACGAAAATTTCCGAGTTTTTTTTAGAATTGTAATATATATTTTAAATTCAATTTCTAACTACAAGCGTTCCTGTGTATCTTTCTCAATTAAATCTAAATAGATAGAGCTCAACATTGGTTTTAATTTCCTGTTTTACCGCTTTTTTATGCTTTTCTCGATAATTTGGACGCCGGACGCAGCTCTGTGTGAGGCCTCGTGTCGGCGACGCTCTCCTCGACCGCTATCAGGCCGGACTAAACTGTCGCTGCCTTGATCTAAACTCCGGCAAAAAGCATGATCCGAGCTCAAACATGCGTAATAGCTCATTTTCCAGGAAAAGCCTTCATTGGTAGAAAAAACAAACAGCGAGATAAGAGCCGCTCCGATAAGACCAAACTCAGACATGAGGGGTCAAAAACAGAAATGCAAATGATTTCGACCGCGACGCTGGCTTCACTCTCTGTGAAACTCCTCGGTGTCCTCATCGTGACATGTTTGTGCTGCTCTAAAAGCACATTCTGCAGATAAAGGACAAGTGCAGTGTGCCAAAGGAATTTGATTTGATGCGAAGAATGCGGAGCAGAAAGCGGATGCATGTATGTTTTGGAAGCTTGAGATAAGGAGCGCAGCCGTGTCACATGTTTTCCATCCTTTATGTTGGAGTGGGTTTTTATAAGACTCTCTTCAGGCGCTGACACATGATTTCTGTTTAATTGAGTTTGATCTCAACATGTTTTCTCGATGATAGTTAGGTTTCACATCATGTGGACAGCAGGAGGGGGAGATAGATGATAATCTGAAGTGCATTTCTGTCTTATGATGTCATTTAAAGCAACCCCTGGTCCGGGGAATGGTACTGCTCCGTGAGGTACTTGTTACCGGGCCATAAGTCTGCGAGTCTTGACACGTAATGATGCTTGTTCCAGTAAAGTTTACCAAAATTCTAAAGTAATAAAAAAAATTGTTTCACTTTTTTCATCTGAATGTCGGTCCTGTCATTGAAACTGTGCAAAAAAGATTGGGAATCCCTGATTTAAAAGGATTTAAATGTCATATATTTATTTTAACATAATGATTGTTAATGTATGTATCTATCAAGTTAAAGTAAACTCTCCTGACTCACTCACATGTTTTAAATGTTGAAGTCTTCCTGTCCAAGATGCAGTAAGTCCCTCATCAAGACCATGTTCTGAAGTTACTATTTTATAAAGATCTCCCATATCTGAAATCTGGGCGAACAAGAGGTTACGAGAGTCTATTACAAATTAATAATGGCTTCACTCCTCCTCCAGCCAGAAGTAATCAACCTCCGCTTTGTTTATACAATGAGTCACTTGGAGGTGCAGACTTACAGTATTGATGACGCGCTGTGACAAACCTCGATGTTTGGCCTATCACAACAGGGTAGGTGTGGTTATGGTAAACAAGAGTTTATCTCCAGAAAGACAATGTGCACGGGGCTTAAACACATTTTGTTTATTTATTTCAATATTTCCATAAAAAGAGAGTTTTGTACAAACAGACACATAATGATGATACATTCGAGTTTCAAGATATATTAAAGATACACATAAATCATCCCTTTAAGAAACATATTCAGAGCCTGGTTCAAAAATTCCTTCGGTATTTAACTCATTGTCTACTCGCCCTCATGGCAACTAAGGGTTGGTATTATTTTCAGAGTAATCTTCTCCGTTTTGGAGTTATAGGCAAATATGTATGTCCATATATTGATAGCGAACAGTGCTACATTTTATTCATCCAAATAGGTCCATACTAGTGTAGACACTTGACACTTCTGTGTAGCACGTTAGCATTTTAGCTTCCGCCAAAAAACAAGCTTAAAATATACTTTTTTTTCCAGAACAATTTCAACAGTTTTAGGTTTCAATACTGTATGTGGAGGATTTATTTGTATTTATTATATTCCCGTTCACCAGTTTCGGTGAATTTGCGCAATAATTGCCATGGTTTGACTCGACTGACAAGTTAGCCACTGTAGCCTCTTGACTGGAGTCTGGCTAAAACAGGAAGCTTTTCCAAGATGGCCGTGTTCACTTTCAAACAAAGGTTCAGTATCAAACAGTTTATAGTAGAACCTTTATTTTCATTATGCCCTTCAGCGGATGTAGATTAGGATTTTGATGGATATACAAACATCCAGACCCGGGAGGAATAAAAAAAGATACAAGTGAACGCCTCAGCGTCTATGTTTGGTACTTTATCCACCACTACGACTGTAAGCAGAGAACATTTGTTAGGCTAATTTTAAAACAAACTTCTAATTGCAATCGTTCTTTCTCATAACAATCGGTCAAGGTGATGTTTCGCTAACGCTGTGTATAATTCTTAAACCTCCCGAAGAAAACAGGGGAGGACATTTTTTGGGGTAATTATCTGGGGTTGATTCGTGGGCAGCTTTCATGTAAACTTTATATCAGTGCTGTATATATTAGAGCAGTGTTTGAAATCCTCGTTTAAGATCCATCTGTTCAACGCTGTGCAGACGAGTCACGAGCGGGTTTGTCGTCTAAGGCACGGGTTTCTAATGTAAATGTGTGTGTTAACCAAACTCTCCTTTAAAAGGTGTCAGTTTAAAAGGATATTATCTTTTGGAATTTTGGTGTTTTGGTCCTTGTATGTACTGTTTTGAGTATTGTTTTGATTGTTAAAGCGCTTTGTGACCCTGGTCTCGAAAAGCGCTATATAAATAAATATTACTTACTTACTTACTTACTTCATCTAGTTAGGGTTAAGGATTAGGGTTAAGGGTTAGGGTTAAGGGTAAGGGGTTAGGGTTAGGGTTAGGGTTGAGGGTTAAGGGTAAGGGTAAGGGTAAGGGTAAGGGTTAAGGGTTAAGGGTTAGGGTTCCATTCCAGTTTTCTTTAATTGCAATTCTCGAAGTTCACAAAGCTACAGATGTCGATAATCTTTGTCTCTTATCTTGTTTTAAACACTGGCATTTCCACATGTCACCATAGCAACCTGAACCAAAAAGTTTTTTTCTTGGCAGACCAGAGTTGCCACAAGTTAATTTACTTACATATGATGATCTATCGTATCTAATGTATTTTATTACAGTAATTAAAGATCTTTCTTGAGGATTTTTTTCATTTTTTGGTCAGTTTTTTGGGGACATATTTGAGAATTCTAAAGTATTTAAAACGAAATATTTCAGAATAACTTGTTTTATGAAGTCATGGTATAACTTTTTGGAGTTGTTGTAACAAAAAACATAAAAATATATATAAAAAAGATTTCTGTTAAAATACGTGAATCAAATTCAATTTTAAGCTAATTTTATATTAGCTAAATTTTATGTATTTTTTTATGTCCTTTTTCAATTTGAATGGCCCTTCAGTCACTGTATATAATATATGGGAGGAAATGTAATTCCCCACCACTGCTCTAAAACATTATGTGTGATTGTAAACTGTGCCGGAACTTTTCCAAAAAAAGGTCTGGCTTCCGCCCCTCGTGAATGACCGAATAAGAAACCCGATTCTGAGGAAACTGTGTACTTTTTGACCTTTTCAAGTCAATAACAAATTGTGACCCATTCGGTGCGTCTCATTTTTTCTTCCGTCACGGAACCCATGATGCTGTGATTCAGACGAGAAGTTGTGTAACATCGTTTGTGTTAAAAGCTCCAAAAAGTGGAGGAAAAAAAAACTCCCGCTTTGAACGCGAGGATGACCCATGAGTGTCGTCTATTTACATGTGGATGCACCTGTGCGTCGGGCCTGCGTACGCGTTTGTGCGTTTGCGAGGGGGGAATGTTTGTGTTGGAGTGCATCAGTGTATACTCGCTCGGGCCCCGAGGACACTTAGATTGAGTGTGTGTTGTTCTTCTGGGGCAAGAACACATATGTGTTTGCCTGACGACCTGCTCCTATGTGGGTGTGTGTTTGATAAACTGTGAGAGTATGTGGGAGACTGTTTGTCTATTCATCGGGGGGTGAGAACGGGAGAGAAAGAACAGAATGAGGAGGTGGAGGAGATCTGCTCGCCGCCTCTATCTTCAAGTCAATCTGCTCACAGTCACACAAACCTCTTTATCTCGCCCGAAGAACGAGGGAGACAGGAAGAAGAAGAAAAGGATCCACTCGAAATCAAAACATTTCCCATCAGAGTGTAAAGAAAACAGATCGGTGGTCGGGCTTCCTGTGTGTCATCGTATTAACAATAGTTAAGATGATTGAAACGTAGGTTAAAGAATGTAAATCATCTTTTATAATCTCGTTTCCATTGCTGGAAACGACACACTTTCCGCTTCCAACTGTTTTCTCTCTGTCCCTTCTGCCAGGCGTCTTCCCTTCTCGCGACCGTAAAACGCTTTAGTTACTATCTGAAGCGTGTAAAATAGAATCCCTCCGACACACGGGTCGGGTTGAAACAGATTTTTTTTCCCCGATTGATGCAAAAGTTATTTTTTCCAGGTTTCAAAACCTCAACGTGGATATAAATGCCAAATAAAAGTTGAAGTTCATAAAATAATTATGCCCGGTTTACTTTCCTGCCACAGTTTTGTTTGATTTATGATCCTATTTTTCTCTTTTTCCTATTGAAGGCAGTGATGTTTTTGACTCTATTCATGTGGCCCTCATGAGGCCAACGGAAAACTCATAGATCACGTAGAAAGTAACGATTTTATTTTGTATTTTTATAAAAAAATCAATCATTACTAAAATGACTAAAAAATAGTTTTTGTTTTAGGACATTGTCATTATTATGAAGAAACAATTTATAAAATAAAGGGCTCTCATCAAATAAAAAGACATGTGTGTATATATATATATATAAACAATAAAATATTTTTTTATAAAAATGCCCCCAATTTTTTTTGTAGCTTTTTTTTTCTCATGTTCCTACTATGTTTCAGCTTTAAATGATTCAATGTGGCCCCTGAGGAAATTAAATGGCCCATCACTGAAAGGGTGTCACCCAGATCTTGCCCCAGGTAGCTGGGAAAGGCTCCAGCCATATTTGAGAATATGTAGAAAAGTTATGTAAATAATACTGAATAAACGTTATTATATTTGGCAATACTTCATTTTTGCTAGATGTTATTAAATGATCTTTTTTATTTTAAATTAAGATTATTTTCCGGGATAGCCTTGGTAAGAATCTTATTTACCTTTAAAAAATACATGAAATGTAATTTGGTGGATGGATCAATGGTACTTCTCTTCTCTTTATTCCATGCTTGTTATGTTGCAGGAGCAGGAAATGGCTGCTGCTCTTGATAAGTTACATGTTTATATATTATTCACCACAGATATGTATCTGCTTAATCGGCTTTTATAATTGTGAAACGGAGAAGCTGTATTTATTTATTTGGCTTTCAAATCATAGCAGCTTAACATGCAAATATTTGTGATCGTTTGTTCGTTTTTGTGTTGCAAATAAACTCCCGGCCACTATATGACACCTACAATTACGTCCTCCGCGGCTAAAGGAACAAAAAAATCCCCCAACATAC
Source organism: Callionymus lyra (assembly GCF_982586985.1). Lineage (NCBI taxonomy): Eukaryota > Metazoa > Chordata > Actinopteri > Syngnathiformes > Callionymidae > Callionymus > Callionymus lyra. The sequence continues at coordinate 15,672,059 of NC_141831.1, forward strand.
CAGTAATGGCTGAGGACGAGAGGATACAGTCGACTCCAGTCGCTTTTAAAGCTGATGTTTGGACATATTTTGGTTTAAAAAAAAAAAATGAAAGTAGTTACGACTTCATCAAGAGTCATGTTGTCTGTAAATTGTCAAGTACTTGTACAATACTACAAATATATACTTGTTACTACAGCTCCTGCCCCTTTATCATAGGGGTGTTCGAAAATATCGATACGGCGATGTATTACAATATTTTTTCCCGGAAGTGTATCGATATTCGGCAGCACTGTAGCGATAAAAATAAATATTCATATCATTTAAAAAAATGTGGCTTTCAAATAGTCTATAATTTTTTACAATAGACTGAGGACAAGAGGATACAGTCGACTCCAGCAGATTCTGAAGCAGACTTCAGAAACAAATGAATGCAGTTACGAATTCGTCGAGAGCCATGTGGTCTGTGAATTCCGCAACAGTCAAGTACTCAGACAATACTACTACAAATATTTTTTATGGTGGCCCAGTCATAAAAAAAAAAAAAAGAATGAGCATACTTAAGCAAAATTAGAATCTAAGAAAATCTTAAGCTGATAAGCCATAGAAATTATTATTTTATCTAGAAGTTATATTTTTGCTACTTGATAACAACCTTTTCTAAAAGACCTTTTAGTATTTATTTTTCCTCTATTTTCCTTCTTTTCTTTTTTCATCACTCATAATAAATAGAAAAAGATCATGACCAAACATCCACCATGGTATGTCATTCGTAAATTTTGTGACTTTTATGATTTATATTGAGAATCTTTCAATGAAATTTATTTTAATTATTTATATTTACATTTGTTACTCACAACCTTTCCTCTCGTTTATTTCCTTCAAACACACCATGAGTATTAAAGGATAGCGAAGGATATTAATCCAAACTTCCTCGACAAGCTCCGGCTCTTTTGTGTTTCCCTCTCTGAGACGCCACTGCAGTCTTTCCCAGCATGCTTTGCGCCGACAAATCTTTTACGTGGCGACACAACAAGCTGCAACAACCGCAGCTTCTTCTTTCCATCTCTCCGTGTTCACCCCACTTTTCCTCGTGTCTCTCCTCTTCCTTCTCCTTCTTCGGTTTCCACGCTACGATCATACGCCGTCCCCTCGTTGCTACCCTTAAGACCAGAGTTCCCATGGCGACCGTTGCGGGAAAATCCACTCAGGATCACTTCCGCGTTTTAACACTTTCCAACAGTTTGAATATCAAACCACTTGATGCCTGAACAACGGAGACGACTCCTCTCTCTCTTTTTCTTTTTTTTTTTCCACTCATCTCAGCTGCCTCCCAGCAGGGCTGTTCGTAACGCTCGGATTTGAAGTCAAAATTGACCTTGGAATAGCCGACCTTGAGCCAATAGCCCCCTTTCCTCGGTCCTCCAGATGTCACAGGCTTTGATTTGTGTCAAGCCTCCCCTTCAGGGGGCTCTTTTTTGCCGCCCGCCCAATGACATCAGCCTTTGGTGTATCATCACATGCTGCGTTTCTCTCGGGCTGTCACTCACGGAGGGAGCCAATGACGGATCTCTTCTCCGAAAAAAAAAAACGACACCTGGTTTGCAGTATTTTGCTCAACGGGAATAAATTGAAGAATAAAGTGGAGATGTTCCATATTTATTTGTGTTTGTTGAGGTTTCGTGGCTTGTGTTTTTTCGGCTCACGAAGCAGCTGCGTGGCGGTAAACACGACCCGAACCAGATCATCTCCGGACTGTTTGGACTTGAGAAGACAAAAATAGGGGTTTTTGAGTAAATCTCCTTTTTTTGGTGGAGATTGTTTGATCTCCGTGTGTGTTTTAGGTTCTCCTGCGTACTTTTCCTCCAGGCACTCTCGTTGCCTCCCACAGTCCAAAAAAAAACACACACATAGGTTAACTACTCGCTATAAATTGACTGTCTGGTTAAGCCCTTGGGGATTCTTTTCCTACCTGCGATGATGCGGGATTTTCTTTTAAGGACCAGGCAAACATCGCCTAAACCGTCTTGGATAAAGCTAGCTTACGTTAGCTTCACCCCGTAAGAAAATATTTTGCCAAAAGAATGTAGCAAGAATTCGAAATCAAGATCGTAAATTCCGAGACGAACATTCCTATTGTGTGTATTCGACAATGATTTATTTGTGTCTCATTTGCGTAGTATTTCTGTAGAAACACCTTTTTTTTTTCCTTTGACTGCTGCCTCTGCGACCTGACCTCAAATAAATTGTAAAAATACATTTCTATGAACTTTGTGGATAAATAAAATATAGTCACTTTTTGGGTTGCATTACTTATCACATTGTGAGTTAATAAATATTATATTATATTAAACATCTGTTTTCTTTTTTTATCTTTAAAATCACCTTTTCTGCCATAGTTATTTTATAGTTTACATTGTTTAAAATAATATATATATATTTTTTAGTTTGCAAATATTAAGAGCAGGTTTATTTTATTGTATTTTCTTTTTACAATTAATAATCCGGCCGCTAGATGACGACTGTCCTACACAGCACAAGGAACAATGAAATCCTTCAAGTTCCCTGCAATGACTGAGGACGAGAGGATACAGTCCACGTCAGACTCTTTGAAAGTTGATGTTTGGATATTTTCTGGTTTCAAAACAAATGAAAGCAGTTGCAAATTTATATTTATATATGTTGTATTTATTTTTTTATATACATATTTTTTTGGTTTATTTGTTCTATCATGGCCCAGAATTACAAAACTGAATTTGAGAAAATGTGAATTTTGTATGAGGTTTGTCAGAGTTTGTACATTTGTTTTTAGAAATTAACATATTGTTTCAAAGATATTAAATGTATTTTACAAAATTATTGATTTGGTTGGTTTGGTTTTATTGGTTTGTAAATCAAGTTTTGTAAATAAAGAAATTGTAAACTGAATTTGTAAATTAATTTTGCACTTCTGGGCTACCAACGTTTTTTCTAATTTTTTTTTATTATTATTATTATTTTTTAAACAAGCCACAAGTACCTATAGATTAGCGTAGAATCTAGTAAACAATGTAATAGTTGGTATTTTCCAAGTTACACAAATTATACCAAAGAGACTACAAAAATGGCCGATGGAGAGAATCCTTGATAATCCCCAAATCCTGTCAAGGGTGTTTATGATTTGTTTAAAACTCTAATTAAGTTTCTTTATCATTACCCCCGGGAACATTTGGTTGAAAACTGTATTTCTCAATGAAAAAGACAGAATTATATTAATTTCAGCTGAAACTGTTCCAAGTTTCAAAAATGTAACTATTTCAAGACATTTTTGTTGCCAAGTCAATTTTCACCAATTACCCTCCGAATGTTTTGATCTCGACAAACACCTGTTTGCCCCAGTTCAACTCCCCGACAGGTCTTTTCTGCGTGTGTTCTCTCGTCTGTTCCACTTTGTTTCGTGGCCGGAAAAAATAAATGAGACGAGGGATATGAAGAAGATGTGTTCGCTGTCCATCTGGCCCGAAGATAGAATCCGGGCCAAAGCTGACACTTCAGACTTGAGGGGGGAACAGAGGATGATGTCATGTGTTCGCTTAAGTAAAAAGGCGTGTGGGGAATCACAAGCAGATCTCGATGTGGTCGCCGGAGTCTTATGTTAATGCCGTGTGTAAATAAATGTGCTCGTATCCCATTGCGGCGTCAGGTGTGAAGGAAGGCAACATGTCTGACTCAGAGATGTTTGTTATGTTTGGCTGTTTTGACTTCATGGAGTTTAGTTTCTTGACATTTATATCATCTCGTCCCAGTGAAGATAATGCTGCGATTGTTTTTGTATGAGATCACGGGGGCAGCAGCCTAAGTGAAGAGGCCTAGGCTTCCCGCTCCCTACAACCTCCGTCAATATATCCAGGACCTTCAGAGGCACAATCCCTGCCCTGGCTATGCCCTAGGGCCTCCTCCTATTTAGACTAACCACAGAGATAACCAGGAAGCAATCTGACCTTCTTTATGGCCATGTAGGGTATGAAGGTGACCCAGGGCTGATCTAACATGATCGCAAAGGTGCGGCTGCTTTTCCACTTACCGTATTCTTTGGACTATGAGGTGTAATAATTGCGGTGTGGCTTTGTAGTATTACTTCACTACTGGAAGCCTCACGGATTAATACCTGGAAGGCTCAAGGGTTAAAACGACAGAGCCTTGTAGTTGAATACTTTCAAGAATCACAGAATCCTTGCACAGCCGCTAGAGCAGTACCACAGATCCTCACGGAGTAATACTACGAATCTGTGTGTTGTAATACTACGGACCCTCTCGGGGGAAAGGAGCATCACGCTGTAATACTACGAAAGCTTGCGGTGTAATAGCAGGAATCTTCACTCTGTAATACTAAGGAACCTCGCAGAGTAATACTGCGGCAGCTCGCGGTGTAAGCTACTATTCATCGCGCTGTAATACTACGGAAGCCTGTTGTGTAATACTGCTAATCCTTGCGCTGTAATACTACGGAAACCTGCGATGTAATACCACAAATGCTTGCGCTTTAATACTAAGGAGCCTCATGCAGTGATGCTACAGAGCCTCTGGGATTAATACTATGAAACCTTGCGGAGTATTACTTTGGAGCAATTTTGCTGAGCCCCGCTGAGTAGTACTAACGCTACCTAGCAAAGTAATACTACAGAGCCGTGCAGAGTTATACTATAGTAGTTAAAATACAGATCCTCATGAGGAGTACGACAGAGCACTATGGAGTAATACTACAGAGCCCGGTGGAATAATTCTACATAGCCCATGGAGCAAACTGCGTATCCTTGCGGAGTAAAACTACAGATCCTCGCGGAGTAATACTACAGAGCCCGGTGGAGTAATACTACATAGCCCCACAGAGCAAACTGCGTATCCTTGCGGAGTAAAACTACAGATCCTCGCGGAGTAATACTACAGAGCCCGGTGGAGTAATACTACATAGCCCCACAGAGCAAACTGCGTATCCTTGCGGAGTAAAACTACAGCTCCTCGCAGAGTAATACTACAGAGCTCAGTGGAGTAATACTAGAGATTCCAGTGGAGTAAACCAAAAGATTCTCGAGGAGTAATACGACACAGCGTCCAACAGAGTAATACTACAGAGTCTTGCAGAGTAGAGTTACGGATCCTTGCGGAGTAATACTACAGAGCCCCAGGGGAGTAATACTACTAAGTCTTCGGGTGTGGCTTCGTAGATAAGACATAATAAGGAATATAAGTTCGCCTTATTGTCCCAGAACTCGTGATACAAACTTGCCAAACTCAGTCTCTTATAGAACCATTGGTCAAATAGATCAAGTAGCCGTCGGGGGCCACAAAAAATGACTTGGCAGGACGGATACGTCTTCTGGGCCTCAAGTGATTGTTCTGTGACTTTTAAAAGACTCGACTCTAAGATAGTTTTCTGACGGTCACTCCACTGTGTCGTATGAACTCTCGACTCTCACTTCTATCTCTTCTCCTCCGGCCAAAAAAAAAAAAGAAAAAAGAAAGAAGGAATAACAGCAGATGGGGCTGTTTTCTGTCATGTGATGCAGACAACAGTGTTTCTACTTCCAAAATCTCTTTTTTGTATTTCTTCCCTATTTCCACGATCATTCCCTTCTGTCCATTTATCCTCATTTGTTCCTGTGACCCCCCCCTACCCCCCACTCTCCCTCTCCCCACGAGTCAACAGATGTGTGTTTAAAAAACAGACGCTATTCTCATCCTTAAGCCACCTGAACCCAAATGCACTTTCGCTGCAGAAGCGCAGACAGATGTAAACAACATCACCTAATGGCGGGTCGAGGGCCATTATTGTCTATGGAGATAAACTGGCGGGACGTTGGAGAGGGCAGAGGTGCCGTTGAGCGGCGTCGACGTGATGATGTGCAGGTATGAAGGGAAGCTCCTTCTCTGGGAGGTAGGATTAAGAGGGAGGCAGGGGCCCGCCAGGCATTTATGAGCCGGACCTGCTGACGATCCGTGTCCGAACTTTTCATCTGGAGATTCCTTTTTTTTTTTTTCCTCTCCTTTCGTTGAGTTGCTCGTTGCGCTCCTTAAGGACCGCCCGTGTGTGTTTGAGATTAAAAGGAGTGGACTGGAAAAGGCAGGAGAAAGATTTAGACGTCAAAATATTTACTTGTTTTCCCCTCATTTTGTCTGGAATTCTACATTATTATGAATAATTTCCAGCTTCGATCAATTAAACTAAGTCGCATTTATACCTGGCGTCGGAAACGCGTTTCCTGACGGCCCATTACGAGCTCTTTTCTCACGGCAACATCAAAGCGAAAAAGGTGTGTTCGCGTCCAAGAAGCCATTTAGGATGTTTCCAAAAAATCTGATTTTTTTTGAAGCACACAAGGATTTGGAATGCATTCGTAAATCGTGCAAGTGGATCATCCTCGGATTAAAAAAACAGAAAGAACAGATGTTGGTTGGGATTTACAATTCCTTGGTTTATTAAAATATATAATTTTGACTTAAATGTGTTTTGAAAGCCTGAAAAATGTTTGATCAATGTTTTTCAGATGAGCTGGAAATTCAAAGTAACTAGAAAAGCATGGATACGAGCGCAGACATCTGCCAAGCAGCTTTTTATCACAATCATTTATAGCGACATATTTCAGTTTTTCAGAGTTTTTAATATTGTTAAGAGCTTTGGTCTTACTTGCACAACACACTGCGGTCAAGAGCAAGAATAGCTGAACCACTAATAGCAAAAAAAATATTTTAAGGATTTTTTTACTTAAAACTTTATTGAAAATGTTCTTTCATTCTTTTTTTTGTTCTACTTATTCCAAAACTCTACTGCTTCTGTTTTTAAAAGATAACTTCTCTTTATTTCAGGAAACAATCTGTCCTTTTATCTATTTAAAACTTAAAACTTTCCAATTTTCCAATATTGCACTGCAACACTACGGAAGCCTGCGATGTAATACTCATACTGAGCCTCAACGATTATACTACGAAACCTTAAGGAATATTACAATCGAGCAATATTGCTGAGCCCTGCGGAGTAGTACTACGGTGCCCAGCGAACTAAAACTGAAGAACCCTGCAGAGTAATACTACAGAGCCCCATCTAGTAAAACTACAAATGCTCACGAAGTAGTACGACTAAGCACAGTGGTGTGATACTACATAGCCACATGGACTATATCTATGTTTCCTCACGGAGTAAAACTATGAAATCCTCACCGAGTAATACTACAGAGCCCTGCAGACGAATACTACAGATACTACGTAATAGTTTTTTTCTTGCGTTTCTGTTTTTGATAATTTGCTTAAAGACACCAACATAACTTCCTTGAACGAGGTGTTAAATAATCATGGATTTAGAATTTATACTTAAAAGGTTTTTGAAAACTCTGCAACTTCTGACGTACTTTAAAGTAATTTTGTTGAATTTTTCTTAGTTATTTTGTACAGAACATTATCTCCTTGGAGGAGGTATTCAATAGATAAAAGGAAAGTAAACCAAGATGATTGTTGCCCAAACTGAATAGTACTTTTTTGAAAACTTTATTTTATAAAATGTGTTCTTCTCAGAGAAGGAATTCAATCTAAAAAACGGGCAGTAATCCATTTTTTTTTGGCACGAATTGAAGGGAATTTGTCTTTTAAAGTCAGACAGAAGTGTTTTTTGTTAAGTACAACTTTTCAAATGTGTTCTACCTCGTGATTTCACAACGAGTAGAAAAATGTCCATATCTTGCTGTTTGTGTTTTCCATCTGTGTGGCACTTTTGAGATCACAACAACAATCTGGTAAACTATCTTAATGTTCTACAATAACACTTTAAATCGCAAAAAAAAGGACAGAGGAGAATGGATAGGGCTGTTTTTTAAGACATATTTATTGAAGAATAACGACGTAAATGTGTAATAACTGCTTTGTTTGTTGGACGCCTGACAGGAGCCGTCGGATTGTATCACAGTGGGATCACTGGAAAGGCATGTTGTTGACGGATGTGGGCATATTTCTTTGAGTTTTGATTGTATCAGCCAAAAAAAGAAAGGAAATCTATGGATTCAAATCGAGTGTCGTGCGAGTCATTTGAGAAAATCATGTAGTGCAGCTTGAATACGACCCCCGAAAAGAAAACAAATAAAATTTGACCTACAATTTCTCATACCTGTAGCACATTCGACTTCCACCTTGTGATCCTGACGTCAAGTTTCAGACCACATTCCCACCCACATGCGACCCAGTGACAAGTCTCGTCCTGCTGAAAAGAGGAAGTGAGCGTTAAGAAGAGAGGGAGGTGTAGTGTGTGTGGGGGGGGTTTGCAAAAGTGGTGCGCAGCTTTCTGACGGTCCCTTGCAGTTCCCTCTCCTAGTAGCTCAGCTCATCCAAATCCACCAGGAGGAAGAATTAGTTTTGTCGAGGGCGTGACCCCCTAAACCCGACCCCCCCCCACCCCTCCGATCTGACCCTTCAAATGAAGTGTCTACGTCACAGATCTCCGTGGGCAGGATCGAGACGAACCCTGGAGGCCCCAGAGATGACTCACCGTACAAGTTTCATTGAGAGTCGTCGCCCCTGCACAGTTTCAATGGGTTTCGTTTTTCAACGCCTTGTTTTTATTTTTGACTATTTCGTCAGCGTGAAGTGTTGACGTATCACAGACTGAAAAAAATAATAATCTTGAGGAAAAGTTGGCTGTTGTGACTTTTTAAATATACCTTTAATTTAATATATATAGTTTAATGTTTTTTAATTTCACATATCTTACATTTTCTTGTTGAAGAAATTATTAATGTTCCAAAATTAGATAAGAATATTAATACATATGTTTTTTTGTTTTTTTTTATTGCGCTTTTCAGGATACTCAATGACAAAAACACAAAAACGTAAAATTAATACATTTAAAAACTACAAAAAAATAAAATAATAAAAGTTAAAAGGTACCGGATCAACCATGACAAAGTGTGGCTCGGGGGCCACATGTGGTTCATTATCAGATCGTCATATGGTCATTGAAAAACGATGACGCATTTTGTAAAATTCCGTAAATTAACAGTTAATTTCTTTAAAATTATATTATTTTAACGTTTATTATAAAATATTTGTCTAATCCAATTTTTTTTTCCTTCTCTATTTTTTGCATTTGTTTTCCTTTTTCTCGAATACAATTTTTAAATTACGTTTTTACAACATAAGTGTGAATATTTTTTTACATTTTATTTCCCCATTTAATTTAATTGTAACAGGTAGTCACTGTATTTTTTTTTAACCGTTTCCATTTTAAATGTGCTGTAAACTATGTATTGTTAATTTAATTGTATGGTTTTTTAAAAAAAATATTCTACCAAAAACTTTTCTTCTTCAAATTATTATTTCTATTTTATAATTTTCCATATAAATAAGTCTACGAGAATATAAATTTGACAAGTCATTCTAAATATAAATCGTTGCATCAATAACGTCAGATAATGTTAATATTCCTGACTTTTAATCCTCACTTGAAACATGAAGACAAAGCATTTTACAGGGTCACCACTAGATGTCACTGGAGTTTCCTCGTTCTAAAGTTTGCTCACGTTTCTAATCCGTCCAGCCCCCCGGGAACAGAACTTTTGAGGACGATAAAAATCTCGTTTCGATGCGAGACCCCGTTTTGTGTATATATCGGCGACACCTGGCAGCGTCAGGGAGCTGCATGCATCCCCGACGAGCTGGGACTCGTCTGTAGTGCCGCGAGAACCCTTTGACAGACGGGGGAGAGTTGAGGATGGGGGGGGGGGGGGGGGGGGGGGGGGGGTGAGGGTGTTGAGGGGGGGGAAGCTGAAGATGACTTGGTCTAATTTTCTCCCGGGAAAAAAAAAAGAAAAAAGCCGCCTGTCACTGATTCGGATCGCGCTGCACTTTCCCTTCCACATGTGTCCTCAAACGTGAACCAGATGTGCGCTTGTTCGCGACCCTGACATCCAATTGGCAAGGGCAGGTCTCTGTCTGAGTTATCTGGGTGGGGTCAACAGGGCATTTGTGAGGGGTTTACGGGGGGAAGATGCTCCTGGTGCAAACTTTAACATATCCCTCCCGAGATGTGGCTGCAGGGCCTGGAAGAGCCGCCGGTCATCTGATAGTCCTCTGGACTTGATTGCCTTACAGCGATGGGAAACCGCACTCGCCTGCTCCTCCCTCTTTCTTTGCCCTTCCTTCTTGTGTTTCTCTCACTTTTTTTTTTCCTCTTGAGCAGTGGCTCTCTACCTTTTTCTCTTGCCCACTCCCTCCCTCCCTCCTTCCCTTCCTCCCTCCTTTCCTCCCTCCTTCCTGTACTTGATTGGTGTGTGGTGAGTCTATATAGGAGGAGAGTCGCTGTAACATGCTCAGTCTGGTGGTGCCCACTTGCCACACATTCCCAATAGGACTATTTTTTTTGGGTCTTTTCCTGAGAGGATTTACTGACAGCATGACAGAGTTCAAGAAGAAAGAGAGGAGAGGAAGAAAGAAGGGCAATAAGAAGGGACAGAGGGAGAAGGAGCCGGATTTGACTCAAGGTAAAAAAAAAATCCTGTATGACAGTGCATGCGTCTACATGTCTTTTTTTTTATTTTTTTTATTTTTAGTGTCGGATTTGTCACCAGCAAGTGTCAGTTTGAAGTCGCGGAAGTGTGGGACTTGTCAAAGCTCGCTGCCAGGTTGTCACGTGGATCAGGGGCTCAATGTGGAGCATAAAAAGTATATTTTAAAATATATATATTCAGAGCTAAAGCGTTATTTAAAACAAAAAAAGCATGATAGTTGCAGTGTATACTTTCAAGAGCTCAATGATGCACGGACCGCATGAGTTGGCAGGATTAGCGATCGAATCATCGCCTGTTTCCTTAATTCTGAGTATTAAATGAGTCATCTGGCGTACACGTCCGTCTGTCGCTCGCGACGGAACATGGGATATCACCCGAGCAGCTTGTCTTTCAGAGGCTCAAACACGGCGCTTTGCATGCTGAGTGGTGGATTTCTACAAGCCGCAGCATGTCACTGTAGTTTGACCTCAGGTCATAGGGAAGCCCAACCCCCGTCCCAGTGACAATACTACCAACTCTACTGTTTGTCGTTTTGAATAATCCAACCACCTTTCCGCGTAACTCGCCGTCACTCAAAGATAGTTAACATACCTCTGCCTGAATTAGGCGTGTTCTCCATTGTTGGTCTTAAACTAAATGGAGCTAAAATGAATGCAATTTTACTCCTCATTTTATCACCTTAAAATAGTCTTAAAGCAACAAGTTTATTAAGATTTTTTCATTTATTATTTTAAAAGACTGTGATGACAAAGTAAAACTTTATTTTGTCGTTAAAAATGAATGGCCCGTTTACTCCAAATACTGGCACTCAGAAAAAGTCTGTAAAACCTAATGTTACACTGAATTAAAAATGCATATCAATCATATCAAACTTTTTTCGTTATGCCTTGACTGGGTTTAGAAGTGGATTGAATTACACAAAAGATAAGCTGAAAATAAGTGAAAGTTAAACTTAAAATCTGTATTTAAATTTCAAAATGTTTATCTCTTTTCAAACGTGTGTTATTCATAAATTTGGCAGCAGCTTCAGAAAAATTATCTCGTGTCCAAAACTGTGAACACAGTCTGGAATTTTTCACCGGGGGCTGAACCCAAGATTACAGTACTAAACAGGCTTGTATGTACGTAAATTGAGTTTAAAGTATTCATAACGATCTATTTAAATCAAAAATGCATTCATTTTGATGCTGCCTAACAGAATAATATTTTATAATAAATAATATAACAACACAGACACCATACTTCACTTCAAAAGGTCCCTTATCAGGACTTACTGCAGCCATGTGTGCACAATTACGCATCAAGTGTTATGTCCCGTGAAAAATATGCTAAAACATGAAAAGAAAAAAAACCTTTATAGTGTATACGTAATAACTGACCTGTTCTCCTTCTAGAAAATTGTGTGTTAAAGTGCGTTATAGCTAGGATGTACACCTTTGAAAGTGACAATCTTTATGTATTACTTTATGTTTAGTAACACATGTTTATTTCTACTGTAGAATAACTCACACCATAGAGTCAGCTGCAAATTTGAAAATTAAAAGTGATATAATGGATTATATACATTGTTATTCATTGGATTATTGAGCATTTGTTTTAATGTTTGGTCAATAATGAAGCGGGAAAATCAACATTTGCATTTAATCGGTTGATAACAAATATTTAAAACTGTTTAAGAGTCCAAAGAACTGACAAATATGGAAAAAAATACACGATAAAATGTTGCATCCAGTCGAAACATCAACTCTGTGAAATAAAAAAATTGGGACGAACAATACGCAACATTTAGAATAATTTCACTGACGTTGGGCTGCATGTAGATGCACGTGAGATCGTGATTATATGGATGATGAATAATCATATGGATTCCAGACCCTTGAGCGCTTTGTTGAGAGTGTGAGACAGAGTCTGATTGCCTGTCACTGAAATATTTCCAAATCACAGAAACAAGACAGTGCTGCCTTGTGTTTATCAACTCACCTTTGATTGAAACCTCGCTGTGGATTTAAGCTTCTCGCGCTTCTTTGTGATCCAGCCAAACTGATTAGCCAAGTCTTGTCCTAGAACGCTAGAATTATATTCCCCGTTTATTGACATTAAATAGTGTATTATGGGCTGGGAAAGCAGCATTAGGACCTTTTGAAGGGAAAAGACACCTGAGGGTGGGAAAAAAATTAGACCTGGAAAAAAAATACGCTTGCGGCATTTTTCATCCAATCCGTCGGCATCTCAATGCTACATAGCCGTCGTCTTTTTGTGTTAAAGTCCTAGAGATCCCTGTATAGTCTACCTGACCTACTTTATGAGACAGAGGACGTCGCAAAGGTATCGTTCATCCATCTTTGGGAAGCGAAACTTTCTCTCTGTGAGAGCGGACTTGCGTGCACAGACGTAATGATCAAGAGTTTTCAAATCTTTACTCAAGACAGAATCCTCACTCAAACCTTCCGTTATCACCTTAGGTGTTATATTAGGACGCGTAATTACTCTTGTAAAAACTTTATTGGAAGCAAGGTGAGCATGACTAAAACTAAAAGAAAAAGGCGCATTCAAAAGCAATTTTATGTACTTTCTTGGAGAAATATTGCAAATATTTTCACATAATTTAACACATTTTAAGAACTATTGTGTAAAATGTATTCATACTAGACAAAATTCAGCTTTTTCTTTTCACTGTAATCATTTTAAAGCAGGTTTTTTTTAAGCAGATTTAGGCCTCAGCAAACATGTAAATATTAACAAACGGTATTTGCTTCTTGGAAATTTGAATTAGGTTTTTTATTAAAAAAGTCTACACCCCTGAAATAGACATTCCTGAAATGTTGCTACAAGAAAAAAATATCAAATTGATGCTGAAGGGAGAGTCTGAAGTAAGGAGGTTGAACTTTTTCAATTCCAAATGGAGCTTCATTAACATTACCTACCACTCCTTTAAAAATCAAGATATTGAGTATGAATTAAATGATGCAAAATCGAATCTTTTTTGCAAGTTTTCTGAAATAACACAAGATTAAAAAGTGTGGTAGACGTAGACAAGTATCTGTAGCAAACTATTAATTCACAAGATCATGATTTTTGAACCAGATATCAAGGCTTCTCAATAAAACAAATGATTATTGACGAGGTAAAAAAAAAAAGTTGGATACTTGAGTCACCTTTGGCCACCTATAGATGACGATTTATACCAAATTGTACTGGTTTTCTTGGATAAAACGTTTTTTAACCTTCTTTAAAACAACCGTCATGAATTCCAGTTTGTTACTAAAAGTAGAAGGTCATAGATGGAAGTTGCCAAAACAAGTTTCTTTACGTCACCTGAAAAGTAAAAGAAAGTAAAAAAAACAAAAAACATTTCTACTACAATGCCTCTTTAAATCCTTCCCAAGTTGTCAACTCTTTTAGCATGAACAACGTTTCTCACCAATGTCCTTTTTTTTTTAGGTCATAAATCATTTAACGAACAGAAAAAATGACTTCATTGATGATGTTAATCAGATGGCTTGACCAAAGTTGGCCCCTGATCCCGGGAATGTTGGAGCTAAACTTGGATCTCGGTCCACGCCGTTAAAGTGTCACAATATTTTATTGATTCCCCGTGTACTGAAAGTCATCAGGTGGCCGCCGTCGAGAAGGGGGGGGGGGAGTGCTGGAGCGCTTGTTTTTTTTTATCCAGCGGTTTGAAATGTCAAGGAAGGAACTGTTCTCCTTTAGTATTTGCATGTCGCTTTTTGCGGCACAATCGGGACATTCAAGGGGAAAATCATGGTGACACTGTAGACAGTGGAACGTTTTTTAAAATAGACACAATGACTTTCTGTAAGAGTAAGTAACGGCGAGTTGGTCCCGGCTAGTTATGCAATCATCGGATTCAAAAAAAGTTTTAGTGGATTCATTGCGAGTTTTATCACGGGAATTCACGTCACTTTTAAAGCTGGATCGAATACATATTGATTACGACATTTTAACCCTTTTATGATGACCGCGCCAAAGGGCCTGGAGAATATCACTATGTTTTTTTTTTTCGAGCTACTGAATGCAGTTCTTTGACGCACCCTAGCAACCGGACCAAGTCAAAAGTCAGGGACCTACTTGTGCTTCTTCAAAGGCAGGGACTGGTTGCTTATGGGTTTGGTTGTTTCCAAACCCATAAATTTAGATGTCTCTCCGTTTTGACTCTTGCCTCATGGAACAGTTGGACAATCCTAATTCAATCGCTGGAAAGTTGTAGTGGAAAGCAAGAATTTTTATTATTAGAAAAGACGGATCCAATTATAAAACAGAATTTTAGCCGTTTATTGGCTTTACTCCATCCTGAAATGTGCTAATATATGTATATAATAGAATAGAATAATATGTACAAAACACTACACCTCCCCCATTGTCATACTGTAACTCCGCAAATTTTGCCTGTTCTAAAGAATGCAATCGAAAACACGCAATTTATGCTATTTTCCTTGAATTATAAAAGTAGATTTCCTGTCCTAAATGTGTCCGAATTTGCTATCTGTGAACCATAAAACAAATAGAAAATGTATTTCTATTAGTTTGGGAAAAGCTACAGTGACAAGTTCGACCACAATACAAATCATTCTTGCGTGTTTGACCGTTTAATCTATGACAGGTCTTCAAATGTATTTGGGGAATAGTCGGAACTGTACTACTTCACGGGGGTCTGTTTGTTTTCATTAACCGAGCTTTATAGAAATATTAAGTTTAAGACGAACCTCGTGGGAGTTGTGCGCTCACTATGTTGTTGGCTACGAAGTTTCCCTCGTGATGGTTTGACAACCCTTTTCCTTTGGTGAAGCGGTTCACTTTCCACATCCACATCAGTGGCCGGTCCGAGGGAACTGACAGTTTTATTGATATTCTTCGCAGACCTGTATAATTTACACATTTGAACAGTGGCTGAAGGTTGTTGTGGTTTTCGTCAGAGCACTGGTTTGTAGATTTGGTTGCATCTCAAACGGCAATATTGAAGTTAAAAAAGACACAACGTTCTTTTTGTCAAACACGTTTATAAGCGCTTCAACTGTTGTGATGCATTATGGGACTTGAAGTTTGAGTTAAAGTCGTGTTTTTTCCACTGAGTGAGCTTTTTAAACTATTTCCAGGCCATTTGAGCTTACGCCTCAGACTCAATTGAGCCCGCGGGCCATGAGTTTGCCTTTTTTACAGCCTGTTTTACAGGTTGATGGAAGGAATAGTTTTGTTTACTGATCACAATCATGTGATTCATTGTCGCCTGCTAGCCATAATGTTTAGACAGCATGGTGTTAGCATGGCGTCTCTTATCTGATGGTAGACTATTTAGATTTAGCATTTAGCATCAGATAAATGAATACATTGAGTTTTTTTTTTGTTTTTTTTGCTACATTCTACACAAGTGGTAGTTTGAAAATTTTAATTTCAATCATTTTCTTCTCACCCTTATGTCGACTAAGAGTTAAGATTATTTTCCAAGTAATTGGTTCCTTTTTGCAGTTCCAGGCAAAAACAGTCGCGAACACTCAAATTTCTTCGTCCAAAAAGACACTTTTAAAAACATCCAAATGTCTCCATTTTGCTCTTCTGTAATGTCCCTCTTGTAATGAAGCCTCAACATGAGAAATGGTTCGGTAAAAAAAAAGTTAAAAAGGTCTATATTTAAAGCTTGTTAGTTGCAGAAGCTAAAAGGCTAACATGCTAAACACACATGTACCGGGCGAGTTCTCAGTGTCTACTGTCTACACTAGTCGCTCAATATTTGCGTTTTTAATGAATGTAACTCCGAAAACACACAGATTACTCTGAAATGAATCTAATCCCATACTCAACATGCGTAGAAACAACAGAATACATGCGTTACGTTGTTCCGCAACACATTTCAATATTAGTTTAGTTTAGAAAACTTACTCAAATTGTAAATAAATTGAATTAAATGACAACAAAACAGATGCTAGTTGATTCTATTTCTTCCAAGACTTTTCAAATGTAACATCTGAGTCCTCCAGTAGTCCGAATGAAAACATTATTAGCGGCGTGTCATTAGAAGAAGACAGCCGCCGGTGTCGTATGTAAACAATCTTTTGGCTAATTGTTTGGTGAAAGTACATCAGTCGTGCTGGCGGTGGAATGATCTCCCCGAACAGATGTTTTGTTACAGGGACTCGCGCGCCGTGTTTGAAGATCATTCCCACATGCAAAAGCCATTTCTCTCGCTGTCTCACCGTGTAATTTGTCTTTTGAAAACGTGCACCGAAGTGACATAACACCAGAGTAATCAGGGTTACTTTGTCTAGAAGGGAAAAACACAAAGGCATGCTTGGGATTCCTGCTCTAAGCCGCTGGATGTAAAACAGAAACGTTAACTCAATAATCTGGCCGATACGTTGTTAATTCATCAAGGTTTGTTTTTTTTTTAAAACACGACTTTCCGGACTGAGTTCTCCAACTGTTACCAGAGGTATGAGCGGTTGACACGGTGGATCGGCCTTTATTCTCAAATTAGTTTTTTATAGTCCATGTCTGCAGCTGCCGCCTGACTTCAAAAGGAGACTCATGCGAGTGTTCATCACCGCTGACACGTTTAAGGATGGTGTAATGGAAGTGAGTCAACCGTTCGCCTCCCGGAGTCTTCTCCGTATGATAACTTGATTCTAGGCACAATCGGAGTAGTCTCGCCGACTCCGGATGGTTTTCCCATCACAGATGAGCGACAGCGGTACATCCCCGGCTTGGATGTCACTCTCAAGCATCCTGGAAGATAAATTTAGAGATTTCTGGAGTAATTCATTTTCAGTACGACCGCCGCTGTGTAGGTGATGTCTTTACCTGTGGCTGTTTGCTTGCCCTGTACTTTGTCATGTGAAATAGATCAATTCATTTTCTCAACTTGCTTCCGGCAAGTTTTTAAGGCGGGTGTGTAGAGACAGAGATGGGGGTTGGGTGGGGTGGGTTACAAAGGTTGACACACGAAGAGTGACAAACAATTATTCACATACTTCGGAGTCTCTCATTTAACCTGTCTGGACATCCTTTAGTCTCTCCGGGGGGAAAAAACCAGACAGCAAAGAGGTCAGGTTCAAAACTAACTAGCTTTTTTCCACGCTAAATGTTGACGAGGGAGTCGTCTGTTTTTTACCTTAGGCGTTATCTTAATGGGTCTTGTTTCCCCGAAGCTTCCTATTGCCTGTCCTGGACTTCTCATTCCTCCAACTTCAGATGCTAAATATGTCCTCCACATTACATGCAGTTCATTACCGATAGGCTAGACCCATTGTAAGCGATAGCATTTAAGTAATAAGCTTCCTAGCATAAGCCAAAAAACAACTAGTCTTGTGTCTGATATAGGATTTCTTCTTCACACTTTTTCCTCTTATTCACTTCACTTCATTCTGCCTTCACCTTACTTCATTGAGACAGGTTCTGCCAAGGTTTCTGCCTCAAAGAAGAGTCGCTAATTCCGGCCATAGTCGCCAGGTGCTTGACTACTACAGCTTCTACTATTCATTTTCAGTTTCGTTCAAGCCCACCATTTGTCTCCGCACATTTAGACAAACATTTTTTCCCTTAAATCAATACCTTTGCCCGATGTTTTAAACTTTTTGGTGTTTGATTCTTCAGCAATATCGATGTCATTGTGTCAAGAAGATCAGAAGAATGTTCTGAAAAAAAGAAAATAACACCTTTCAGACCCAAATAATCAAGAAAGAAAAGTAGAAACAGAAAAAGTGAACTTTTTCTTTAGAAAACTGTGACAAATGCATCACGGAATGTTCCACATTTTGGTACATCATGGCGACATCTCAGCAACAAAGTATTTTGTAAAGAACTTTTATTTCAACAAATATGCATCACAAAAATGATCCAGTACCGTGTTAAATCCCAGAATCCATCGCAAGACAACAAGATTTCTGTTCTCGCTATGCGATGTGAAGGTGTATCTTTATATATGGGCTTATTTTTCCATGGTTTAGGTACCGTTATGAGTCGTTTTTGAGGTTGTACTGGAAGTACTTGCTTTCCAGGTATAGTTCGAGTCAATAGTAAAGAAAATTGGATCAGGGGCCACAACATTACGAACTGAATGTGCAAAGAGTTAATAGAAATCTGAGTTCCCTCGTTTTCTGTCCACTATTAGGTTTTCTTTTTGTAGAGGAAAAACAAACATTGGTCGCCATAATTATAGTTAAATTAATTTCACAGACGGCGTCTCGGTTTCTTTGTTTTAAAACGTCAACATCAATTGAGTCGGTTTTGAGGAGAAATATCAATTTCTCTCTGGTATGAATATTATGTTCGGCGGAGATTTATCAGATGGTTATCTAGCGATGAGAACCGTTGTTGCGAAGTTACAGCCGTAACTTATCACGTCGAAACATCTGCGCGTTTGAGGCGGGATTGTCTGATCTTCTCTTGTGTCTTCATTATAACGGCGGATCAGGCTGACCTTCTTACACATCTGGCCCTCGTGCGTGATGAGAAGTGCAGTCCTGTGTGTCAGTAACTCTTCCAGGCGAAGAACAAAAAAAAAAAAGATAAAAAAACCTGTTTAATTTACTTGGCAAGGACAGATCCGTGTCCAAGCAAAGTACAAAACATTTCTCTTCGCGCAGCAACTTCTCTCTCTCTGCTGTTTTTTTTTTTTTGTTCGACTATGATTGACACGATGTTCTCTGGCTCCGAGCGGAGGATGCGTGGCAGGCCATTACGGTAGTTTGCTTATCCATAAAAATAAAACCCCGAAGTCCATCTACTCTAATTGAAGGCAGAAGAAGACTATCTGCTGATTGAGATCGAAGGAAAGCGTTTCAGTTTAATTAAATCTCTCGGTGAGCGACGGAGCCCTTTTTTTTTCCGAGAGCGTCTTATCCTGACATCACATGTGTATGTTATGGAATATTCCTTCGCACACCCTAAACATTCCATTAGATGTGTTAATACAGAAGACGTTTAATGAAGAACATCTGGGGTATCAGCCGTCTCACGCGCACTATGTGGTCTCGCTGGAGGGCGATCGATAAACCAACACCACTTGCGGAGTTTATTTTAAAAGGTGATGTACATTAAGTCGGGGGCCTGTATTATGACTATCTACTATGAGAGTCAGATTTATTGGCTGGACTCGCCAACGAGGGGTTTATTGTCGTGAGTCCAGTTTCGAACGCTGGCGGCTCATTTTCGTGGAGAGAACTTCTTAAGGTTGCAGCAGCACAGAGGGACATCTGTCTTTACTCCTTCATTTTCCAGATGCCATGAATATCATCAGTCACTTCTTCCCAGAAAAAGGACGTCAACAGATGAAAGTCCTCTTTCTTATCAAGACGAAGAGCAATTTTTAGGAACCGAGCTCTGTCTAAATATAGTGGATGTTCCACTGATCCGAGTCGTCTTTGAGGTATTTTTGGTTTTTGACATTTCACTATCTGTGATGTTCTTTTGTTAGAAAGTTTCTCTTTATTTATAGAGCAATAATATGGAGACTATTATTAGCTTTATGGCTACAAAGTATACGTAGCCTGACAGGAAAGAGTCCGTCAAACTCGCCGTTGAAAGGTGCTCATTTGGAAAGACGTGTTGGGTGTTGATTTATGCCTTATGTTGGGATCTATGTGCCGTGATAATGACACGCTCCGTGGTTTAATTATACACCTTTCAAAAATAACCGTCGCAAAAGTGCTGACTTGACAAAGTTGAAATCCTAAATAATTTATTATGTTTTTTTGTATCGATAGATTGGAGATTTATGAGATTTTTAGAATTAACGCTGATAGAAATATAGACTATCTAGAGATGACATCACAAGTTCTATAAGATGTTGTGTTAAACCAGATTTAAGTTTGACACATGACGAAATGATGTATTTTAAAAGACACACAGGAGGTCCGCCTAAGAAAGAAGAAAAAAAAAAAGTCACTTTAGAATTTTGGTAAGGGTTAATGTATTTTAAGATAATGAGTGTTGTAGAGTCATTTATAGTCATTTAATAATAATATTGTTTATAATATATGGTAATGGTTACAAGGTTTCAAATACTTTAATTATTTTTAAAACCTATTTAAAAAAAACATTAAAAAGGCAACTTATTTGTTGATTTGAGTATCTATTAAAATAATCTTGGACCTCTATTGTACTCATCAGGATGTGTTTATACAAAACTCTCTTTTCATTAAGATATTTATATTAGGAAATGTACTTAAGCCCCCCATTGAAAACACTTCGTATTTCTGGAGTTGAAATCTTGTTTACCATGACCACACCCACTCTGCTGTGATTGGTCAAGCATCAGGGTTTGTCACCGCACGTCATCAATCCCAAAAGTCTCCAACTCCAACGGACTCGCTGTATGAACAAAGCGGGGCGTGATTACAGCTGGCTGGAGGAGGAGTGAAGTCATTATTACACCATAATGGACTCCGCTCTCGTAACCTCTCGTTCGCTGAGATTCCAGAGGGGAGAGAACTTTATAAAGTAATAACTTCAAAAAATGGTCATGATGAGAGACTAACTGTATCTTGGAGAGGAAGACTTCAACATTTGAAACATTTGAGTAAGTCAGGAGAGTTAGGTTTTTACATTAGATGCTCTTTAAACATGTTATTACTATTGATATACTGTTATAAAAGTAATATTTATCTGGATAACCTTTATCAGACCTAAAAAGATGCACAGTCTGGACATCATAAATAAGTAAAGTAAGTGAATTTATGGGTACAGTTTTACACTGTTTCCCACCCTATAAAACCTCTTTTAAAATGCAATTACGAAGCATTTCCAAGAAGGCTCTATGCCTGTAACACTCTTTCTTCTGGCATCATCACTTTTCTAGATAGCGACAGAGAAGCCTGGACCTCTTCTCTATGCATTTAACCGAGACAGAACCAGGAAATACGACCTCTGGCTTGTGTCAGCGGAGCCGGAGCCAAGTCAAGGATCAGAGTTATTGTGTCACAGAGTAAACCAGAGGTTAGAGCCGTAAGTCAACTTCATCTCACTGTATTTAATTGACGGATTGATGCGAGCGGAGCATCAGCAGAAGTGCAGCATCATTAAAGTTCCGCCGGCGTTGCCAGGTCGCTGATGTAGGACAGAAGAATAAAAGAGGACAGTCGGATAACGGTGGACCTCTTTTTTTGTTTCTGACTTCTACTTTATATTCCAGCTTGTTTGTGGAGAATGTCCGTAAAAATGAGCGTCTCTGTGAGATTTTTTTTTTTTTTTCTGGTCATCCCCCCGTTGACCCTCCATCACCCCTACTCTTGTCCCGCCCTGCATGAGTCGTCTCCTAAACGTGTGCAGCTGTCAGCTGGATAGCGATTGTGTGCGATTGGCCGGCGATCGTTTTACACCGACGACTGCGAGAGCTTCACACGGCGCTCCGATGAACCTCCATAAAGAGATAATCATTTCTTTTTTGAGAATGTATTTATTCGATGTTTTACGAGGGGCGCTCTCCACGGGGCCGCCCAACACGACAAAGCCGATTCATCGCGTGCCAGTCCCGAATTCACACAATCTTAAAATACTACACGCATAAAAACTTTCTTCTCAGAGTGATTCCCCCACATGCTGAGTTTTATACCTCAGTCCGAGAAAAATGATCCATTGCAGTGATCTGTGGTGAAAAGGGCATCTCATGCGAGGAAAATTTCCCAATCACAAATTCTTTCGGAATCTGAAGACCATTTGAGTTTTTGGGTTTGTGCCCGAAAATAGATAAAGAATTGCATTTATATTGCGCCATATAAGTGAATAAGTTTCCTGCTAACTATTAGAAATAATTATTTGCCAATATAGAACTACAATTATACTAAATTTTTACCAATTTTTGTTGCCCCACTTTTATTTCTTTGGTACCTTTTTAGCATTTGAAATATCGTGGATAACATGTGATCAATAGGACAACAGGTTTCAGGACTAACTTACATAACATACTGCACACAAAAGCAGGACAAGCTTCTGGTTTTTCCACAGAGAGCGAGGGACTAATCTTCAAATGATTTGCGGCTCCAGATGGTCATTTGGAAAATCAATTATTATGTCATTGAAATTCCTTGAAAACAGTTAATCTTTTTTTGTTATAGACAGATAATTCCTTCCCGGAAACTTGTTTTTTACTGTATTATACACTCTGATTGTGGCCTAGTTTTGGTGGTGGTGTCAGGACTGCAGACTGTTACAATTATTCTTATGCCAGGTTGCTTCCCCTGTGTTCTTAATGTATATAATTCTGGATCTGATTCATCAGTTGGAGTGAGAAAAAGAAAGGATATTTTCTTTTTAAAAGAGTGAACTAACACTAAATCCCCCATCAAAAGGGTCACTGAGGCTGAATCTGGAGGTTGAAGCCCCCCGAAAAAATGTCATTCCATCACACCCTGAAACCATCTTGCCAAACACGCCAGCAACTCCAGATTAAAAAGACAGATACAGATTAAAAACAAATCCTCCTTTTGCTGACTCGGCTCATACCAACTGGCGGGCCGCCACCAGGAAACATCGGACGATTAAAAACGACTTGTTAAGTCGGAGCTTTGGCGGGTTTATTGGTTCGAAAGACTGTTGATATCCCGACGCACGAGAGTGATGTTTTCGTTTCTCTGCGGAGGAGAGATTGCCGTCTTGCTCTCACGCCTTCGGATTGTTTCTCCTATTAGCCAATTACACATAAATACGGAAACATAATCCATAATCCAGTTTGTGTCTAAAGCATGTGATAACATTTTCTTCTCTTTTTCCAGCTGCGGCTCCAAAGTTAATACGAATGAGGAGTCACGTAATAGCGGACGAGGGGAGCAAGCTCACAGTCAAGTGTGAGGCGACGGGGAACCCTCCCCCGAACTACACGTGGTTTAAAGACGGCAACGAGCTAAAGAAAAGCAAACAAATCAGAATTAAGAGCAGCCAGTAAGTCCTTTTTTTTTCATACTCTTTGCATAACTGCATGATGCTATTTGTTGATTTTTTTTTTCTTCCGTTGGTGTTCAAGAGTTGTCGTTGCGTGCCGTGTTTTCAGCCCCAAAACCTCCCCGGGGTTGCGTGATCCCTCCCCTTCAGTTGAATAGAAAACATTCTGCTGAGCACACAAACGTGGAAATCTAATCCGGCACAAAAAATAACTTTTTATACACTTGAATATCTCCCAAATTTTTTGTATTTATTTATGGCTGAATTTATGGCTCAGAGGGGGATAACTGAATTTGCTTACAGCTCAATGAGTTCAACAGATGAGTCTCCTATGATAGCAGCGTGAGGACGAGCTGAGGTTTTCAGTGTTTGGATTCCTGAAGCTGATGACAATAATCAGCTGTCAGTTCTGTTAGCAGTTTGTCTTAAGAGGAGAAATGATCTCACTTAATATCTGAGTCTCAATACAGGATCCAAATCCAATAACTAGGATTTAGAAAGATTTACTTTTGATTATATTTTGATTATCATCCTAACAAATAAATCACCAGTAGTGATTTTTATGTAAGTATGGCCGAATTTGAATTTGTAAGTATGGCCGAACCAAATGGTAATACAAGCATATAGTTGACGATTATGTTTAGGTTGATTGGAATATATTGATAGAATTTTTTACTTTATTATGTAACTCAGCCACATATTTGTGCAAGAATCTCACAATTAGCTCAGCAGTTACGTTCTTACCCCTCAAAAGAAACAAAATCCATTGATCTAACATAATATATTTCAGAATTTGACCTTTAAAATCTATTTACTAATGTTTTTTTAAGACGTATGTATTGCTAGCTCAATATCCTGCCAAATAACTAAAGAAAAATACAGCAAGAAATTGGAAAAAAAACAAGATCAATGTTTTTGAAGTGTAAAAGTTGAACGGCAATCCGGAAAAGGTATTTGTCAAAAATCCCTTTAATTTTAAACTAGGAATCTTCATCTACATTCAAACAAAATCCCCACAAAAAAAGTTCTTCGAAAAGAAGCCGGATGTTTGCTGATTTCGCTGTAGTTGCTAACCAATGTTAACGCTAATGCTTACCAACATATTTCACATTTAAAACCATGTCCACATTTTATACAATCTATTTTCTTGGTGAATATGGACTCCAATCTTTTGTTGCCTTTAGAGTTCCAAATCAAATTTTAAAGGATCCTTCATTTGTGAAGACATTTGAAACACACTTTGATGTTTGCCATGTAATTCTTCTGCCATTTCTGTTACTTTAACGTCCAGAAATACTGTTTTTAGTGTTTTTTAAAATAATTTTCCAACATCTTATGTCGTCCTCTTATTACTTCTAAGATGACTGTCTTTGTCTTAGGACGTTTTGAATAGTTTTTTTGAAAAAGTTAATTACTTAGAAATGTTAAGAAAATTATGATAAATCCATGTGTTTAAATAGTATTGTGGAGGTATATATTTCAAAAATAAATCAAAGCAAATATTTTAGAGGTTCAACGTTTTTAAATGTTTATAATTTCAGCGTTAACATTTAGGTTCAACTGTTTCAGTGCAATTTGGGATTTGTTGTAGGAACATCTATAGATGTGTATACTAAAGATAATTTAGGAGCAAGCTGTAGTTAAGAATAAAAAGGGTATCTAAAATTTTGAAAATATATTTAACCCTTGTGTTATCTCAGGGTCACGGTGACCCTGATTTGTGTTTGTGTTATCCCTTGTGTTTGTGTGCTTTCTTGCACTTCTAAAAGGCTCAGCCATCTTTGCGAGCGATATGTTGGCTCTTCGTGTCCCTCATGTTTCCACTTGTTGCGTTTCCATGTAACTTCCTCCCTGTTCTCGTTCCCCTGACTCAGCTGTGCAAGTGTTGTCTCCCACAGGAAAAACTCCAGAGTCCAGATCAGCAGAGCAAAACTGGAGGATTCTGGGAATTACACATGTGTGGTGGAGAACGAGCTGGGAAAGGACAACTCCACGAGCACTGTTAACGTCCAAAGCAGTAAGTACAAAACTCCTCGGCAGCGAGGGAAGTCTGACAAATACACAGGCCTTGTTACTGTTAGCGTCTGTTCTCCTGCCAATGGAACGGTCCAAAGTACCCACCGCAAACAGCCGTGCAGCGTCGGTAACATGCGTGAAGAACAACTGTCCGTTCATGTGGATCTTTCCCATTTATCAGAGCTGAAGGTGTGTGAGGGTTTGAAGGCGTACGATGCAAACACTCTCCCGAGAGAATCCGTGAAACTAGAGACATAAAAAGGCAATAAAGCACTGGAAAAGTTGTTGGTCCAGATTGAGAGTTGCTGGAAAGTCAATGGCTTCTACTTCTTTTTCCAAAAGCCAGCTTGAACAAAGTGAGGACTATTTTAGGAAGATTTAAGTGTAATCGCAGGTTGATATCAGGAGAAGCCATCAGAGTAAGTGGAGTCGTAAAAGAGAGGGACACTCTGAGCACTAATGGAATGCAATGAACAGACAAATCCATCTTTTCTCCTTTTTTTTTCAACTTGTGCCGAGAATTTTGTAGATAACTGGAGCACTCAAAATGTACTTGGGAAAATCTATCTTGGAAGCTTAATGCTGGTCTATCATCTGTTTTCTTTGTGAATGTGGACTTGGAGGTTCAATCTTTTTTTGCTTTTATAGTTCCAGATCAAATAAGATCTGGAAGTTAAGTTGGATCAAGGATCCTTCCTTCGTTTGTGGAGGCATTTGAAACACACTTTGGATTGTTTCGATCTTTCTGCCTATTCCTTGCATTAAAGTAATAGGAACTCACACCGATGTCTAGATTAACACCATCTTTTTAGTGCATGTTTAGTGCAAGATAAGTTTTTATTATCTTGTTCCAACATTTTAAATATTCCTTACGAAAATTCATATTTCTTCTGCATTTCTGTAAGCAAAATAACTCCAGATAAATGCATTTTATTACAATTTTCCCCAACAAATGTTTACACTTTTCGTCGACTTCCTTTTGAATCTGTGAATCTAATGAAGGATGTATTTCTTTACTTTGTGTGTTTGAGGTAATCCTGGAAAGATTCTTCCCCATTAAGCTCATTTGGATTTAAAATGTAAACAAAAATGTGTTTATAAACAGATAAAATGAATTAAGGAGAAAGAAACTTGGCCGGGTTTCCCAGATTTGATCGTTCCTAAATACGTAACAAAGCTCCTAAGTATGGTTCGGGTAAGACAGGGCTAAGATACTGGTGTTTCCCAGACGTGTTCATAACTGCCTTCTTAGGAGAACCTTTAAGATCAAGCCAAAGAACCTTCATAAGAAGCTCTTTGTCGGCTTTGGTAACGCCTTCATAAGGTGGACCCTCTCTGGAACTCTTTCCCTGTGAAATGCCACAGAATTGTTGATGTTTTCTATGCCTAGTTGTTTTCGAAATCTCACGTTTAACAGGCTTTATTTGGTTTATTTTTGTTCTAAAATTCCTACAACATTGAATGCATCATACGCTTATGAAGATCGCGTATGAAGTCTCATATGTACAGTTTATATGTTGATTTATTGTATCATGTAAATGTTGTTTTACAGATTAATCAGGTTTGCAAAGATGATTTAATGGTACGGTTTTAGTAGTACTATAAAACTTGTATATAGAAAAAATAATTGTGTAATTTAAAAAACACTAAAAACCTATTTTTCTTCATTGATAATTGTTTTATTATTTGAAAAAGTGGAGGAAATACATTTCCCTGATCTTAATCCCTGAGCAATTAGTAACTAAGTAAGTAAGTAAGGCTATTAAGAGTGGCTCAATCTTAGTGAGAAGATCTTCTTAAGCTAAGAGTGACTCTGAATCTCCAAAGAAGATCGTAGCACTTATCTCCGGCGATGGACAGACTTAGAGAAAAGTTCAATGATGTTCACGGATGATATGGTGATCTATAGTGAAGCTGGAGAAAAAAGGAATTTAAGTCAGTACATACAGAGGCAAGAGGAGGTATATGGAAGGTCAATCATCCAGAGAAGTGGGAGGTGAAGAGGAGAGTGCTGACAGGGTGGAATGAGTGGAGATGAGGGGGTGATCTGTGACAGAGGACTAGCAGGACAGTAGTGGGACCTGCCATGAAATATTGGTTTACAGGAAGTGGGGTTAAAAGTGGCAGAGACTTCAAAGGAAATAGTCGAGTAAAAGGGAGAAATGCGAACCAAATATGCTTGAGTAAAATTGTGGAAGAACATCAGAGAATCAATGGAGGTTTTCCCCTCCAAAAATAAAGCTCCAGAGCTGCTGGTAACTAGAAGTCTTTGTTGAGTCGTGAGTGTGTAGAGTTGGAAAAAAGTGTAACTGATGAAGGAGTTGAGATAGCAGCTGCTTCCATGTGGTGGGGCGATGAGTTTGTGTTTGTTCCGCGAGTGTGTGCGGGTAGCTTGTTGTCTAAGTGGACGAATATGATGTCTTTAAAGAGCAGATACCATTCATCTTGCTTCGTTTTTTTTTTCTTTGCAAGCAGGAACTTGATACTATCTGTTGTTTGACTGTTGAAGGACTTGCTGGGAGTTTGTCTGGCACGCATGAATCGGAATCTGCCTGATGCGTTCGAGGAACTGTGACTTCCTTCCTACACACGGAGTTCAGCAGAGCGCTCTGTCAGAAGACTCGCGGAATAATGTCTCGGGACGTTGACGCTGCGCAGACGACAGAGCCGTGATAAACAGCAGACGGCCGAGGTTAATGATGACGTCTTCATATTTTAGGTATTACAAGGAGACATGTGCCCGACCCCAGGAAGGGAATATCTGCACAGACATAGAGACAAAATATGTTACTTTATATGAATAAATCTACATTCTGGAACTCACACCAGTATTCAAAAGTACTTTTTTCTGAAATCTAAAAACTTAAAAGACAAAAATAATATTATATTAGTAGTAAGTATTATATATATTTGGCTCATTCAACTCCAAATATAACTTGTTTAAGATCTTTGTCCTTTTTTTTTTTATTTGTCCTTTTTTTATTGGTGACGTTTTAAATTTTCTGCAAATAAAATCCTCATATATTAAATAAAACGGAATTTGTATTAAATTAAATATTAGACCAACTTATTTTATGGCCTAAAAACATTTTTTTAATTTTACATAAAATATATAAAAATGTGGGTTTTTTTGGAACTTTTTATGAAATACTTTTTAAAATTGAATAATATACAATCAGATTAATGCCAAAGCTTATTTAAGAATGCCATTTTATTTATTCATTTTTTCTTGTTTTTGTTTGTTCTTTCTCTTTGCTTGACGGCCCCTTATAGTAATATAGTAATAGATAAATAGATAGATGGATAGAAAGATAGATCGATGGAAGTTATTAAAGAAAAAAAGTTGAAAAAAATCGTAGTAAACGTAGAAATGAGCCCAAAAATAGTAAAATACAGACACTCATATCAGTAGAAAACTAAGTATTACAGAGAAAAAGCTGTCAGAACACGAAACATTGTCTTGATCGACATAAAAGTTTTTCACTGATTGATGTTGAAGGGCCTGATTTAAAGTGACTTACTACTGTTTGAACAACTGGGGCACCAAAACCAGGTCTTAACTATATGTCATATTCGTGGTTGCTGCTTTTTGACAGCAGGTTTGTTCCTGTCGAACATCCCACGCTGCTTTGAGAGAAAAAAAAAAAAGGAGAAGAAAAAAAGGGAGGTGTCTTGAGTTAAGCCATCACTCACTGTCCTTGTTTTGTCATCCAGGTACAGTGGTCACTCCCCTTCTGTCTGTGCGTCTTCGAACATCTTCTGCAGGAGATAAGAGGCTGCAGCTTATCATGAGTATTGTCGGATCAGTCTCGCCACAAAAGAAAGGGCCCTTTGTGTTTTCTCTGCCGCCCCGACACGCACACAGAAAAGATGGCCTCCTTCGTGATGACATTCGATTTCACGGTCAACTTGTGGCCGTTTTTTTTTTCAAGTCGTGATCTTTTCTTCTTCTGCAATATTCAAAGGGTCAGCGCGGATCGCTCGCGTTAATGAAATATGTATTCGATGAATGTAAATCCGAGAGACGCTCAGGGTTGAAGTGCAATTACATAAAGTAGGTTGATCCGTGTTAGACGGCGTGTAAAGGTCACGGGGATCCCTGGTGGGGGATTAAGGGCATGTGGCAGGGAACCCACGACGCTTGATATTATGATCTGAGGAACGTCGTCGAGAGTTCAGTCGTCTTTGAGAGACTCAGAGTACAAGAAATCGCTTTTACTGAATTTCCTTGAACTGGAACAGGTTTCGATCAGGAATTCAAATTCGATTTCAAAGCTGTTCTGGTGCATCATGGGACTTTTACTTCCTTTATTTCAAATTAAGAAAATATGGGATGTAAAGTGATGTAACTAACCTTTGATAAGTTCAAGAGAAATGAGAATTGATTGCACTTATTTGTTCGGCTCCATTAAGTTTGTTTTATTTGATGTTTTCGGTGAAATAACAACAACTCCACTTGGCTCGACCAATCAGCTGCACCTGTGATGATGTCATGAGTATCGATAACCCTTAATGAACTCTTTTTTTAGAATCTCAAGAAAGCAAAAAGATAAATCGTTGTGAACGGGTCGTTTGGTGATGAATACGTCCTTTAATCAGTAACAAGCATGTGGAGGGGATGGGCAAAAACAAGCGATACGATACGTATCGCGATACAGGGACAACGGTTTGTAGTATTGTCGATTACTTGACTCGGTTGTTGCAAAATTTACAGACCACACGACTAGTAAAAAAAAGTGTTTTAAAATCAAAAATATGTCCAAAGATCATCTTTATTATCTGCGGGAGTTGACTGTATCCTCTCGTCCTCAGTCATCGCCCGGGATCTCGTGGTGCGGAGGAACGTAAAAGATGTGATTATTATTTTAAACACACTGTATTGAAATATAACCATAAGAGAACTATGGTTAAAAATAAAAAATATAATTAAAAAAAAACAAACAAAAAATGTGTTGTTTAAGGCATTGCATTGTTTTTATGGGCGTTCTTCCTACAAATCTTTAAACAAGCTAATAAATTGGCTATAAACCGACCAAACTTAATTATCCTTCTGGAATATTCCGTCACAAAAACACAGTACGGAGGGTTCTACCATAAACTATGTCATGAATACATAAATATAACACATCTCAAGACGTTTTTATTTGTTCAGGCTTTTCCTTGATCTTCTGGAACTCCTGTTGTGTTATCAGTTTTATCTTGACATTTAAAGAATATACTTTATTGAATATTGTTTTGATTGTTTAAGCGCTTTGTGACCCTGGTCTGGAAAAGCGCTATACAAATAAAAATGACTTACTTACTTTGGACAAGTGCCTTGAAACTCAATCACACAACCGGCCAAAATCTTAAAAAATTAAAAATCTTTATTCCTCATTTAACCTTCAACACTGTCTTCTTCATCGGTTGCAATAATAATGTGAATATGAATCAATTTTGAATTGAACCAATTATACGACACATAAAATTGCTTTGGTGGGCCAGGTTTGGCCCCCGGGCCTTGAGTTTTAATATATTTGAGAGTGACGTCGCACAATTTAATCAATAAATATCTTGGTTTTTTTTGTTGTTGTGAATGAGTCTTTTGTGTTAGTGAAGGGAAACGTGATGCATCGGAGGACGAGGTCGACTACCTGTCGGCGCCTCTGGTCGCCCCTGAGTCTTCAAACAATGGCATCACTGTACGTCCCGCGATGACTCGATGCCTGTGCGATTTTATTTGTGCACATTTGTTTGCTTCAATAAAAACAGCCCCATTGTGTTACAACAGCGTGCATAGTTCCGCCATGCTTCAGGGGAGAAGGCAAGATGGGGCGAATGTGAAGTGGGTGAGGGTGGGGTGGGGGGGGGGTGCAGAAAAGGTAAGGGAAATATTGCAAAATTGCAACAGTGTTTTTGTTAAGATCCTAAATACGTGGATGAAGAGATACAACTGTGGGTTTTGAATCAGATGTTTATTTCGGTCACGTGATGTAGTGATTGTGTTAAAACGCTGCGGTAAAGTGTCGCTGCAGTGTGTTGCCGTGGCAGCATGTAAGCTGCAGTGTTATCTGTGTGTGAAGGGGGGGGGGGGGGGGTGCAGATGTAGATGGTCGAGACCGAGCGAAGACGAAAGCGTGGATAAAGGGAGAGCAAATACAAAATGATGGAATGCATGACAGAAAGCAGACAGAGACGTTTTACAGAAGAGGGGTCCGGGGGGGCGGGTGGAGTGGGTACTGAGGGGCGAGGTGCTGCAACACCGTCTTATTCATCCTTACTTGGTAACAAAAAAAAAGAAAATACTAAAAATGACTCCCACCATGTTGGGGCTGTTTTCCGCCTGCTGGTGGGAGGCTTCAGGAGAGCATCACTCAGCTCCACCACATGGCGACTTCAGGCCACCACAACGCAGCGCTGCGTGGCTCCTCTGCAGTCCCTGCAAAACGTCTTCAATTATTTATTTTTCTGCGTGAGCTTTAATGACCTGTTTACCTCACACTGTCGCATGAAACAACTGTTGGGTTCAAGCGTTTTCAGGGGAAAATAGTCTAAAAAAGGCATGATATTCTTTGATAAACAAATAGGCCCCTAATTAGCCTCAATTGGCCTTAAAAAGATCTGGAGCTTATTTTCCATGCGTTTGTGTCTTCTCGTCTGGACTATTGTAACAGTTTATTTTCATGTCTTAACAAGAAGGATCTGTCTCGCCTGCAGTTAATACAAAACTCTGCAGCGAGAATTCTGACCCGCTCTAGTAGAAGAACTCACATTTCTCCGATCCTTAAAACTCTTCACCTGCTGCCAGTTTCTTTCAGGATCAACTTTAAAATTCTGGTTCTTACTTTCAGATCTATTCATGGTCAGGCTCCTCCTTACATCACTGATCTGATCCAGACTTACACCCCAGCTCGGGCTCTTAGGTCTGTGGATCAGAATCTACTGATGGTTCCTGAACACGGTTCAGGACCAGAGGAGAGAAATCCTTCCATGCTGTTGCTCCTAAGCTTTGGAATGATCTTCCTCTCTCTTTGCGCTTGATGATCTACTGACTCCTTCAACAAAAATCTCAAGAAACTTTTATTAGTCCAGGTTTTTCCTTGATTCTCTGAGACTCCTATGTTTGTCTCGGTGTTATCTTGTCCTTTTAAGCATTTATTTTATTGAGTATTGTTTTGATTGTTTAAGCGCTTTGTGACCCTGGTGTAGAAAAGCGCTCTACAAATATTGTGTATTCAAAAAAACCGTCTTCAATTTAACTTGCCTTAAGTTTTAAAAAACCCTGTACATGAAGACACTAAAATATATTCCAAGTTGAATATGTAGTTTCCTTATTTTAGTTGAAGAGCTCCCAGAAATCTGCAGCTTTAATTGTCATAAATAGAAGGCGCTATAATGTGTTTTCTCTCTCAACTGAAAGAATAATAGATTGTATATTTATGTAGGAGTATTACATTTCTTAACGGTTTATAAATAAGTAACTTTACCAAAATAATACAACGAAAAAAAGATAAATATCGACCAAACAGAAACATTGTCAAGTGTATTTTAAACTTAAACTCCAAAATGCCAACTATAACCATGAATTCAGCTTTTTAAAAATTGTTATTCTGATGCAGCAACGACTGCGACCAGTACCACGTGTAGGGAAAGTACTTCTGCCGTTCCCCTTCCTAATGTTACAATAATTACAGATAAAATCCAAATGGAATGTCCACTGACCTCTTGAGCAAAAAAAACCCCAAAAAAACCCCAAAAAACATTTCTCCTGAAATCCCAGCCGCAGATAACACACCTGGACACGTTCCAGTCCACCTCGGGATTTACAGCCTGGATATCGGCATGTCGCTCCACTGGTCTGTCTCGGCTCACTTTAATGTTTGATTTAGAGCAAAAGACTCGGAGCCTTTTACCACTTAATGAGGCCAATTAATAGTCTGGTTTTGGACTTCAGGTGGAGTTTTTCTACAAGTCTTGCACGCTCAGCAAACCTGCTGGAAATAAATCTGTTCAGCCTCGCTTCGTAGTGTTCAACACGGAGGGTCGGAGATACCGAATTGAGTTTTTATTCTTGTATTTTTTCTTTCCTAAAATGAAGTTTGACTTAAAGTTCTTAACGAATATCCATGTATTTAGTCACTAATACACAGAGATCAGTACAGTGTTGGTTTGTGCTGCAGCTTCACAACAAGAAGGTCATAGGTTTGATTCTCTTGGAGTTCTTTGTAAAGGATTGTTTGTCCTCCTTGTGCATAAATGGTTCCTACCAGCACTCCGCTTTCCTCCCACTGGCCATAAACATACTGATGCTAATTGATAACTCTAAACTGAGTAGTATACAGAATGTCTAAATAAAGAAACGAAAATACATTTCTTCCTGATACAATTAAAGGACCAAAAATGGGTGCAGAGAAAAATAAATATATATAAAACATATTCAAATGTTATATGGTCTATTATCTGATGAAGAGAAAGACAAAAGATAAGGGAACTTCTTTTACACTTTTAATACTTAAAGTCAAAATATAAAACTTCCAGTCATTCAAATGAAAACCCTGGTTAATTTTGAGTTTTTTTTTTTTTATTTACATCTCAAAGACAAAACAAAATCATCAAAATAAATAGAATTAAGGGTCATAAATAAAAACAAGATCTTTTTTTTTATATGGCTCCCATTTAATCTCAAAAGCAGGGGTAAAAAATTAAATCACAAAATGAGCAAAACAACTTTTAGTGGTAGAGGCCGAACAAATATTTTATCAGCTTGACAGTCAAGTATTATGAATTATGTGTCTGATTGTGTTGTTTTTTTGTGGTTGTAGGTTCTTTATATATATATATATATATATATATATATATATATATATATATCTTATCTTATATATATATATATATATATATCTTATCTTATCTTATATGATATCTGTTTTTTTCTCGTCGACCAAACCAACATTTTCTTTCTCGTCGGTTTTACTCTTATTGGAAGTTTCTGTACAATCTGTTCCTTATCTTGGCATCTTTGTAGGACAATAAATCAACCTGAATATTAACCTACTTTGATTTTGAGCCAATGTCCCAGCGGGCCACATAAAATCACTTGGCGGGCCAGATTTGGCCCCCGGGCCTGAAAACTTAACAAAAAAAAATTAGCATCTGAAGACTTCAAAGGCTATGGGTTCAAATCCTGCCGCCGTTCTGACCTTACTCTGTGTCAATAAATAAAAGAAATACGTGTTTTTAAAAGAGATTTCCGGAGAAAACGTGGACTCGCAGCGAAGAACGATGTGGAACGCCATCGTTGTTACTCGCCACAGAGTCACAAGCCCATTAACCGTGATCGATAATACTTATAACAGCTGGTCATTACTGCAGCCCAGCTGGATACCATCAATATTTGTGCAGCAAGACAAACGCAACACTCCTGTGACCAAGGGGAAAAAAAGAAAAAACGAAGCAGGGAAAACACTGAGCTATCCCCTCGTGGATTTTAAAACATGTGTGGCATCACGCCAGACGTTGGACGATATTATTTAATAGTGGCTCTGGAGGATATTGGATGTCTCTTATTCAACCAGGAGGTGAAGACACACTTGCTCGCCAGTGTCATGAGAGATTTTTCTATATGTGGCCTCGTCCTCCTCCTCGCTTAGACTCAACAGGGGTGACGTAGGATTGTGTCATCACATCGTAGACACATCTCCGTGAGCTCCAGGGATTCTATTCCAGACAATTAACTAATCTCTTCCCACTTCTTACGGTAACTTTAGAACACTTTCTTTTTCTTGGGAATAGGAAACGCTCTAGACTGAGTTACAGGATGTTCATAATAAATTGGGTTGTTTTTTTTCATTTTATTTTTCTATTGGAAGGTGTGACATGATATGTCGAGAAATAATCATATATATTTCAAAAATGTAATTAACTGTAAAAGCGAGAAAGCAGGTCCAACTCTTATTTTGAAAAAAAAAAAAAGTT
This sequence comes from Callionymus lyra, assembly GCF_982586985.1. NCBI lineage: Eukaryota > Metazoa > Chordata > Actinopteri > Syngnathiformes > Callionymidae > Callionymus > Callionymus lyra. The sequence goes on from NC_141831.1 coordinate 15,707,422, forward strand.
TTTTAAATATAGAAATAAAAAATAAAATATATAGAGTGACATTATACACAAAAATGAACTCACAAACTCAATATAATATACAATTTAAAATGTAATTATTGTCAAGAGAGAAAGCTTGTCTAACTTCCAGACACAGGAAATATAATTAGTAATCAACAAAAAACGAATAATAATAATAATAAATAATTCCCTGAAAAAAAATTATATATATATATATATATATATATCAACATTATACAATATTAGTCTGGGTCAAGAGATTAAAAAAAAACTAAAACGTTCTTCATTTTCCAAAAAACAATTCAATGTTTGCTTCATTTTGTCTAATTTCTAAAAAAGGACGTTTCTTTGAACTGGAGCGAGAACCAGAAATCAAGAATATTTGAGGTTTTGATTAAACGTAACGTTTAAAAGTCGATGAAACTGTGACACTGGAGCTCTGAGGCTCTGGGATGCTTTGGCCAGTGTTGCCACAGTTACAATGAAATAGTAATCTGATTACTGATTACTGATTACTTACTTAAAAAAGTAACTAACATCCAACAACACTTTCTTTTGCCACAAAACAACAACTTGTTTCATTAACACTCACTTTATTGGTGCATCACAAATGAATGTAACGTTGAACCTTAAAAGATATTTTCAAAAAGTAACATGTTTTCATATTAAAAATCTCATTTTAAAAGTGTTTTTTGGCATCACAACACAAATATTCTTTAAATAAAACAAATAGACGGACTATAACTTCAAATACCTTTTTGAAAAATGTTATAAAGACAGTCTTTCTTTACTTCTTTCGACATAACTTCCACACTATAAATAAAAAAACAATTGTTTTGTGGCAACAGAAAGTCTTTCAAGCTAACGTAGTTACTTTCAAAATCAAGTAATCAGTAAAGTAATTTTTAAATGAGTAATCAGATTACTATTTTATTGTAACCATGGCAACACGTACGTGACGTTACTCCCGACGATGCAAGACAACAACAATTATAGAGTCAAAAATTAGTAATTTAGAATGAATTAGAATAAGTAACTTTAAAAGATGGGATTACGAGTTACTGGTATCTGGTATCGGTTATGCAAATGGTCAATGGTTTCAGGTTGGGGTTAATTTGCTGAGTCAGCGAATGGTCCATCTTTATCAATCTTTATCATCCAACATCCAAAGATCTCTATCTGGCTTGTCCCAGACTTTGCATCCAACTTTCTCATCCGACGACTGTTTCATCTAATGAGCTGTTTTTTTGTTGTTGTTTTTTTTTTTAACCAAAACTCAAGTCAATCGTGGCGCTTTAAACCCATTTGTGGTCCATGTGGTCTGACCTCCGGCCCGTAATCACTCTAGCATGGTAGGACCTGCTGGCCTTCTGCAGCGCGGTGTAGTATATCACGGGCCATGTTTTCTATAAGGCCAGCGTGAGCGCTCGTCCGACGTTTGCTGGACTCCACGTGGCTCCAGATTAAGGCCTCCCATTATCCTGCGGGGCTGCCGTGTTGTGATAAGCGCTGGCGAGGCAGCCATGTGTCTACAGGCTGCAGGTCACATCCTCGGGGGGTACTCGGCGCAGCTCCACTGAGGGAGTGTGTGAGCGTCCAGGAATGTGTTGATGGAAATCACAGCTGAACATATGATTGCTCCAACTTCAGCAGTCATGCTGGGGCCCACCACCAACAATTTCACGCATGCACACACACACACATAAGCCCACACACACGCACATGCGCCACAACACACATCCCGACACATACCTTTACATGATGTTTTTTTTTGTTTTCCTTTACATGAAGCCAAACGCACACCCACCCCTGTCGGACGTCCATCCAAGTCCACCAACAAAATGAATGACCCGATAACTATTAGCGACGTATCGCGGTCGTTATGATTCGGTCGGTCCAAGTTCTTTGGAGCCTTTACGCTCCATCCGTCATTATTCAATCACATCATCGTCAGAAAGTGAGTTTTAAGTCGGAGTAATTGCTGAAGAAATGGCACGAAGGCCGCGATTCAACTCCAATTTTTTTTGGACGTCCAGTTTTTTCACCCCGTCTGCACTTTCTCCTTCACTTCTCCGATGCATAGTATGTTGACCTGCTTTTGCTTCTTTGGTATAACTTGAAATGCACACGAAAATTGAGTTTTAGGTGCGATAAAAATGTACATTTTGACACTTAAGGTCAAATAAATCTGAATTAATAAATGTAATGTAACAGTACTGGGTACTTTGTCTTTAATCTGGTACAAATCTTAGTTACTTGTGTGTGATGTACGATATGTCATTCTAAATTTATCTCAAAGAAACATCTTTCCCTTAAGAAAAAATTGTAAAATTGTAAAATATACATTAAATAATAACTCCTTTAAGCAATTTTCACTTATATTAGGGATTTTAATTCAGATTTTCCAACAATTTTTCCAACAAGTGATGTTGATAATTGTGTCTGTAGATAATTATGATCATAAAAATGTGTTTATGCAATTAACTAAACATGTAAAGATAGAAGTACTTTGTTAAATTCAAAGGGTTTGGGATGAAATTGAAATTCACCGTGTATTTACAAAATACTTTTGGACTAGACATTTTTAAAGACATTCTGCAAGAAACATGGCAAATATTTTCACACCTTAAGCGTAAAAAAAAAAAGAAAAAATATATTTACATTATTTATATTCAGAAATATTCTAGCTAATAGCTGTAGCTAGCATAGTTGGCCTCAAGCTAATTTTGCAAGTACATATTTTCATTAAAAAGTTGGAAAAAACAACCAATTGTTAACTAATTTCTAACGGTGCCGGAACTGGTTGAGACCTTGGCTCCTTCAGGGGTTTGAAGTATTTCTGTGATGCGACTTAAAGAGTCAGTGTCTTTGTAAAAGCCAAAGCTTGTCAGTGATAGGATTGTGGGTGGACATAAATCATGTTTGTTAGGTAAGAAATTATACTTTTGTTTGAAAAATGAAACAATAATTGACACATTATGGTTAAAAATAATAATTATAATTAATATGTGGGGTGCTAATTATACCTGGGGCTTTTTTAACCTGGTAAAATTGTAAGTTTTCTTAATCAAATTGAATGAAAAAGTATAGATTGTTGCTTACAATGACACTGAATTAGATACTGTACAATTCACAATCCTTCAATCAGCGATTTTTGTTCTTTTTAAATACATTTTTAATTCAAGATATCTCATTAAAAGGACCTGAGACAGAGAGCAGTCGTTCTATTGAATGACCCAATGTTGTTACGAACGTTCCAGGATAAAGATTAGATAATTGTGTGGTTTGAATCATCAGTTTGTGTTTATGTTTATCGGGGGGAAATCAACTCTAAAAGACATTAAAGAACTCCTCCAAGTGTTTTTGTTTCCAGGCAGTCCCACATAAATCAGAGTGTGTAGTGAGTAAAACAAAAAAAAAAAGCTTACTCACTATGTCAGCAATTTGGAAGTGCCTTATTTGGGGTCGTCCGGTTTCTCCACTGTTTACGGCGCTGATCCGAGCGGGTTAGCGGCGTCGCCGCTCCGAGCAGAACCGAGCTTCACATCTGCTAAGCGTTGTGTATTTACAGGCCACTGGAGATCCGCTTGTCAGGTTCTATGGATCAAACCACCGGGCCATTAGTCAAACCACGTCTGGATTATTCTCAGCCCCCCCCCGGGGGGGTCACGGGCATTCCTCCGAGGTGGCCGTGTGATTGCAGGGCTTTGGGTTTCAGGTCCCGTCAGGTGATGCCGTTTGACCCCGAGAATGGGATGCGGGGCCTGGAAATGTAGGTTAAAAAGCCGCTGTTGTGTCATGTTCAAAACAAACCTCGACATCGCACATGGCAATTATCGGATTTTCGGCTTCAACAGACGATTGTGGTCTGAACCGAAGCATGACTGTAGCATCCAGCTGTGACCCGCTAACATTGCTAACTTCATCATTGTCAGGGATTGAATTGGTTGAGCCAACATGAGCTAGAATGCTAACCTACCATCATGTAGACTATATTAATATCTTCAGAGTATCGTGGGATTACAGTGTTGCCTTTCTTTAGTTTGTTTTTGTTAAGTATCAAGTATACAAGTATTACTATCTGAATTTTACTCCAATAAACTTTATAAATAAATACACCCAAATTTGTCAAAGATATAGCTGCTTTTTTAAGCCTAATATTATCTGTTATCTATTATTTATTTCTTTTTAAAGGAACTTTTTTAACTTTTTTGGGGGGATAAATTATCCATTTTGGTTGTATTTTCTTAAATTTTTTCCACTATGTCAAGACTTTTTCCTTCGCCTCTTTTCCTCTTTTAATCGTTATTGATCTCATAGGAATCTCTTTATCGTTTGTTTTTTCAACAGTCGTCATTAGAATATTACCTAATTCACCTCAATGAACAGTTTTTTTTCCTTTTAAATACATTAATTTTGATTTTACGTAAGCTATTGCAGTTTTTTTTTAACTCAATATAAGTAGTTTGTTTTAATATGAGGATATTCGTCTCATTTCTTAGAAACAACTGTCTCTTAAACTTGTTTCACCACGTCTGCACCTTGCTCTTTAGTTCCTTTAAACTCTTTGAACTCTTATTGGGTACTTTTCCACAGTTTGTTTTCTCAATAGTTAGAACGTAGCTATGGAATCATAGTCACTATATTTGACAGAGAGAACGAATAACATTTCTTTAAATTTAAAAATTTAGAAAGTAAAATTGCTACTCCAGGTTCTAACAAAATAATTCTGAGCCGTCTGTTCAATGACGTTCCTTCTCAGTGCGTGTAATTTTGAAAGGATTAATTATTCAATTATTCCCGGTGATTTTCCGTAGAACATTCGCCCCCGTGATTGTTGTGCTCATTCCTGGGGCAGCAGAGAAAACAATCCCGTCGCTCCCAACTTTGTGTCAAGGTGATTACAAGACGTCACGCTTGAGCGAAGTTGTTGGACCTGCACTTCTTTTCCTCATCGCCGCAGGCATCAAAACAAAATCTTGTATTGAATTGATGTTCAGGGCATTCGTCTGAACAGGAAGTGTTGCCCAGTTAAGCTCTTTTTGGCTGGTTCTACCATCCTTCACAATTCATTTTGACTTTTCGATTTTTTAAACTAGTTTATAAACAGTTTTAGCTAAGCTACGCTAGTTAGCATAACACACTGGATAGACTTAGCGTAGCTATTTGGGGTGTGTATTGGCAAGAATCTGGTGATATGATACGTATCACGATATAGGGACAGCGATACGATGTATTGTTATATATTGTGATAAAGTGGGAACTAGGGATGTGTATTGGCAAGAATCTCGTATCGTATCACGATATAGGGACAGTGATACAATGTATTGCGATATATTGTAATCTAGGAGTGTGTATTGGCAAGAATCTGATACGTATTACGATACAGGGATGAGGATAGAATATATTACAATATATTGTGATACTGTAGGATCACATCATATTTGTAGTATTGTCTGAGTACTTGACCCTGGCATTGCGGAACTTACAGACCACATGACTCTTGAAGAAGTCTTAGCTGCTTTCATTTGTTTTGAAACCATAATATTTGCAATCATCTGCTTTCAAATCTGCTGGAGTCCACTGTATCCTCTCGTCCTCAGTCATTGCGGGGATCTTTAGCGGAGTTCGTTGTTCCTTTAGCTGTGGGGAATGTAATAACTAATGCCATCTAGTGGCCGGTAGTGTAACTGCCGGAAAACAATGAACAAATGCGTGAACATTAGCATGTTTATTATAAATAAAAAAACAACAACAAAAAAAATATTTTTAAACACATTTAATAGAACTGTAAACCAGTAAAGACCTATGGGGAATTTTTTTTTTATTTGAATCGATACAGTGCTGTCGAATATCAATATCATGAAAATTAATATCGATACAAAATAGAGAAATTGAATATCGATACAGTATCGTGAAAATAAAAATCGCAATATATCGCAGTATCTATATTTTCCTACCCCTGCTAGTAGCTATTAGTCACACAGTTTACACCATGTTTGTTACGCAGCAGTAGCTGTGGGCTTAGTTAGCTTCTTCCTGTTAGCCTAGCAACATAAAACCAAGGCTATAAGAGTATTAGCATGAATATTGGTTCTTTATCCAACAGCTTGTGTCTCTCTGATGTCACCATACCTCCGCCTACGCCGCCGTAGAATCGTCAACGACAGACGCTGTTTTTGAAGTTTTACCCTCAATAACATCTCTGTGTCATTTAAACACACAGCATTTGTTTTTGTTTATTGTGAGTGTTTTCCATTCAGAGCGCAGCATCTGGTCTAGTGGAGCTTTAGATGGAAGAGTTTATGTCAGCGGCGTAAACACACTTGACTGTGCAGCGTCACCGCGGCGCGTCATCCCTTGAAACACACGGCCGGAAACGTCAGCGCCTTTAACACAACAACGATGTGATACATGAAGGAAAATTCCCGATTATAACTCAATATATGAGTAAAAATGGTAAAAAACTGAAAGTTACAAACTATACAACCGTTCTGTTTTATTGTAAATCTCTTTTCCACTCTTTGCCACTTATTTTATTCTTGTTTCTTTCATTACCAATTTATTTATTAATTTATTATTGGTTTATTTTTATTGCAACTTGCCCAATTAAGAATGAAATCTGGCTGAAATGTGACCCCCCAAAATATCTATTATCTCTTGCTTCATGTTTTAAGTCCCATATTAGCTGACACGTCATGAGGAAATTAGTTTTTCTTAACTTTAAAAACAATTTAAAAGCGCTCGTTTCTACACTTGTTTCTACGCTTTTACTACGCTTTTTTTTTTACGCTCCTTTCCTTCGCATTCTCTTACACATGTTCCACCATGTCTGCACTTTCCTCTTTACCCCCTTTCATCTCTCTTCATTTTTATAAAAATCCTTTCATCGTTTTCAATAGTTACAACCTGAGATTTGTGTGACCTTTATTTACAAAATGTAGAGAAAAAAAAAAGCTCATTAGATTGTGTAGCTAATATGAATTTTCATTGATTGATTGCCACATATTATTATTATAATCATTGAATGAAATCAATATGAATAAAAATACTTGGTATGCCTTCTTAGAACATTATCTTTTAATCTTTTTTTTAATTATTTTAGTTTTTCCATCATATTAAGGCTTTGTTTTCCACTGTATACGAATGTTTTATCCATAAATATGTATGTATTGAGAAACGGCTGATTCGTTACGACACTTGATGATGGAAAAACAATTTCTTCATGGTCTCGATCATTTCAAATCCTACTTGATTCATAATTATTGTTCACTTCGGCGTAAGTTAGTTGCAAAACCATGTTAAAAAGGAAGCGCGTCTGACTGTGGATCCGCAGTAATCTGGCTGTTATGAGGGACAGTTAAGCCCTGAGTGTGAACAAGCGAGGATATTGCCATGTGTGTGTGGAAGGAAGCAGCTGTTACACTTGAAACGCTGAGTGATGTGAGCAGGAGGTGACATGAGGTTTGGCTGTGTGTTTGTTAACTCTTCCCCGGCCACATCTTATCTGTGTCTTAATTTAATGGAAGCATAAATGAGTCCCATTCATGCCCCCCCCGCCCCCCTCCCCAACAGCTGTCCTGGTGGTCTTTCCTGTTTTGTTGACCCTAATTTCGGGGTGAAGTCTTCTAATAAGAGGCCTAAGTGAGTCACCATTTGTTATTTTTAGACGGGGTTTTCCTCGTCAACAGATAAAATGTAAATGAAAGCATTTCCCGACTTTATGAAGACAACACTAATGGTTGAAATATATACATTTAACCTGGACATGTGTGTTTTAGTACCACAGCCACTACTGCAGGTACTACTGCAACGATTACAACTAATAAAATAATCGTAATATTCGTTATAAACCTGAGTGGATATTGTTGCATCATCACATCATCAGTCAATCGCAGCTTCAAATCTTTGTGTCACGACAACACAAACAACAACAATAACCAGAACAACAACAAGTGGGAAAAAACTTAAACTCAAAAAAGTATTAACTCAAAAACGCATTTGTTGCAGTACGTTTATGTTCACTAATGAAAGTAGATAAACAATGTTCACTACTACTACTATCACCTATCCTACGATTACAACTGAAACTACTACAACTACTACCATGACAGGAACTACTACGATTACGACTACTACTATGATTGTAACTACGAAGCCTGTGACTACTACTGCGACAATAACTACTATGACTACAACTACGAATGCAACTGCTACGACTACTACTATGACTGTTACTGCTAGGACTATGACTACTGCTACTACTGCTACTGCTACTACTACGACTATTACTATGATTGCAACTACTACGACTACTACCATGACAGGAACTACTACGATTACGACTACTACTATGATTGTAACTACGAAGCCTGTGACTACTACTGCAATTTAACTACTATGACTACAACTACGACTGCAGCTGCTACGACTACTACTATGACTGTAACTGCTAGGACTATGACTACTTCTACTTCTGCAACTACTACGACTGCAACTACTACGACTACAAGTACTACTACGACTGCAACTGCTACGACTACTACTACTATGATTGCAACTACTTGGACTATGTGAACTACTAAGACTATAACTACTACGACTGCTACTACCACTGAAACTATGATTAGAACTACTACTACTACGACTGCAACTACTATGACTAAAACTACTACTACTACGACTGCAACTACTACGACTACGGCTAAGACTGGAACTACTGTGACTACGACTTCAACTACTACTACAACTGGAACTTCATTTACTAAGACTTCTATTACTACGACTGGAACTACTGTGACTACCACTCAACTACCACTACAACTACAACTATGACTTCATCTATGACGACTATGACTACAAATACAACTACTACAAATTAAAATTAAGTAAATAAGCAATGTTTACTAGTATGAAAAAACTATTCAAAATGATCATTTTACTACTTACTTACTATACTATAGGCATTATTTTCATAGAAAGTTGCTTAAAATCCAAATATTCAGCGTCTAACAGTTTTTTTTTTCTAAAGCTGGAGCAAATACGGATACTTCTACTACAACTACCAATAATAATAATTGTTATATAAATAGTAGGAAAAACACCAGTTTATTTTTTAAAAGAAACAACATGTTGGATTTTCCATGAAATACACAACATCTTATACTTCATATTCCCTTTTATTTCTTCACATGTTATCTGTCAAAGTAGGAGGAGGCCACGGGTGAAACCTGGATCCACGTCATCTCACTCATAATCGGTGTCGAAACACTCGCGCACATCAAACGAAACCGTGCTGCTTTATCATCTTGCAGTTTTCACAGTAGAGCCCAAGCTAGTGTGTCTTTGCAGTCTTTCGGCGTCATCTTTGGAGCACAAAAGCAACATATACTTACCATTCCATTGCTTAAAGCTCAGGAGTCGTGTACTATAGTTTGCCCGCCACAGCTGTCTCTCATCCTAAACCTCCCATTACTCCATCACGCAGCTTCCTTCGGGTTTTTCGCTGGTGTTGCAACGGCATACACCAGCCCGTTGGGGTGAGTAAGTTCTTTCCGGCTCCAGCCGTGGATATGAATATCCAAGCAGCCGCTGTGTAGGTGTGAACTGTGGATAGAATAGTTGTCACTTTAATCGCACACACTCACAGTGTATACAGAGGCCCCGCTCTCCTAATAAAACAGTTGCCTGTTTTCGTCCTGGAGTGTAGGTGGTGTGTGTACACGAGTGTAGGAGTGCTTCGCTGCACACATGTAAGCAGAGCGTGTGTTTTCTAGGCTTTCAAGGAAGAGTTGTAGACGGGAAAAACCTTGGGTCTCAGCAGCTGGCCACTAGCAGAGAGCGTGAGACCCAAATAAGGAGCTGTGGTACTGTATATGTCTTCTGTTTCTGGTACATGGTTGCGAAGGCTACCCGTCCTCCGAAATGAGGGCCAGCTGTTGAAGATGACGAACGATGAAGGCGCGAGTGCCTCACAATTTGTCCTTTTATAGTGATGACACTCCTTAGTGTCGGTTGTCTGGAGATAGCGAATGGCTCGAAATCGGACGCAGTCGTTGAGTTTCATCATCGTATAAGATGGCTTTTATTATTTAAAAAAATCACTTCCTGATTATCAACCAATGATAAATCACTTCATCATAATAGAATGAACAAAGTAGTCAAGACAGTTGCAGCGGGATACCAGGTAGTGATGGCGCCGGAAGGTTCCAAATTGGTGTTTAACCATTTTGTCTATCAATTTTACTCCATTGATCATGAGCAACACTTTACTTAAATCTTTGTGGGCGAGCTATAAGCTAAGTTTTAATAAGTTTTAACTGCTCATCATTTTATTTGACACATTTTTTCGAAAATAAGTGAATAATAAAACATTGTGGACAAGAAGTTTTGATAAGAAAGTACAGATATCGTTTACCTTCATCTTTAATAATGTAATTTTTAAACTTAAACTTTGTAAAATCGATTTTACAAATTGTATTTAAATTTGGAAAAACTATCTTTCGTATCAGTCGCACATCCAAATCAATTGACCAGCAACTTTTCTGACTTGTTGTATATCGACCGAATTTCATCACCAATTTATTTTTGTTTAGTCTAACAGTTTTCACTTTTTGTGTTGTGTTTTGACAAAAACTTGATTTACTTTCAATTTTACTTTCATGTTTAGACAAGAATAAAAGATTGGTGATGGATTAGTGGAGTATTAATAAGAGCAGATTGATACAGTTATAAGTCAACTTTCTCTTTATTAATGTCATTTTCTGTAACTCAAACTTTCTTTTTAATAGGACTAAATTGTATTTTTTAGCGGAAAATTTTACTGGATGGATTTAAATGGAGAAAAATAACTTTACTAAGAGTTAATTCAAATTGATTGACCAGTAACTTTTCTATGTTGTTGATTTTGTTTGCACTGTGTCAGCCAGATGTGGCTCATGGTATCTTATAACTATATTATAATATTACTAAACATGCTTTTCAAATCATTTTAACAACTGAAACTGACATTTTAAGAACCCAAAGTTAAAATTGTAATCCATAATCCTGACTATATTAAAGTTGTCCTTAAATAATTGACATAACCTTACCTCCTGATCATTTATTTATTTTAAACAAAATGGTTTCTAATGTCAGAGCTTTGAGTAAAACAGACATGAAGTTTAGTGTAAAAGATACTGTTTAGAAAAATAATATTTCGTTTTTTAAAATAGTATATTTTGGAAAGTTTCAAAGTTAAACTTTATAAATGTTTATCCAAATGAAAGCAACAAAAACATTGATTTATAATTACGATAAAGTATTTATGTAAGACTGTGTGTTTATAAACAAAAGTGATCAGAACCAGGACTACAGACTCGGGGAGGTCAACGTGAAGGTCTCTCTAAAAAGACCCGGAGCCGGGACCTTCCCCCGTCTGGGACCAAGCCAATAAACGCACCACATGTCGCTGCCAACTGCACAGACTCCGGGCGCTTGCCAACGTCCGAAAAAACCAGCATCCGCTCCAGCACCCGCCCGTACCCTGGCCCGGGTCTAAGTGCTCCTCACATCCCAGCAGTGTTCGGAGCAGCTGTTGTGCAATCGCTCTCCGGGCTGCTCTTTGATTTCAGCGCCGGGATGAGGTTGAGCGGGCAAGACCAGGCATATCAGCTATGCGAGTGAAAAATGGTAATAAGAGTGGAGAGTATAAAAGAAGACGCACTCGCCGTGATGGTGGCGGTCCTGCTGAGGAGTGGGTGGTAGATTAATAATCCTGACAGGCTCTATTTTGTTTCGCCTCTAAACAGCCATGCTTCATACTTCATGTGTTTGAACTGCGGAGACTTTCCCTTTGGAAAATTAAAGCTTTAAGTGCTTCCTTTCGTGCATCCTACCTACAGTCAACATCACTTTAATTCCTCTTTGACGTACTTACCGCTCGCCCGTTTTTTGATCCGGGCAGAAAATGCTTGGAGACATGAATGTTGGATGTTGGATTGATTGGGCGTGTCGATATATCACAGGGATGTTGGTGCGTGCTTGTTTTCTGTTGGCTTTGGCAAGATGGAAAAGTTTCCATCTTAAGATCCCTGTCAACAGACTATCTTTGCAGCTTTTTTCAGCTGGAATTGTCCACGTATTTCTTTTTGTGTTTTTTTGTTTTAATTGTTTGGATGGATTTGAATGAGTCTCGTCTTGTACCCGCAGAGAATAAAGAGTTTATCTAAAAAAGTAATTCATAATCCGATTAAACAAAATGACCAAGACAAATCCTTCAAATATTTATTTTGCTGTTCCAAGAACAAAGACCAGGACCTTTTTAATAAAAAATCTGATTGTAATGTTTCAGTGGAACACTCCTTAAGAAATAAGCAACGTTTCTATACCTGGATAATAAGATAATCCTTCCTTTTATCATCAATATACTTTAAAATTTGTATCAATTTTTACCTCAATAAATTAACCATACTCACGTCAAGAAAGATCTCTTGTGAAACTTAATAATGTCTATTAAATGTAAATAAATAAAATGCTGATTAAAAAAACAAGATCAATGATTACTTTTATAAAATGTCATTCAAAATGTGTATGAATTATAAACACAAAACAATCAACAAAGTAGCATAGATGGGTTTTACTCGTTTAGAAAACATGTTTGAACGTATCAACAAACATGTTGAAACGTATTTGAAACAAGTTAAATCGTATTAACAAACAAGTTCGAACAAGTTTCTTAAGAATCAATCTTATGTGAAATACCGTAACTATAATTTTATACTTGACATACTGTATGCATTGAATTAAGGAATGCAGCCGTAACATATATCAACAGTAGCAGTAGTAGTAGTAGTAGTAGTAGTGGTTGTAGAAGTAGTAGTAGTTGTAGTATTGGTAGTAGTAGTAGTAGTGTTTGTAGAAGTAGTACTATTAGTGTTTGTAGAAGTAGTAGTAGTAGTGGTTGTATAAGTAGTAGTAGTTGTAGAATATTAGTAGTAGCAGTAGTAGTAGTGGTTGTAGAAGTAGTAGTAGTAGTAGTAGTAGAAGTGGTTGTAGAAGTAGTATTAGTAGTAGCAGTGGTTGTAGAAGTAGTGGCAGTAGTAGTAGTGGTGTTAAAAAAGAGTTGTGGTAGTGGTTGTAGAAGTAGCAGTAATAGCAGTAGTAGTAGTTGCTGTTGTATTATTAGTAGTAGTAGCGGTTGTAGAAGTTGTAATAGTTGTGGTAAAAGTAGTTGTTGTAGTTGTAGTAGTAGTAGCAGCAGTGGTAGCAGTGGTAGTAATTATTCAACTTTATATGTATGTATACATTTAAGCTATTATTCTATTAGCTCCTTCCGATCCTAAACCCCCGGAGACGTATAATGAAAAACACACCCGACAAAACCACAAGTTAAGAGGAGGAGATTTAATCCTGGCTCTTTGGTGGTTTTTCAAGGCTTATTGAGGACAAACTTCTTGGTTTGCCGCTACAAAGCAACTGTCAACACCTGGAGTATGAAGCACATATTTCAGCCACGATACATGACGACCCCCCTAAAAGCCGAGGCCCGTACGTTTGCGTGTCAGAAGTTCATACACTCACTACGAGATTATTCTTTATGTCTTTGAGGATGAAGTCGAAAAACCCAAAGAACATTATTTATGACTATTATTAACTTTTGACGTCGTGTACAATGAGGTTAAGGTGAGTTTTTGTTACCCCATGTTTTTTTCATTTTGGCATCACTGAGCCATTTTTTCTGACATCCATGACAGCAACGATCTCGGGTGCTTTACAGTCGGAGGTTGAGCAGAGGGAAGACGAGCAGACAGACAGATAAAAAGGCAGTAAAGATGGAGAAAGAGTGATTTTTATGAGCATAAAAAAAAAAGAGGTTAGCGGCTGATTCTCCCCAACAAGATGATTGTTCTTGACGTTCCGAGGAGCGCAGAAGATGAAAAGACGGCGAGATGAAGGAACACAGCTTGAATCCATGCGTCGTAGAAAGTCGAGCAAACATTTATAAGCCTTAGGAGAGAAGACCGTTCAAGAGATGGTTGCGTCGTATAGTACGAACGAGTCAAGTTGAATGAAAGAGTTTAGCAGAGACCTTCAGGGTCGGTTCACTGGGGGTGATAGAAAATATTTATACAAAGATATATCGCAATATTCTTTGGCAATATTGTATCTATATTCAACAGTTATTCAACTTTTTTTTTTGTTATTTTACTTACAATAACATGCAAATATTCTACTATGAAACCCAGTGAGATCCTGGCGATAACTGAGGATGAGAGGATACAGTTGACTCTAGCACCATTTAAAGCTGATGTTTGGACATATTTGGACTTCATCAAGAGTCATGTGGTCTGTAAATTACTGTAGCGATATTTAGCAGCGCTGTATAGATTTTAACATGTTTAATGGCCTTCAAATAATTTAAAAATCATAAATCTTTTATAGTTTATATTTTAAAAAATTGTGTACAAAATAAAACATTTATTTTTTTTCATTTAAATTAGGATTAACATGCAAATACTCGCAGCCTTTGTTCCCTTTTCTGTTGCAAAAAAAGTCCAACGACTGGATAAAACTAAGACTAGAAAAACTATAACATCCCGCAAGATCCCTGGCGATGACTGAGGATGAGAGGATACAATCGACTTCAGCATCTTTTAAAGCTGTCGTTTGGACATACTTTGGTTTTAAAACAAATGAAAGAAGTTACGACTTCATCAAGAGTCATGTGGTCTGTAAAATCTGCAACACTAGAGTCAAGTACTTGACAATACTACAAGTATATCCTTGTTCCTACTATCACAATATATTGTATTACGTGTTGTATCACCAGATTCTTGCTAAGAGACATCTGTATTATTCAGTTGCCCATAAAGTATAAAATATTAAGCATGTCACCATTTATGTCCCATTTTGCACGGCAACAGTTATAAGAACATCAATGAATCAATATGACTGTGTTTAGCTAGCTATGCTATACATTGAATATTTTTCTCTTTGGATTTCATCTTTCTTCCCAAATCTCCTGATTTTGTGCCACTTTGGGAACTGCTCAATGAATCCATGTTCATTCTTTTAAACATTTTCTCTCGAAATAAGTTGCCATGTCAAGGATAACCCAGAGGAAAATGTATATAAATATTATATTAATTCAAATAATGTTGTTTATTTCCTTCTCTCTCCTACATGCTACTTTCCGAACATCCAAAAACTACTGTAGAAGAACGGCGCTGCCAGAATTAGAACTCTGCACCGTATCTGTTTATGCGATTTATTAAATCCATTTGGAGATTGAGTGAGAGGAATTACAGTTGAAAGAAAGAAATAAACTTTCACCGTGATCCAAGTCCCTGTTCCCCAGATATTCATCAAACTCCAGAAGAACTGACCCAAATGTAACACAATTGTGTAAATGTGTCCGTCAGGCCACAAGATTCATGACAACCGACTGTTTATGTGTAACCAACCCAGCTGGGATGAAGCGGCTGATGGTGCCGGCTTCACCGGTGCGAGAATGAACCGGACTCTCTGGAGATAAAAGATCTTGGTCCGAGTTGCAACTGGAGACATGTCAGACGTTCCCTGCCAAAAAGTCAAAGTGGTTTGGGGGGAGTGTTGGGGGGGCGAGAGGGGAGTTCTTAATGTTTTTTTTTCTTCTCAGCACATAAACCTAAGTCGTGGAAAAGAATGCATGGGTGGCGGAGTGGTGGCTGATACCAATCATCTTCATGGCTAAAAGGACATTAAACATTTAATGGTTTTGAATTAAACTTTACAGCCCATTTAACGTGTTCGCTTGTTTTAACTCTTGGACCTTTTACTGTATAGATGTAGATCACCCGACACTGTCGGGTTCCTGTGCGAAATGGCTTTAACCTAGGAGGTAGAATTATCGTTACACCGGTAAAGAGAAAAAAAAAAGAGAAAACAAAACAAAGAAAAAATATGTAATTAAGATTGTTGATACAAAACATTGTCTGTCGTAGATGCTGAAAATGATGCGTTTCATTATCGGTCAATCGTTAAGTCAACTTTGGGTGATGATGTTTTAAGTAACAGCTGGTGGGGATACGTGAAGCTGCTGGTGAGGGTTCATGAAACAGCGGATGGGGCTACAAGAAACAGCTGATGGGGTTACATGTAGCAGATGAGGAGGTTACACAAAAACAGCTGATGAGGTTTCATGAAACAGCTGATGAAGTTACACAAATCAGGTGATGAGGTTTCATGAAACAGCTGATGAGATAACAACAAACAGCTGATGAGGTTACACAATAAGAGCTGATGAAGTTACACAAAAACAGCTGATGATGTTTCATGAAACAGCTGATGAGGTTATACAAAAACAGCTGATGAGGTTTCATGAAACAGCTGATGAGATTAAAACAAACAGCTGATGAGGTTTCATGAAACAGCTGATGAGATTAAAACAAACAGCTGATGAGGTTTCATGAAACAGCTAATGAGATTAAAACAAACAGCTGATGAGGTTTCATGAAACAGCTGATGAGATTAAAACAAACAGCTGATGAGGTTTCATGAAACAGCTGATGAGATTAAAACAAACAGCTGATGAGGTTTCATGAAACAGCTGATGAGATTAAAACAAACAGCTGATGAGGTTTCATGAAACAGCTGATGAGATTAAAACAAACAGCTGATCAGGTTTCATGAAACAGCTGATGAAGTTACACAAAAACAGCTGATGAAGTTACACAAGTCCACTAGATGGCGCTCTTTGCCTTTTAGCTTTTGTTTCTGTTTGAAACTGAGCCTTGAAAAATTCAACACTGTTTGATGAAACCTCATCTCCACACATAATCCGGTCCAGATGTGGCCCACAGGCCTTGAGTTTGACATGATTGTGTAACATGTACAGAAGTTATTAAGTCCAGCTTCGGAGTCTCTCCCAAGTCGTGGCCAGCTGTTGGTCAGATGGCTTCTTGTTCATCCACTTTTCCATTTCAGAGTTGTTTTCAAAGCCTTTGAACCTCCTCGTGGAAAATAATGCAACTCAAATTGGTTTCCTCGTCAACACATGGACTTCTGCAAGCAATAACGGCAGCAGATTTCCTGTCTTTTTCCTAAAGATCCAGATCTATTAGGTGATAATGATGACATCTGGCCCGAGTTAACTGGCCCACCTGGCCCGGCTTCAACACCCTCAAGGTGTCGCGGACTGTCCAGGGCTAATTCGATTGGTGGTTATTGGTCTGTCAATCACATTTCTCGCTTTCTTCAGTGAGACCCGAAAAAGCAGGTCACAAGGTCAGATTACATTATTATAGTCACGACTAAGTGCTTCCAAATTTTCTCCAAAAGAACTTGGATGAACTTTAAGGATACAGTTTCCACGTTAAAAATTTGGGCAGAAAAATACGATTTATTTGTTATTATAATCGGCAACTTAATCTACCTGCACCTTTTTGGAACAGCAGCTTAAATGTTAAACCTGGTCAACAGGCTGAGCGACTCATATGTGTTCATGTCTCAAGGTTGATGAACAGTGTTTTGACAAAAAAAATAATCTTAATTTATTTGATTTGCTCAAGTATTTTTCTGTGTGTTGCATGAATTTTAATAACAATATTTTTAAATATCTGTAAACATAGTGTAAATGATAATTATCTGAGATTATGTTCTTTTTTACGGTTTGAATAGGAATACAAATTTCAATACAGTTATGGCTCTTGGTCTACTGTAGGTGCTTCAATTGTTGCAGTGCATTATGGCACTTTTGAGCGGTAAAATATGATTATTTTGCTGCTAAATACAACTATATATTGAGTTTAAATGGGCCACAATTGCATCACACCCTTAATAAATGCAAAAATTAAAATTAGCCTCAAATTGATAGTATTTGAAAGATCTTAAATTTGATGCAAAATGATCTGCTCTTTTCAGAGGTTTGTTCTAAGAGTGAAAATAGTGAGTATTTCCACTCTCCAGATGTATACGATCCACCAGTGCTTGAAATACAGCTTTGGCTTTTTCCCTGCACAGAATCAGATGCTGTCATGTGTTTTAAGATCACTCTCTTTTCAATTGTTGCGCAGAAGTGAAAGCTATTAAGCCAAGCTGCAGTCGGTTAAAAACCCTTTTCATAAATTTGGTGGACATGTGTATAACTCTGCTCCTTCGACAGAACGATTGAAATGTATTTCATTACACAATCCGGTGACTCGGCCTGGGTGTGTGCCGTACAGCGTACAGGGCTAGGATTCAGGGTGAGCACTTTTCTAGTTGCTACATATGCACCGGGCGCCTCAAGAGTAAGGAAAAAAAAAAAAGTGCAATAGGGACCTCTCTTTTCATTTTTACGATTTTCCTAGAATCCTTTGGAAAGCGTGGACAGACAGGCATGTTTATGAAGGTTTCCAGATGGTCCAGCTTGCACCCCCAGCTTTTCTTTTCAGTTCTTGGGCCATGAAGGATTAATCAAAGTCAGTGGTAAGGGGTGATGGCTAAACACTGTGGCTCTCGCTAACCCGGCGAAAACCTCTCTTCAACTCCAAAACTCCGATTCAGCCCCTGGGCTACAGTGCCGATGAAAGTTGAAACCTGAGATAAGAAAAAAGGAGAACTCAACTAAACCCTTGTGAAATGAGCAGAGACAAATCGAACCCTGACTCTGTTTGGCTGAAACGATTAGTATTCAGTTATGTGCATGGGATATGTGACCAACCTTACACCTGACCTCCAGCTCTCCTCGCTCCCTAACCTTTGTTTGGCAAGATATATTATCGAAAATGAAGATAGAAAGATATGATAAACACTCAACCATGCATGGTCCTTTAATGTTACAGTGAGAAATTGAGTTAAAGTCAAGTTAAAACATACTGCACTGAAGAAGAAGAAAATAATATATATTTCTGAAAAAGATTTTCCAATATGATCATTCTTGGCATTACTTAGATGAACATAAATGTTTACAACATATTTTGTATCAGGTTTTATGGTCACTACATGCGAAAATTCACAGATTTTTCTAAAACATCAGTATCATCAGCATAGAAAGACGTTTTGGTTATCAACAGTTAGATTAAAAGTTTTGATATTTAAACACTTTTTTCTAACTAAAACAACTTAAATTGATCCTCATTCATCCAATAAAAAGAATCCTAATTAAACTGTTATTTTTAACGATAAATTTGTATTTTAACCCTAATATTTAAGAAAAGAGTTGTTTTTAAGGCCGAAAAGCGCCTTGTTTTCGAGGAAATGTTTAGAGTTTACAGCTAGTTTTACCGGGATAAACATGTGAGGCAATGTTTAACCAAACATAATCAACCCAGGAAGAAGAAAATCATGACCATTTGAGGCCATTATGAAAAAACTTTATTTTCCGTCAGGACTTGTTGTGACTTTTATTTTAAACAATGATACTACTAATTGCACATTTGTTTTTTCTACCAAATGAATCATTTCAATACAAATTTAATCTGTTTATCTCTTACAATTTAGCATTAAAAAGGTCATTTGATGCAGTGCCAAGCAATAAAAAGTTCCTCTAACGCTACTACACACAAGTCTTTTACACACTTCCTCACTTGTCACTCAGTTTATTTTGACATTTTACAGTAGTTTGATGAAGACGGAACGACTGGAGTCAGATGCAATGGCCAGGTCCTGTCTGGATGTTTTACTGCTTCTTAGCAGTTTGCGCACTTTTGTCAAGGTTTACAAGTTTATTATAAGACGTGAAGTGGTTGGACATGTGGAATTTACAAGTGGTCAAAGGATCAGTGTTCTCCCGTCCAGCTGTTTGAATCAATGCACTCATAATTCAAGGTTTACTTATTTTATAGGCGTGTTGTAAATCAAGTCTCTTTTTCAGTATTTCAGGTTCAAACAGAAATAGATAGAGAGATAGATGGATAGATGGATGGATAGATAGATAGATAGATAGATAGATAGATAGATAGATAGATAGATAGATAGATAGATAGATAGATAGATAGATAGATAGATAGATGGATGGATGGATGGATGGATGGATGGATGGATGGATGGATAGATGGATGGATGGATGGATGGATGGATGGATGGATGGATGGATGGATGGATGGATGGATGGATGGATAGATAGATAGATAGGTAGGTAGGTAGGTAGGTAGGTAGATAGATAGATAGATAGATAGATAGATAGATAGATAGATAGATGGATGGATGGATGGATGGATGGATGGATGGATGGATGGATGGATGGATGGATGGATGGATGGATGGATGGATGGATGGATGGATGGATGGATGGATGGATGGATGGATGGATGGATGGATGGATGGATGGATGGATGGATGGATGGATGGATGGATGGATGGATGGATGGATGGATGGATGGATGGATGGATGGATGGATGGATGGATGGATGGATGGATAGGTAGGTAGGTAGGTAGGTAGATAGATAGATAGATAGATAGATAGATAGATAGATAGATAGATAGATAGATAGATAGATAGATAGATAGATAGATAGATAGATAGATAGATAGATAGATAGATCCCCTTGATTATAGTTACTAAATAAGTTACTAGAAGTGTTTGTGTTAAAATTCAAGGGTAAATACATAAACATACTAAAGTTTGGATCTGTGTGTTTGCTTTTGGTTGACAACCTGTCAATCGGAAACGCCAGTGGAGACCTCCCTCCGCAAAAATACACAAATAATATTGAGGCAAAATAATCCTTGATGTGTGTCTGAAGCCAAACTGTCCGAAAAGAGACCTTCCCAATCTTCTCAGAGGTTTTTTTTTCGCATCCAGACACAACGATGTGTGTTGTTTGAGGAAGTGAACCTCGTTGCCCTTCGCCACATGTGGTCGCTCAGTTCACTGAACACACTAAACAAGCTGGGTCTTAGAACCAAGGCTGTATTTTCAAGGTACTGTCTGGACTGTACAAGAGTTGCGTTTCAATTGGTATTTTAACTGAAGAAGGAAGATTGTTAATTGATAAAAGATGTACTTTAAATGTGGTGAGTCTTTGATGCATCATAAGTCTTAGCCATTTATTAGATGACCATTGAATCAGGTTTTTCTTTCAGCATTTAAGTCAGAGTATCCCTGGACTCCTATCCTCCAGCTGCTTGAAATTCTTTCAAGAAGGTTTCGTAGTATCGAGATACAATTCCCCTGTTTAGTTCTACCCTGGGCTTCCTTGAAAGTAGGGTTTATTGCATACATTTTCAATGTTCTTCATGGTCATTTTTTCGGTAAAGAGAGCCAACTGAATGAATAGTGTTTGAAAGACAAAATTACCTTATGGAATTATTGTATGCAAGCTTGTGAGCCAAAAAAAAAAGACTTGTAACTTTAGTCCAACTAATGTCAGACTTAGAAAATCCATGTTGAGAAATATCTTTGACTTTCAGGGAAAATGTTGCTAAACTTCCATCCAGGTATTAATTCAAAAAGCAATAAGGGCGGGATGTGTGTGTAGGATACAATCGGGTTGATTATTTTGCACCTATGCTAGCTGATGTTGCACCTCAAACAGAGTCACCCTCAACAGCTATTTCGTGCGATGATAAGACGTTGGTCTGTGCTACAACCACCTTTACATAGTCCAGTTTATTAGAGCTTTAATTCACAACAGCACATGATATGATGTATTAGTTTAATGGAAATGACATGACAATTCTAGCTAGCATTAGCAACATTGCTAACTTTGGCGGATAGTCCAACTATGTTTTGGTTTTTTGTATATTTGAAAATAATATAGAAGAAACTGAATCAGGTCATCCATGCTAAAGTTCCTGTTTGACCTTGAACATTCAAGGTATTTTGACTGTCCCACTTACTTAAATTTAAAGCTTTATCAACCCACGTGCAACTATTCTGACATTGTAAAATTGTTCTACAAGTGGTATAAGTGAGGTTTCACATGAACCTGAATGACCAACATTCCAAAAAAGATGAATGATAATCATATTAACGTAGTATTGAATTCAATACATTTCAAACTATAGTGTTTTCTTAAATTAATTAGACGTTCCAAGCATCTGATAATTAAAGAGTTAATGAAACAATGTTGGACAATGGACAAATATCTAATAATGGGATTATAAAAGCAGCTCTGTGCTTGTCATGGTTTTAACCTTGCCACTTTGAGTGATGAGGCAGAAGGTCAATACAGTGAAATGGATTTGGTTTGACAAGGAGCCAAATAAACTTTGGCAGCCGAACATGACCAAGGTTCAAACCTCAGCCTTGATCCTGTCTGTGTGAAGTTTACATGTTCTCCCTCTCCTTGTGTGGGTTTTTTTCCGGGTCATCTGTTTTTTCACCCGCGGTCCACCCACATGTAAGCCAGGTGGACTGGAGATTATGTACGACTGTGTATGCACCGAGGAGGACTGATGGTCTGTCCAGAATGTTTTCCTCCCTCCTTCTTCCTATATTAACTTTCTGGGTTCACTTCTGCCTCAACTAGTAAATTAGGATGCAGTCAAGCCCGTTTGGCCACTTTTTGGTTGTGCGTCATGTACAGTTCTCCCAAGAACTCGGCACAAGGTTGCTATTTTGAGCGTAGGAGGCTTTTTTTTTACAATGTTTTTAAGGTTCCCTCTCCCGACAGGTTTGTCTGATCTTTTTATGAGGCGTTTTACAAACCAGCACTCCTGAAAGAGGTCAGGTGTGGCAGAGAGGCAGTTTTGATTATCGACTAGACGGCATGGAAAACGTTGTTTGGGTGTTGTCGGATTTACGTTGACAGAAAACATAGTTGTTATTACTGATTTATAATTGGCTGCGTAAATCCCCGCCTGTTCAAATGGACCCCGACAGAAGTAAACGAAGCTTGAAAACCCACACAAAACATGTTTTTGATGGCATTGAAACACACCTCAAAACAAAGAAATCTTTCGAATCAGACTTTTCAACCGCCACCATTCCCACCCTTTACAGTTAGTCATCCCTGATGAAACAAAGCAAGCTTTCTGCCGGAGGGCTGAAGAGATGTATAGAGTCAGACGTATAGAGTAAACGCAACATTCATCCTAAATCACCATACTAGATAATTTATTATAGTTATATAAATATTTGTACACTTTTTTGAGGTAAAACTGAAGGATAACAGAAAAGTAACATTCCTTTCCTCAAAAAGGCTGGGGAATACCAAATTGTTTACAGGACAACGAGAGACCCCAAAGCTCCCTCTACGATGCTCACGTTAAGAGGCAGTTGTAGCTGAGCCCCTTCTGGTTGACCAAGCTCCAAATTCATTCATTTTCTGCCGGTTTTTCCTTCATGGATGTCAAAGGCAGGGGCTAGAGCAGATCCCAGCTCCTTGAGGGGAGAGGGACACCCTGGACAGCACATCAGGGCACACAAAGACATAAAAACACGGTTCCCCCACAGGGAAGCAAACCCACAACCTTCTTGCTGACAGGCGATTGCCTTTCAATTACAACTCCTAAAGTAATCTTGTTTATCTCTGGCTTCTGGCTCAGCCCCTTTTCCAGTACAATGTCGTCCTTACTGAAAATGGTTTGGTCCATTTGTGTCACATTGCAGCTTTACCTCAAATCTGATCTCAACTTTCTTAACCCCAATCTTTGGATACGACATGGACCGTTTATCTTCTGAGAACCAAACTCTTTTTTGGTTACTCTTGGATGAGCAAGGGATGAGTTCATCGAAGTGAATACCTTCCCAAGCCTAGAATCATAAGAAGAAAAGACCACAAAGACAAACAATCGTCCTTCACTGTAATCATTGCAGTAGAAGATCCGGTTGAGTCAACCTTTCAATGAGAGGTTGAATCCAACGAAACAGTTCTTCTCTGCTGCCGTAATCTTCTACACCACTGATCTAATGTCCTATTGAATGCCATGTTCCATGCCTCTATTGACGTTCAGAGATTCAATGCTAGGGAGGGTTGACTTTGTTGTGGTGACCTAACGCCTTATTTACAAGCCCTGTGGTGTCTTTTACCTTCAATTTATCCTTCATCAGTCAGTGAAGCAACATGGGAAGTAACTCTTGTTGTTTCAGCTAAACCAGAAGTGTTCTCCTGAGCGAGGCAGCGCGTCACCATCCAGATGAAAGAATTTGCCAGACAACAAAACGGGAGTTGTGAAAGCTTGTCCCGATGGCAGCGAGCCTAATATGTGTCAGACGCAGTGGCGCAGCTGAATAAAATCTCAAGCGCGATATGTCTGCAATAGGTGAATATCGGCCGATGATAGCCGGAGCGTCGTGTGTTGACGTTCCGATCGGAAACACCTTTAATGCCCCTCTTCCCCGGCTGTCAAACGTCCTCTGTGGCGCTAATATACGGCAGGTAAACACGCTCCCTCACGTGTCGACATCGGATGTCGATGCACGCTCCCACTCCACGCCTCGCTCAGCACTCACGCTTCAAACGTTTCCCCGCTTTTCCTTCTGATAAGCAGTTTTCATCCCAAACAAATTATATCTCTTCAGTGGTGGGATTAAGTGCAGATACATGACATTTTGGGCCATTCCAAGGACCTGAGTCAACGCGTAAACAACTCCTACGCTATGTCAGGGAACTGTTTATCTTTGTTCATAGACGTTCTTCAGATAGTGTCAACACGGTTTGAAGACACAATTACACTTGTGGATGGAAAACTAAGAGTCCTTCTGCTTCTACGAGAGAACTTATACTACTTTATTTAATATTGTTAGGACTTGAGGAAATAATCCATTAAAAGATATTGAAGCACAGACTTTCCTATTCTTAGAAACCTGCAGGGGGGCCCTTCTTTTTTTTTCATTCTGGACCGTTTAAAGGATTTATATTTACAGATCAGCCTTCAAGATATTCAAAGAAACTCTTCAAAGATGTTTGTTTTCAAATTTTTTCCGCTATTACAGACTTATTTTTGAGCAACGTTTGATCAAGACAAACGTCTTGAGGTGTCAAGCGACAAAGGCGAATATTACCTAGAGAAATCCGGTTATTTTTCCACACCTTTTCAGACTTTAATCATCACTGTAACAGTCATCGTGATTCTGAGTCACCAATCTTGGTTCCTCTTTTGAACACTTCCCAACTGATTATGATATTTTCTTAGTCTTTTTGGATCTGTACCAACTATTCCTGCACAAGGACAGATTTACTCCTGACATTTAAAGACACAATCCATCCATCAACCTCCTTCATTTTTGACCTTGGACACAATGTTTTCTGACCGAGAACCATGGTCTGGGATTTATTTTTAGAAGCTGATTCTCATCTTAGCTCAACTTTTAATCATCAAATCCATTGAACTTACTTTGAGTTGAAAATTGTTGGACACTTTTTACTTTTGATTAAATGCTTTTGTTTCAACACCGAGATGTGAAATTAGGTACTTGGCAGAGGTGTGTGATGTTTTAGTGCTTTTCATATCGTCATGTTATACTTCATAAATAGGTTGTTTTGATTGAGAATTTCAAGAAATATTGTTAAAATGAACATGACTAATATATTTCCTTGTCTTCTCTTGCAGTAACCACAACGTCATTTCCAGGCTCAGGCCATCGCAGAAGATGCAACGAGACAGAAAAGACCTACTGTGTGAACGGCGGCGACTGTTTCTTCATACATGGTATCGATCAGCTCTCATGCAAGTAAGCTGTTGTTTTTAATTCCTTAATATTACACTTTTGAGAAAAAAAACCTTTCTCCACTTATGTCCTATAATATATGTTTCAATATCCGTGAGAACACTTGATTCCTGTTCTTCTTTTGTTCCAGCAGCAGCAGAAACACATCACAGGATAATGCTACACACTTGTTGTGTAGCTCTACAATAATAGTGGGATGGGGCCCTCGTCCTTTTAAGTCACGTTGAGTGTATAGGAGGACTTCACATTAAAAGCCTTCTCCAAATGTCATGAGTCATAGGTTTAGTAGAGAGCAAATATTTACGCTGGTTAGAGGCCCCCAATGAGGTAAATAGAATCGTGTTTACGTTAAAGGCCCTTGGAAAAAGGGGATCAAGATTCACGACTAAAGTGCGCAGAGAGGTAGAGGTTGATATTATCCCTGGAGGAACTCACACAACGGTCGGAAGCGGCTCTTCAAATAAATGAAACAGGCGGGAAAAGTTGTTATTGTCACGGAATTAATAACAAATTTCCCATTTTTAGATCAAATACTGTTGAACAACTTAACATTTGAGAATTACTATTTCAAGTATGATTAAATTAGCTGTTAATGTTAATACTGACTGAGTAATTGCATATATTATTAAGATATATTATCTTTAGTCTCATTATATAAAGTTAGATGGTTACTTTTAGTCAATTTAAAAGTTAATATCACTTTCGGTTCTGTTTTTAACTTTCACTAGCATGTTGTGTATTGACAAAGTCTGTTAGCTAAACGCAAACAGGCATTGTTGACTTTCCACCTAACTAGTCGTAGTTTCGCTAACTCTTGTTAGCCAAGATATTCATTTTACTAAGCTTAAAACAAATTACTTGTTGACATAGTCTCTAGTAAACAAACAACTACTTTGCATGGACAAAAAAGATGAAAGTTTGGCATTTTGCTGTTAGCCAAAAATGCTAATGTTGACACTTTCTGTCAACTTTTAATTGACAAACACAGCTGTTAAAATGTTTTTAAATATGCTTAAGATTGTCAACAGAGCACATATTTGTGCAACGATTTATATAAACGTATGTATATTTTCAGACAAACACGGAATAGCGTTGTGGTCACACGCTAACACAGTGGTCTCCCCTGTGAACTGGGAAACACTGACACAGCCTTTGTGTGCAGTTGGCTTGAGCAGGAATGCTTGACAAGCACATGTCTACGACAGCCGTTCAATACGCTGTGTACAAATAGGAGGCAACAATAACTCAATTGATGTGGCTAATTCACTCAGGGCCGAGGCAAAGGTCCAAAAACGTTGGAGAATGGCCAACCTTCACTGGCTATCACTCACCGGCTAAACAGGTCCTGCAGAAGAACCAGACCCAGGGTTTTTATGTCAAGCTCCTTCTCGGCATTTCAGTGGTTTATCTCATATATGCTTCAGCATAATACAAATTGCAGTCTTGGGTAACATTAACAAATATTGGACATGTCAAACCAGGGGCCTTTTAATAAAATAACTACGTTGTTGGATTAAAAAATGTAAATAAATAAAACTATTTTCATTGAAATTCATAAGTAAAAAAAGAGAGATTTACTGTGTTTGTTTAAGTTTGCGCTTTAACTTTGTCGCCACATTTGTTAAATAAAAACGATAAAAAAAACAAACGATATCTGAATAAAAGTGTTTCATTGACACCATTTAACCCTAGTGTTATCTCAGGGTTAAGATGACCCAAAGGCCCGACACAAGTTAAATACATATATATATTATTGTTACTTGTTTTAATTCATTTATTTTTCTATTGAAGCCTAATTCTTCATTTTTCTAAAGAGAATACTTTTCCTGAAACATTTTGCTTTTACAGTAGGAAAACTAGGCGGTTCAACTATTGCAGTGCATTATGGGAATTGTCGTTAATAATTGAAATTATGGAGAAGGCGAAACTTAATCATGTCTGGTACTCAAGGTAGCCCACAGGCCTTGTGTATGTTTATAAACAGCCCATTACATCATGTGTTACACCTCTCATATTTCCTGTTTTACAATCAATTCCCTTACACAATTTAAAACGGTTGAATCCCGATGACGTCTAGAAGTCCAACTGTTAATGAGCAATACTTGAGTACCCTTTTTAACCAACCTTAGGAAACAGTTTCACTTCTCAAACGGAAGAAAAATGGGATTTACCTGAAGCCAAGTTTCAAAGATTACAAACATGATTTAGTCGACAACCGTGAAATAAACTTAAACACATTTCCTTCTGAAGTGAAGTCCCAGTGTAGTCTCCTGAACATTGCTCCAGTTCTCAATCTTTGGAGAAAGAAGACTCCGGAGTAGGAATCCTATACACCCATGTCATTCAAATGTAACAATTTAAGTGCATGCCATAACTTGTAATTGGGCGTAGAGCAATAGAGGCTGCACTGGGATCTTTTTATAAAGTTCCACGACTCCCCGAACTGTGGGACGTTGGAGAGGAATGTACGTCCACTGTTTATTCTTCTTCCAGAATACGTTCAAACCCGACCTCTTCCACATCTGCTAACACATGGTCGCCTCCCAGCCCAACTTGGGGTGTTTATTTTCTCTTTAGAAATGATGAAAAATGATGTATTTGTGGCTTCTTTTTTTTTTTTTTTTGCCTGTAAAGATAAAGTGCAAATAATGGAGTTTGCAGCTGCGTCGCTTTAAGATATCCGCAAACTCGTCGGATTTTACGATTACGTGGCGACAGCTTATTTCTCTCGTCTTTCAGTCGAGTCTTGCCGAAGTCTTTCCTCCACTTAAGACGCGATCACTCAGGGTGAGTGATTAAACGCTGAATGTTATGGTGCTCCTGGGAGGCGCAGTGAGGAACAAGTAAATCAGAAGCAGTGACCTTTGTCGGTCTGGTGGTCCAGTTGTGACTCGGGTGGAATGTCTGTAACCCTAAAAGAACAA
The DNA here is from genome assembly GCF_982586985.1 of Callionymus lyra. NCBI lineage: Eukaryota > Metazoa > Chordata > Actinopteri > Syngnathiformes > Callionymidae > Callionymus > Callionymus lyra. The sequence continues at coordinate 15,735,902 of NC_141831.1, forward strand.
CTGGGCGCCCTAATGGGATCATAATGAGGAAATATGGTTTGGCCTAAAAGAGACTCGATGATAGTCGATCTTCAGCTACGATAATATTACTTTGCGAAGCGAAAAACAATGTTGTTCTTTTAAAGCCTTTACATGTGTAGATTGCTGACAAAGCACTTTGTGATTAATGGCCAGATCCATTTCCATAATCTATCCAAATATTGTCCTTCCATTCTCGTGCCCCAAAAGTCCAGAGCATCAGTAGTCATACTCTGTAAATCAACCAAGAACAACCCTTTTTTTTAACCACTTCTCGAAGTGGAGGAGAAACGTATTCCTCGTAGTGTAGGACATAGTAAAGAAAAAATACTTCATTTAATAACTTATGTGTTAGTTGGGTCTAAAATGTACTTCTGTAAAACATGGGATGTGTTTGTCATTGAACTTTTGAATAAATCAAGCAATTTATCTTAAAGATATCTGTGTATTAATCAGCCTTTCTGCTTTTTGTAATTATTCAAATTATTTAAATTTAGTTTTTTATCAATTTTAGTTATATAAACAAGGGTTTCCCGCCTTTAGAATCAACATTTTTGCTACTGTCGTAAACATAACATGGGATTTTCTTGTGGTGGCAGTAGATAAAAAATAATTGTTGTTTGTTTAAGAAGAGTGATAGAGGTGATGAATTAAAGTGGTATAAAATAAAAAAAAATGTTGTTACCCTTCCTCTGAGTTAAAAGAGAAAAAAATAAATGTATGGTACAGCGAGAAAAGTATTTTGTTTTTTTTGTTGTTATTTTTACATCAAACGGTATTGAAGTTAAATAAAATTAGATGGTTTTCCACCTAAAAAAACAGTAGACAAGTTTTATTTTAATGAAGCTAACATAATAGTTTTAATAGCTTTTTTCTAAATTATTTGTACTTTATTTTAATATGGGAAAACTAACATCAAGTCCTCCAGGTAGCCGTCCGCTTGTTGGGCACAATACTGGTCAAAACACAACATTTTTTGTCCATGTTCAGTGTTCTAGTTCGACTCATGGGGGCCACATAAATGCAGGTAAAGGGCCACATCCGAAGCCTAATGAGGCGACTCCGGCAGAATTAATTTGTGTCAAAGCGGCCTTTTCAGCCTCTCGATGTTTTTCGTGCAATAACCGTCTTCTGTTCCTTCCTAGATGTCCGAAAGGATACTTCGGCCGGCGCTGCTTAACGGCCGACCCTCTGCGGTTGTACATGCCCAATCCTAACAAAAGTATGTTCACTTAATGCGAGCAGCTGAAACCAGAGACACAGTTGTCACTCTCTCTGGACTCCCCCCTCCACCCTCACTCCGGGCTGCTCTCTTTTTCCCCCTTGGTCTTCCTCCTTTTTCTCAGGTCCACATGTTGGCGCTGGTGTCATTCACGGGGAACTCGCTGCATCTGCTGCCTGTAGTTTTTTGCTGGTGGTCTAATTTACTTGTTCTCTCTCTCTCTCCCTCCCCCCTTTTTGTCTCCCTTTTATCACCCCTTCTTTTCTCTCCTGTTCACACCCTCTTTTTCCTCGCTCACCCACCCACCTTCTCCTCCCTCTCTCTCCTCTTTCTGTTGGCTTTTGTTTCTTCCCATCAGGTGTCCAAATGACTTTACTGGTGATCGCTGTCAAACCTACGTTATGGCCAGTTTCTACCGTATGTCGACTTCCTCCTCTGTCCTCGTCTCGTCCTTGCATGTCGTCCGTGTGGAATCAGTAGATTTGAGTTAAATCAATTTAAAAACATTGATTATATATATATATAAATGTATCCAAGTCTATGAACTGATATATTACCGGTAACTCGCTTTCAGAATGTACATTTTAATACATTTATTTCAGAGGAATAATATAATTGATTTCATTAAAACATCAAATTAACTAACAGGCATGATCAGTTGTAAATCAGTTGCTTTCAGAAGATGCACTTTTGCTTATTTTTTTACATTTGTGTTGTGTTTATTTTTGTGAGGATGTTGCTGTGGAGTCAGAATGTAGGTCACACATGAGCCGGCATGACTGAATTCCAGCACAAATTGAGCTCATGACGACTTTGTTTTCACCTGAAGTATGAAGAGATATTCACAATACTATGATCTTTAAATCTATTGAACACTTCAGCAGATAAGATACTGGTTAGCATCAACACAAACTATCTTCATATTCAGATTGAAACTGAAAGCAAAACAGAAATCGGTCACATTTTGCGAAAATACATTTTCTTGTGGCGTGTTTAGAACGCAACGATAGCATTTTGTAGCATTTGTGTTAGCGTTTGTATTTGTTCAATCATTTTTTATTTATAAAACACAATGTGTAAGCTGCAGCTCAGAGTTCAAACAATGGCTTTAAAAATGTTTTTGAAATAAATTGAAAAAAAACAGTAAAATAACAACATAGGGAATGCTAACTCATTGCTTCATGCTAAACAAAAATAGCTAGATTAAGTAGAAGAACAAAAACCACATGTAATAAACAAATACAATCTAAATAATTTAGATCTTGTTTACCAACTGATATTGCATTACATGTTTCTAAAATATGATAAAAAATGTTTTTTTAATCGATGCAACAGCAGACTTCTGCGTCCACTAGCTTACTTAGCTTTAGCTGAATTTTAGCTTTTAAAATGACTATAACAGACTATGTCAGACTTAAATACAGATGTACTCTGATGAACATGATTATGAACAAGATAACTACAAAAAAAGTTTATAAAATGATTCTTTATAAAAACTACAAAACTAGCTTAGCGTAGTCAAAGTGAAACTAGCTTAAAGCTACAGCTTTAGATTGGCTTGTAAATACCTAATGAGTTAGTTTGACAATCTGTGTCTGAAAATATTATATATTTTTGTCTTTGATACAATTGTATAACACGTTTATTAAAGCAGCAAAGTTTTGAATAATTTAAGCATTAAAAATAATGATAAATGGGTATATTATATATTACAATTTAATTATTTAATTTAACCTTTTTTTATCCATCTTAGTTCTGCTGTGTTAGAGTTGATGTATGGAATTAAAGTTCTAGTCAAAAGAGAGAAAAAAGACAACTAAAATATTTCAGACTCAAATACACATTTACTCTAAACATAAACGTGATATTAAAAGGGTAACTACAAAAAAAAGTGAATACAATTCATTTTAAAAGCTACAAAACATGCCTAGCTTAGTTTAGCAGGTCCTTTATTAAGTTATAGCTTCTATTTGTTTAACCATCTTATTTTTGTTTGCCTTTCATGTTAAATTAAGTGTAAACCACGATTAGTTTTATATGAGATAAGAAGATACGTAAATAAGTAGTATATTACTATCAGACAGTAGTTTCACTAGAAGAGATTATTTAAAAACTCTCTTTGAAAGTCAAACTGAAAATGTGTCTAATTCCTCAGTTGTTAGCATCAAACGGTACACTAGACCCACCTCGACGATCTTCAACGTCCTCATCACCAGGTTCACACGGTACATCACAACGCCATGTCAAACACCCTCAACACCCCCGAGGAAAGAAAAGTAAACTCCTCTCCGATTCCAGACGCGAACATCAGCAAACACATCCATCAAATACGGAATTATACCAGCAACATGCGCTCTATCGTCGCCTGATTGTACTCGCCTCGAGGGCGTTCGCTTCCTCTGCCAGCGTGGAAAAGCGCGCTGAGGGTTGTGAACCTGACGAGGCATTCTTTCTTCTTCCCCGAGCCGAGGATCTGAACTCCAATCCTTTGCGTTATCATGTAATAATAAAATCTAAAGCCTGTAATTTACGCGTTGGATTACAGTAATTGTTTCGACTGGTATGCATATTTGCAAGTATCGTGTCTTTGCAGGCCCCATTTTGCTTCACTTCAAGGTCAAATAGTCGTTTCTGGAACTTTTTTGGAACAAGTTGTTTCTGTTTTATTGGCTGATTCGTAGAGATTCGGTGAATCCTTTTTTATTCTGTTGTTGTTATTATTACAATTTGTTTTTTCTCGGAAGATGCGATCTCAGCTAGCATTAAAGTAAACGTACCATGTTGTAACTACTTGTTTTTTGGCAGCGGCCGGCGGGTGAGTGTGTGGGAGCTGTTTCTCTCTGTTCAACTTCAACACAGCTGCATCAAGGACAGAGTTTATTCCTGGTTTTCATCCAGACACATGAGCGCAGGCCAGGACTCAATAACTTAGTTTACATGCTCCCGTGTTCAAAGGCTGAGGCGCTCCCGAGGCTCAGATATCATCTGAATGAAGAAAAAAAAAAAAGAAAAATCTGCTTGAGATTTAATAACATACAAATGACATTGTGTCTTCATAAAACTGTTAGGACACTATAAACTATCCCGTCTTAGTAGGGAGTCGTTGAAGTCGCAGCTGTTGTGGGTGTAGGTACGAGTTGTGGATGGTTCCAGGGCACTTCCTGCGTGTCGCCCTGTCATGCTGGGCGAGTCCGTTGTCGGATTGACGCAAGGATTGCGACTGTGCCGTTGTTTAAACTGTTAAGTCATTATTTCCGATCAACTTTAGCAGCTATTTAGTTTACTTTGGCTTTAGATGTTTTCTTTCTTGTGATAAATGAAACAAAATGCTACCAGATTTGTCACTAAAAAGAAAATAGCAACATATTGACGTATTGATTTATAGTGGATTAAAGATTTGTTCAAAGTTCCAGAAATTACATTTTAAAACAGTATCTAAACATATTAGTTTCTCGAGAAAATAATCGTCTAATAATCTTCGGACTTCTAAGTACCAACTGCCAAATTTAAGCGTGGACCTTCTTGTCAACATTTTTGCGTCACCCTCCACACTTTTTCTACATTTACTTTATATTAAATGGCAACTTAAGACAAACACTCACATGTTTCAAATGGTAAAATCTTCCTCTTCAAGAGAAGTCCCTCCTCATTACAAAGTTCTCCCTCGTCTGAAATCACCGCGAACAAGAGGTTACGAGAGCGGAGTCCATTATGACGTAATAATGGTCTTGACTCCTCCTCCTACAGCTGTAATCACACCCAGCTTTGTTTTAAATAACGAGTCCCTCGGACTTCCCGAAGTGATGACGATAACCCTGACGTTTTAATAATCACAGCAGAGTGGGTGTTATTATGGTAAACAAGATTTAATCTACAGACAGTGTTTTCAGTGGGCGGGGCTTAAGCACATTTTCTAGCGTAAATATTTCAACGAAATGAGAGTTTTGTACAAACAGACACATACTGATGATACAATAGAGGTACAAGATCTATTTAAGACACACTTAATATAAGTATAGATAAGTTTATTTTACCTTGTTGACTTAAACGGCAATATCAATTCTCACCAGTAGGTGTCAGTAAGTCGGACTGAGAGGAAGATCTGTTATTAGTCACTAAAATTAACTTTTTTGCCATCAGTACTGGAGAAAATCTCAGGTCCAGTTAGTCTTAAAGGGATAGTTCACCAAAAATTCGGATTTCACTCATTTTCGCAACCGAGGCTCAATTGTCTTTGTCCAGAAAAACACACTTAAAAACATCAAAATACCTCCATACTGCTCGACCATAACGCCCCTTTTGCATTGAAGCTTCGACATCAGAAAACGTTCAGATAAGTCAATATTTTGAGCTTTTATGTATAAGGATGACGAAGATAATAAGCACCAGATATAGCGACATACATTTTATCTAAAATAATCCCACCCCTTAGACTGAGTAGAAAAAAAGTGAAATTTAAATTTTGGGCGAAACTATCACTTTAAGTTCAGTGGACTGACAGAAGAAAACCATTAATGTCACCTTTAATTATTATTATTTTCACATATTTGTCCAAGAAATCTGACATTTTATAGCCATTAAATATGATTTTGTAATCCTGATGAGACCCAATATATAGCATGTCAGCATGCAAGCACACACAGGCAAATTGACACACACACACACAATTCCTCACTTAAACACCCGCTTCCTGGAGGGGCGCCTCCCATTCCCAGGAGGCGCCGCGGAGCGCTGGAAGGACGGCTCCTGCTCCTCGGCCGTAAGGGCTTGGCCGCGACGTCAGAAGGAATGAAAGAGCTGCCAGGGAGATAACAGCCTGTGATTGGTGCTCCCCAGCGACGGCCTCACTCTGCCGTATAATATAAGCTCCAATTAAATGATTCCTATTCAGGCGCCCGACTCCAACAAACACACACACACGCACCCCGTCCAACTTGCCTGTTCATGTGATGGGTGTGTTCGAGAAACTCACTGTTACATTTTTAGGAAAACGCAGCAACAGTGAAAAGCTCCGATAATCTCAGCAGATGACGCATGTTTTTCCTCAAATCAGTAGTCAAGGTTTTTAGCCTTTTTTTCTTGGACCGTCAGATCTGAAATCAAAAGTCCCAGGCGGACGATGATTTGTGGAACTTTCTAATACACGTCTGGCTCTAATCAATGGTGCTGGAACTGTTGCAGTACATTATGGGACACTGCAGAAATCAATGATAATTTACAAGCATCTTCTGAAAGCAAATATATTTGTGTGTAGAAAAGTCTGTAGAATTCATGTCCGTGTGTGTCTTTTTTTGTTGCATGTCCACTAACTACATTTCAAGTGTCTCACTATGATGTCTATTTGTGTATCTGATCCACGACACGACGGACGGTGGCTTTTTCTAAACTGTTCTTATTGTGTCTCTCTCCTCCGACTCCTTCCCTCTGCCACGGCAGAGCATCTTGGGATTGAATTTATGGGTATGGAACGATCCGTTTTCATTCTCCGTCCTAAAAAAAGCAAAAAAAAATAATAAAAGAAAATAGCTACTAAATGGATGTTGCTCTTGTTGACATGCTTCTGTGGTTTTGGACCCCGAAATCATATTGACCCCTTTGTATTAACTGATTCTGACGTAACGACTCATTGGACCAGTTGACACTAAAACAAACGTTATTAACTGCATCTCTCATTGGTTCATCTGTAAAAAAAAAAAAAAAAAAAAGTAGTTTCATTAACTGCCTCACTCACCGTAGCATATTTCCCAGTGATATTTGTACTGTAACAAGCATGATGTATCATGTTTGATAGATTCCTTTCCTCCTTGATCCTCGATCTCCTAACTATCCAAATCCGTTTTCCTCCGTCTGCTGCTTCCCTTTGATATGCAACCCTTCTCCTCTTTGGCTCCAGAAATCTTGTTTATGTGTCTTGCATCAACCCCTTGCTTTTTTTTTTTTTTTTTTAAAGTAAAGTTTGAGTAGTTTTGTCTGTAATGTTATTTCCAGCATGTTATTTCAAGTTTAGATCAAAATCTTGTTTTTCTTTCAAGTTCTGCTTTTCAATTCCTGTCAGCTTTTTTTTTTCAATGGAGAGCTTCAGAACAAAAGTCCAGAGACAGCTTTTATTTATTAAAGGAAGATGGACCTGGTGTTACAAACCTGGTGGATGAGGAACAAGGGAAGAAAAAAAAGAGAGTTATGTTTACCTCTAATGTTGCCAATATTGATACCGATCGCAGTGTGAACTCCCTAAATATGCAGAAGGAAATGAACAGCAGGGATTTGTGGGAGTCCACAAAAAGGTTTTATTTGGCTAACATTGTGAATACGTAAAAAAACACTGTTTATGGCGTTTTAGACCCTAAACATACCATAATATACCTAAAAAACTGAAAGAATACAAAAAAAGTCTGGATATATTGAACATACTAGACATTTTGATGGTAATACATACAGTCAGTAGATAAAAAACTATGATATCGTGACTTAAATCTGAAAAAAAAAGGTTACAAGATACAAGTGAACAATAGTAGATCATCCACGTATTGGTGAAGTTGTCATTACGGCCAAAAGAAGCTCTTCAATGAAAAAGTAGGAATTGTTTGAAATATATATGAATTAATATGAAATCAATACTTATCTTTTAAGAGTGTTCATGCGGGTCCACTTGTCTTGACCGTCATGTTCTGTTGCCAACAGAGGCAGAGGAGCTCTACCAGAAAAGGGTCTTGACAATCACGGGTATCTGTGTGGCTCTATTGGTGGTGGGCATCGTGTGTGTGGTCGCCTACTGCAAAACCAAGTAAGTCAATCGAAGGGTTTTTGTTCGACAGGGATCCTCTCCCGGTCCCCCTTTTCTTTTGTTATTATGATGGACAGACTCCAGGGACCATGATGTCTGCTGATCATATGGTGATTTGATAAGAAGCTACCTTAGAATTGCAGATTCTGCTTATTTATTTAAATTATTGCTGGTTAACCTTACAGAAATTTACTTTTCTATCATATTTTTTATACTTTTTATTTGCTATTTGTGAGCATTTCTATCTCAGGGTCAAAGTGACCCGGCCACCGAAAAACAAATGTGTTTGTGGGATCCCTGGTGTTCCCATCATATCAGGGATCAACTCCAAGTCCCTGTCTTCTGTAATGATTATAGACTGACTTCAGGGACCATGATGTTTGCTAATGATATAGTGATTTGTTAATTTTAAGGAGTAGGAGAGTTTCCCCAGCCAAGAATAATATTTTTTACTTATTTTTACTGTACCAGTTAATAAAACAAACTATAAGTGAATATTTTATCTCAAAATAATTGAAAACAAATGATTAAAGTTGTTTATTTTACCATATGAAAAATAAATCATGTATATTCTAGATTTTGTGCATATTTTTACTCAAATATAATGACCTCCACAACTGCATATGTATTTCTGGAAGCCAGGGAGGTCGTTCACCTTGAGACAACAAAGGGGATACCACAAACACATTGGTTTTCGGGCCTCCGGGTCACCTTGACCCTAAGATAACAAGGGTTTAAATCCAGAGGCCCTCAGGGGGATAAACTTCCAGTCCAACCCCTTTTTTGTTGTGATGTCGGATGGAATAAAAAACAAGGATGATTCTCCAGGGACCATGATGTTTTCTTATGATATAGTAAGGAGGAATTCATCGTCATTGATGAAAGGAGGATAGTTGTTATTGGTCTGGCAAATGGGAATGCCCAAAGAAAAAGATCAAACGTTAAAATAAAGGCATAATTCTATCGATGTTTTCTCTCCAGGAAACAGAGAAAGAAGATGCACAATCATCTGCGACAGAACATGTGTCCAGAACACCCCAATCGAAACCTTGCAAACGGACCCAATCACCCAGGACCAGGACCAGAGGAGATTCCGATGGTAGATGTGAGTGACTCATAGATTCCCTCACGTTAAATAATCCATTTTTTAAACTTTAAACCATAACAGTTTTTCTCTGTTCCCGGAGCAGTACATATCAAAGAATGTTCCAGCCACCGAACGAGTCATACGGCCGGTCACGGAGGCGTCGTTTCCAGCCAGTCACGCTTCTTCCAGATCCCACAATTCTTCCACCCGCGCCCACTCATCGACTCACAGGTAAACCGAAACATTTCCTTCGCCAACTCTACGATTGGCGGACGTATGCAGTGGGACGCACAGGGGTGTAACGCACATTTTTTGGGTTGTCAGACATGAAGAACGAACGTGGAGCCTGGAACATTCTGACAGCATCCTCTCCGACTCGCCGGGAATGATGTCATCGTCCGTGGGGACCAGTAAATGCAGCAGTCCGGCGTGCATGGAGGCACGGGCCCGGCGTGCCGCTCACTGTGCTTCTTACCCCGACCCCCATCGGCCGGGGCTCCAATACGGGGACTCCTTCGACTCTCTGGGAGACTCTCCACACAGCGACAGGTGAGAACTTCTTCTCCTGTGGCGGCTTGTCCGGACTGGTTGCCATAAAAAAACAAAAAACCTCAGATACAATTTGAGTACCAACATTCTTAAATATGTTTGGGGCTCCAGGTCATGAAGGATGACAGAGACGTTCTGAGCTTTTATGTTTAAGCTAAAAGACAAAACGGCAAACATTTAAATAAATTCCATACAATTCGGTTGAATTTGTTGGTTTTAAATAATCCAGAACCATTAAAAATACATATATTTCTATAGTCCATGTGTTCACAAACCATATCTGGGTTGATAATGTGGCATAAATGTTGAGTTTTACAACTAAATGTCTGGTCTAGAACCACTTTTATATCTAGTTTACTTTGTCATTACTTACTCGTATTTGCCTTGCAATAACTTTGGTTCTAAGAAAAGACTTGTGTAGTGTGTCGATCATACCTCGTCAAAGTGTGGCCTGGGGACCACATGAGGCTCTTCAAAACCGCATTCATGTGGCCCTCAGGAGGTCACAGTTAAAACCGCAAGACTGATCATGTTTTCGAACAACTACCTTAGAGTTGTGTTTCGTGCTTGTTTCTATCTTTTATTACAAGTTTGTTTTGCTCCTCTTCCAAAGAACAGATTAGATTAGATTAGATTAGATTGACTTTATTAATCTTTCTGGAGATCTCTTTTGAGAAATTAGGGTTCCAGTTTACAGCACACTATAGAAAGAACAGTAACTTTCAAGAACAAAGTGCAAATAACAAAAGCAAAGTGCTAATAAAAAGCAAAGTGCAAAGCGATAAGAAAGTGAAAAAATAAAGAGCATATATCAAAGGAAATTACACAAATACCTATATATTTGTACCATATTCAAATGTAATAATACACAATAAAATAACTTATTTGTTTGCAAAGATAAATTTACACAACATTATATATCCATACAGTTCATCATGTGGCCCCTCAGGGAATACATGCCCACCGCTGTTAAAGATATAGTGAAGTGATATACAGCTTGTTGAATTCCTAGCCATTGCGTTATCTCAGGGGTCAAGGTGACCCAGAGGTACGAAAACAAATTTGTTTGTGGTATCCCTTGTGTTGCCTCTGGGTTAAAGGTGAACGATCTCCACCCCTGCATATGTATTTCTGGAAGCCAGGGAGGTCGTTCACCTTATCCTAGAGGCAACACAAAAGAATACCACAAACGCATTTATTTTCGGGCCTCCGGGTCACTTTGACCCTGATATAACATCCATCTCTTGATAGCATCTGTCATCAACGTATAATCGTCTGTCAGTTTTGGTGTCAACGGCAAAGTCTCGGGGGCGAATTCTTTCTAAGTACTTAAATGTTGCTTCTTTAAATATGTATAATTTGCCTTAAAAAAACAAACCAAGGAAACTTCACAGACCACAAGTGGAGTTTTTTTTTTTTTTTAAAAGGCTTTTTTTCTCTTTCATAATGAAACTTGAAAAGTATGAATTAGTTTTATTGTTTCTTTCTCATAAAATCCAACGAATAACTGAACGTCATGTCCTTTCGGAAGTTATCTAAGGTCGCTCGAGTTCAGTCGAGTAGTTTGTTCCTTTTTTTTTGGCCGGACTCTTGAGTTCTCATCATTTTTAACAACATGCACAAACAGGCTGGTTTGAACGTACAACACTTCCGTGATCAGGTCTGGAGACATGACGCTCAGCACATGCTTGGAGGGTTGAATTATGCAATAATAATCAGTTATAAAGTTCAATTCAAAACAATTATTATGACATTTTGTCTTCTTTTTCTGTTGGCATCTTTAGCCTGTCAATGGAGTCAGAGTGATTTGAGATTATAGTGCTTAGTTATGGTTGTAATTTAACAATAAAGGCGAAATAATAGTTACTATTCCTTATAATTTGTGAATACATTTGTGTGTACTTGTTACTTTAAATGTTGTTATATGACGTTGGTGAGCAGATTTATTGTTCAAGAACATGGTAGGATTGAGACGTTAAAAGTGGCACAAGAACAGTGTAGCGGAGAGACCTCCACTCTGCAGACCATCAGCAACACGTTACCTGTTTAAGATGAAAATAATGAAAAGTGAAAGGAGTCAGTATCCATCCCTGAGGGACGCTTCTGAGATCATACATGCGATGGAAACTTGATTATGTCAGTGGTTCGGAAACATTGTTAAAAAAAATTGCGTAAGAGAGCAAAGTAGCCACAACAATTTTCTGATTTAGTGAACTGTAATTTGACAATGTAGACAAAGACAGATGTGGTCGAAAATCAATCTAATTTTAAGATGTTGCGTTATAAGTGTTATAAGGGGCTATAAACCAAAAATAATGAAAGTACTCAGAGATGCCCATAATATAGATGGAATTAACAAGGACATTTTTACAATTATGTTAAAGTATTACTTCTTGATAAGGTTTTTAAAATTGGTAAAATATTGTTTCATAGAGGCAAGAAATACTAAATACTAAATACTAAAAGACAAAGAAGGAGAATGATAAGAGAAAAAATGAGTCGAAAAAGAAGTAATGAATATTCAAAATAAGTAAAAGTTAGCTTATGCTACGCATTTCTTTTTTGTATTATTACTATTGCTAGGTCAATACACTAATATATCAACAAAAAAAATGATGTCACAAAACTGTCTTGATATTAAATTCATATAAGCATTTTAACGTAGTTCTTTTATGTTAAACTTTCAATTAAAGTGTGTATAAAATGTAATAATTATATTTGTCTTACAATTAAAATGCTAATATTACCACCTGTTTGTTCATTTTTGTGCTGCAATTAAACTTCCAGCCAAATAGATGGCAGCAGTAATGACTTCCTCTGCAACTAACCAAACAATGAAATTGCGAGAGACCTCGGCGATGACTGAGGACAAGAGGATACAGTCGACTCCAGCAGATTTTATAGCTGATGTTTATAAAATAAATAGTTACGACTTAGTCCAGAGTCATGTGGTCTGTAAATTCTGCGACACCAGAGTCAAGTACTTGACAATACTACAAAAATATCTTTGATCCTTCAGTATGGTAATATATAGCGATGTATCATGTATCGTGATATGTATTGTCGCCAGATTATTGCCAATACACACCCCTGATATTCGCTCTTCCTTCTTACGAAGCCATTTAAATACAGTCAAAGGGCCGAATTTGGCCCCTGGATCAAACTTTTCTCAGGTTCAGGGCCTCGGACATACTGACCCAAAATTAAAGAAGTACATTTTTAATGTTTTTCTTTCTGGTTTCCCCACAGATATGTGTCTGCTCTGACGACACCAGCTCGCCTCTCGCCAGTGGACTTCCATTACTCGTTGCCCCCACAGGTGCCTACCTTCCAGATCACGTCACCCAATGCCAGCCACGCCATGTCCCTCCCCCCCGCCGTCCACAACCCGTACCCCCTGGAGGACGACCAGCCGCTGCTGCGCCGCTACCAAGTGCCCCTCCACGACGCGCAGTGCCAGGAGGCCTACCGGCAGCAGCGCCGCACCTATCTCAACGACAGCCGGGGCAACCTCCCCGCGAGCCCCTACCGGCTGGCCGAGGACGAAGACTATGAGACCACCCAGGAGTACCTCTCCTCCCGAGAACAACCAAAGAGAAGTGGATCCAGCGGGGCTGGGAACCGGCGCTTGAGGAGATCCAGACTGAACGGCCACGTGGCCCCCCGCGGATACGAGGCGTCCCGGGACTTCGGGTCCCGGAGCTGCCTAACGGACAGCGAGTCGGAGGAGGACGGCGAGAGCACGCCCTTCCTCAGTATGCAGAACATGAACGCGGAGCCCTCCACCATCTACAGGCCGGCCGACACTCGGACTTCTCACTCCTCGGGGCGGCAGAGCGCGCCCGGGAACATGCATACGAGACTCACGCACTCGCGCTCCAAAGCGGACAAGGCGCCCCACTAGAGGAGCCGGGGGGGAACCCATCCGACGGGGGAAGCAAAATCGATATAGCATAGATTGATTTCTCATCCTCCGAGAAATATTTTTATTTTATATAACTGACAGATATTCTAAACAAATGAAATATTTATTTTCATTTTAGCAAAAGTTGTCTACTAGTTAACAGCAAAGACTTTTTTATAGGGAAAACTCTATTTATATGTACATTTTGATTTACAGCATAAAAAAAAAAGACCGTTTTTTCACAATGTTAAGAAAAAAAAATAGAGTAATATTGTGGTGCCTTTTGCTGTATGCCGATGCCCGAGGGCCAGTGGAGGTTTTTGTAGCCTTTTCTTACATGTACGCCTCATTTTTATACACATGTATGTTTGATTTCTTCCACTATGCGTTTTTTGTTTTATTTTCGAGGAGTCAAGCCCCACTGGAACATACTCCCTCCATGTCATGCAATATAAACCAATTTAACATAAAGTTTACATGGATATAAATCGACTTTATGATTTCAGATCTTCGAGGAAAGAGAGTGTGTTTTTTGTGTGCGACCGATTCCCGTTGTTTGTTGTGGTGACGCCCCGGCGAAAAAAAAAGAAGAGGTTCACAGAGCAGCGCTTTTTTTTAAATCGGAACCTCCCGATAGTGGGCGGAGACAGGTGGAGCCGGCTGTAGGTTTTCCGTGTGTTATGCAGGTCATCACTTGATGTGTTTACAGCTATTCTACCGTTTCACCCCCGCCCACCCACTCACTCCCCCCACCGTGTTTTACGAGGCCGACAAACACTGAGCCGCCTGGCACAGGTTGACCCCTGCCATTCAAGGTGGCAGAACAAAAAAAAAACAAAAAAAAAAACAACCTTCCATCTGTTTCCACTCAACCCGTCGTCTAATCCCCGTCATCCGTCTGTGTCCATTCTGTGTTTTGTGGCTCGTGTTAAAAAAAAAGAAAAAAAAAAAAAGGCCACACAGTGTCTCAGGATTTCCACACATTTCCCCCCAACATTTGTCGCCACAAACAGACGAGCAGTGAGAGGCAAATATATAAACGATATAGCTGTGAAACTTTGGAAGATCATATAAAGCAAAAATATGCAAACTTTCTATTTTGCTGTTTGATTGCGTCATTTTATAGTCGTCTTCTTAGAATTGAAATGTCATATTAATGCATATTTACCTGAGTTTATAAAGCAAGTTATGCAGTTCACATGTTCCTATATTCACTCGATGACATCGCTCCAGGTGTGTTTTTTGTTGTCGTTGTCGAGATTACACTGCTCGTGTGTTGTTGTTGTTGTTGTTGTTGTCGGCTTTGTTTACACGGGCAGCAGCGGATTTCGAGTCACTTAAGACTCAATTTAAAGAAGAAGAAATTTAAAGGCTATTAACCGTGAATTTTTTTTTTTTCAAATAAATAGATTGCTCTGGTAAAACAAACCCACCCCCAAATAAATATCCATGAATTTTTTTTAATATTATTTCAAAAAGAAAATGAAGTCCTTAAACACAAAAATTAACAAATTATAGTTAAAGCTGCAGTTATAAGAAAAAAGTCCAGCCCCCTTTCTTCAGACTTTCCCTTTAAGCCACACCTCTAGCACATGTAGCATCGATTTGCTAGTCATCGCCATCCAATAACTACAACGGTTTCGACGATTCAAGATTTTCTCCGAGCAATCTTTGTGTTTTTTCTTCCAATACATTATAGGACAAAACAAAAAAAAACATTTCTGGAGTCACTTTCAAAAACGCAAAATAACCAAAAAAATGTGTCCAACTTGAGGAACAAATCTGACCTGGTATATAATTAAACGTGGTCCAGACGTAGCTTTTACTATTTAAATGAAAACAAATTAGATTTAAAAAAGTGACAAAAGTAGGGATGGATACTGATGGTGACATCAACGATAGACCCAAAGTGAAACTTGTCTAAAAAATCTAAAATCTAATCTAAAAAAAAACTGCTTTGGTCAAACTATCGTATAACCCCAACCGTATGAAAGATCACAACCAACACTCGTAATAAAAAGGACCCATAATGCATTGCAACAGTTGAAGCTCTTAAGAAAGTCAATGGTTTCAAGAACTGGATTATGTTTTGATTTGCAGTGAGTTAAGTTAATACAAGTACTATTTGGCTTTGACTAGTTCTTACCAAAGAATTTGGTAACGTCACTAATATTACTACAGATTTGCACAGTATAAAAAAGGTCGGTATCAAACGCTGAACATTCACCAACAAAATAATAATAAAAAGAGGAGGAAGTAAAAGATAGGAAACCTTGTAACAATATATTTAAACTCAAAATGTGGTATGTTATTAGTTCAATGTATGGTCTATGCTCACTGCACCAGCTATAACTGGGGTTATTTTCTGGTTTGACTTTTATTACTATGCTATAGCTTGTTAGGTTAAACCAACCGATCGAAATAATGCTTTATATTTACCGACAATTAACCCATCTTTCCTTGACCTCATGTTTTATTTAAGTGTGTTGTGTGTTTATGTCCAAATAGTTATCCTATATATTTCTTAATTATGGATTTAAAATAGTATGTTTTACAATACATGTCAGTTTGTCTTTTAAAAAATCCAATTATTGAATTAACTGTGTTTTTATTTATTGATTGATTCAGATTTTAGCTAAAATTAGATTAAACTGTTACAAGTTTATCCTAAAAAAACTAAACAAATTGTGAAACGCTACAAAATTCTGCTGTCCGTTTAAACAACGTCAATATTTATTATCCAACAAAAAAATGTTTTCTTTCATTCTTAACCCCTTGTGTTGTCTCTGGGTCAAGGTTACCTGGAGGCAACACAAGGGATACCACAAACACATTTGTTTTCAGGGCCTTTCGGGTCACCTTGACCCAGAGATAACGCAAGGGTTAAAAAGGCATTAGGATTTCCCTGCAAATCTCGATAGTCATAAGGATGGAGACCGACAAAACATCACCAACAGATTTTTTTTCCATCAACATCTGAGTATGATTTGAACATGATCTCACCCTCCAAAAAAAAAAACACCCCACTTTGCCCCGCTCGAAAAAAAAGTCACCTTTCCTCTGCATGCCCTTGTGGTTAGACGGGTGCATGGTCAAACGATCGACAGACAAATCGGATTTTTCCCTCCTCGGTCGGTAAAAAACTGTATTTTCTTTTAACATCCAGCAATAAAAAATACCCCCCCCCCCCTCCCCCCCAAACCCTCTCACTCCCCATCACGACCACGACCCTCCCTCCACATGTCATCCCTGAAATATGCTAGGGGGGGGGAAAAAAATGCCAGATTGTCATAGATTGTAAATTAAAAAAGAAAAATGAATCCACCTGTTCATATGAGAAAATAAATCTTTATTCATATCATTTCACGACGCAGTGGTTCCTGTGGTGATTCACACGATACGCCTCATCATGAGTTCCCCTCAAGAGGCTCCTGGAGTGATTGTAAATTTCAAGACAACAAGGATGGATCGTGTTTATTTTATCAACTCCAATAAAACAGCCATATTGAAGAAATATATTATCCGACGGTCGTTCTATCTGCGGATGAAACCTGGTGGAGATCAAAATAGATCAGGGCTGGTAAATAATACAGGTTTTTTTTGGGGGGGGTGTGGGGGGTTGAAATAGTTTTCCTGGAGACGATCGTGAAGAACGAGGGAGTTCATGTTCTGACAAATCAAAAAATGTTCCACCGGAGCAGGAGGACGGAAACATTTGAAGAGATTCAACTGAAATATCTTCGACACATTTTGATTATGTTGATCAACAAAATTAAATACAAGTTCAATTTCCTACTTCTTTTTCATGATTTGGACAGAAGGTGGCAGTAGAGATCAACGACTCACAGAAACTGACGAGATTAAATGATCTTTGTCGCCTTAAAGCCTTAAATCGGGAATGACAGATTCTTCAAAAAATGTCTAGATCCAGATTGTAGACTAAAACAATGTTATCATCTCTTACTTGTCTCATTATCAACATTCCTTTGAAGTTACATTGATTTAATGAAATCTGAGGTTATTTTTATCTTGTTAATAGAAACAAAATGAAATAAAAGTGCATCCAAAATAATATACATTTTTTTTCTTCTTTTAAAAAAAAAGTTAAATTCAATTCAAATGAGCTTATTTGGACAGCAGGGGGCACTAGAGATCAATAGATGGCCTGAGTAACCCAGACACTAAGGAGAAAAACATCTTTATAGCCTAAAAGACTTAACCAAGAATGACATATTCTTCAAAAGCTTTCCGGATCCAGACTGTAAATGGGAAGACTAATAACATGTAATCATCTGTTACTTTTCTAACTATCAACATTTCTTTGAAGTTTCATTTATTCAATAAATCAGAGGTTATTTTTCATCTTGTTAAGAGAAAGAAACAAAATTAAATAAAAGTGAATCCATCATCTGTTACTGGTCTTATTATCAACATTCCATTGAAGCTACATTAAATGATAAAAAAGGGTTTTCTTGAGAGACATTGCATGTGGTCTGCATGTGCTTTAAGAATCTTTTGAACACTTGGTTTAACAAATACTAGCTACTTTACACGTTGATAAGTTGTCGAGATGTGGGAACATGTCACTCAACTGCCTGTTTCACTGATGCTGAAAGTACATCTTGTGAAATACCTCGTAATTATCCTAAACTCTTCCTCTTCCTCTTTAAACTCTTGGTTCGAGTTCAAACATTTCTTGCATAATGGAAATTTAAAGGCTATTAACCGTGAAAAAAAAAGAAGAATTTTCAAATAAATAGATTGTTCTGGTAAAACAAACCCACCCATAAATATCCATGATTTTTTTTAAATATTATTTAAAAAAGAAAATGAAGTCCTTAAACACAAAAAATAACAAATTATAGTTAAAGCTGCAGTTATAAGTAAAAAGTCCAGCCCCCTTTCTTCAGACTTTCCCTTTAAGCCACACCTCTCGCACATGTAGCATCGATTTGCTAGTCATTGCCATCCAATAACTACAACGGTTTCTACTTTTTAAAAGTACATTTCCAAGCAGTCACTGTCACAAGGGCCACATCTTGAAATTCAAAGGGCCGCATGTGGCCCCCTGACCACTGGAATTGAATGGAATGGAGACATGGAACCCTGGGATGACTGAGGTAGTCGTAAAAAAATCCAAAAAATCTGTAGTAGCAAAAAACAGGCCGAGGATTCTGGCTGGAGATGTTGGATCTCATCACCGTGATAAGAAGTCTGGAACGGTATCAAGAGAAGTGCATGATTTACTCGCGAGGTGCCGCAGAGGAGATGTAGCCGATTGTCAAACCGCACATCAAAGAAGATCAATGTTTAGCCCGTGTTGGTCGATCAGCAGCTCCTTGAAAGGAGGATGATTTATGACTCGGCGGATTCAGTCGAGGAGGAGCACCTGGAGGGAGTTATGGCTGTATCTGTTGGGGGCCGTCCAAGTCCTGTCCACGCAAAGTAGGGGTCGTGTTCCACAGCTCAGGAAGTGATGAGAATCCTTTTTTTTTTTAGTTTACTGTTTAGAATGGGGTCGATCGGTGCTTCAAATGTTGCAGTGCATTGTGGGAGATTATGTTTGTGGTGCATCTGAAATGTATCACAAGAAATATTTCTGGGTCTTCTTTTATTTGTGAAATAATAACTAGTTTTCTATTTATAATCCATTATTTGAGTCTTGACTAAAACAAAGGAGGTTTTTAATTTGATCCAAAATACTTTAAGTAAACTAATTCAATTCAGGAAGTGAGGTGTTGTTGCGCCAACTCACAGCCTTTGCTCAAAAATATAGCTTCAAGCAATATAGTCACTACCTTGAAACCACCACTAGGAGGCAATAGAAGAACAGAAATGCTTCTTCGTGTTGAGTTGGCTCAGAGGGGAAGTGCTGCCACCAAGAGGACGAAGAGAAGAAGTTCAACTGAATTAAATTAAAATTAGATAAAAATCCATCAGACTTTTTAATGTATGATTTATAATTTTATAAACAGGTATTTGACTATGGAATATATTCATGTTTTCATCATTGATGTGAATCAAAGTATATATTTTTAAAATAATAATGTAAAGTCAGATTCAAACTCAAATATATTTTACATTTTCGTAATTTATGACACAACGTATCTAATGGTAAGTGAGTTGTTGTGTGTTCTGCAGTGGTCAGGAGAGAAAGTAAACCTGAAATACCGAGGGTCTCTGCTGACCCCTACCTGCGAGGTGTAATATTAACAATAAATTAATAGCAAATGTTCATGTCGGTTTTCTCACGGTACGTGCGATTGGAATTGACTTAAACATCCTACAATCTTGAAGGAACGTCCTTCACGTTTACGACAGGATGACTCAGATAAGAGACGCAGATTATTGACTAGTTGACAGAAAGACCTGCAGACACGAGAAGTTAAATATTCCAGGACGATCACACAAAGGTAAACATGGAGTTTAAGATAGTTTGAACACGTGTTTGCTCAAGAATAAGTGACAGAATTTAAAACAAAACCACTTGATATTGAAAATAAAATGCGATATTTTGTTTTACCTTTAGGTGTCACTGTGAGATTTTTTTTTTTTACTTCAAAATTCGTTTTAAATTACTATTTTATTTTACTTTAAAGCAAAAGTAACGTAACATTTTTGAATAAATCACAGAAAACTCCAAATGTCTTACATTTATTTGAATCACAAACAATCCCAACATTGTTTTTTTTTTTAACAAAATAGATTTGATTTTCTATCTAAAGACAAAGCTCTAGATGTCACTGAGTTGTCTTAAGTCATCTTCATTCCAGCATTCAAAAGAAACAAACAGACGCATACGTGAGCAAACATCAACCTGTCATCAAGTACGTCAGGAGGTTTTTAGACGCCTTCAGGATCCTGGCTTCAGGAGATCCGCCTGGATGTCTTTAAGATTTATTGCTTCCTTCGATAAAGTTTTGGAGCGTCTCCCAGATCCTCTGCGAGTAAAAATAGAAAAACAGTCCGGTGTCACGTTGAGCAGCTCAGGCTCAGGTGAACGTTTGCTTGTCGTTACCTGTCCTCCACGTCTCGTATCGTGTCGGGGAGCGGGGAGCCCAGTGTCTCCGGAAGGAACATGGCGGCGACGCCACTGATGATGGGGGCCCCTCCGTAGATCAGGCCGGGGAGCCACGGGAGGTCGTCGTCGAAGAGAAGCATCATGGGGGCCACCATGGACCCCACTCGAGCCATCATGGACACCCAGCCCATCCCGTTCTGTCTGCAGAGACACACGTCAAATAATATTTAACATAGATTTCATTCAGCCCAACGCCTCTGTTGTAAACTTTATTATTAAACCAAATATCAATAACATAATAATAATAATAACAATAACATAATTCAAATGTTAAACAAAAATAAGTCAAATTAAAACACCACAAAGTAAAGCTGCTAAATGCTAATGCTAAATTAAAAATATACACATTTTTTTACAGTGTTTTTTCCTGTGTTTCCTGTATAATTTGTTGAAGATAAATATGCTTTTATTTTTTCTTCATTTGGCCCCCATTTGTTTGTTTTCTCCAACATGTGGCCCTCATCCAAAAAGGTTACCCTTGTTTATGTGAATCAGGGTTACTACAAGATAACTGCACACTTTAGAAACTATTATTGTTTTCATAGTAGCACAAATAACGATACTAACAATTATTATTGTATGTTTTATTATGTCTAGTCGACGGAGCCCGTTGAACGTAAGATAAGCATGTTACCTCAGTCTTATTTTCATCACCTATTGCTATAATGCAAAAAAATATTGTTTAAAATAAAAGTAAATTTCACAAAATTCTAATGACATTTCACATAAATTGCAACAAAACCAAATCAATTAATCAAAGTAAAAAAAATAAAAAATTGAATCACAGTTTGCTATTTAGAAGTTTAGTTAAAATTAGTGAACATGTTATTTCAAGAGAAAATTAACTCGAAAAGTACTTTTGTGATATTAATTACGACAAAAACCATTTAAAAAATAGTTTTTTTCACAAATTACATGAAATGAGTACGTTGTCCAAGTACGTTTCTGTAAATGTATATATTATTTATTTTTGATTAGATCAAAGAAGAGGAATAATGGAATAGGACAATTGTTGAGTAGTAACTGAAAACCCAGTCAATCAATTCTACGGTGGAGAGAAAAAAAAACCTTAACTGTGGCTCAGGAACCTCTCGTGACCCTTTGGTATAAACTGGCAATGGATGGAGTCAGCAAAACTCTTTCTAAACTCGAAGGACTTTAAATAACTGTAATATTCGATATTTTTGAGACCCTGGGTGGTATAAAATAGATTATCCAAAATAATAATGCGATTAATCCTTCTGGCCCAATTATATGAGAATCACAAGATCACGAAGGTGGAGCCAGAACACACTCACCGAATGATGGTCGGGAAAAGTTCTCCTGCGTACAGATAGCAACAGTTGAAGGACGCGGCTAGCAAACCTTTACCCACAACAGCCAGAGAGGTCCGGAGCACCTGCTTCTCTGCACACATAGGAAACATAAATGCACATTTTTTATAAAAAAAACATAAAAGGTATAAACTCGTATTTTTTTTTTGGACGTACCGAGAGGCACCAGCAGGTTGACCAGGATGGTAACTCCTGCCAAAATCAGCGCCGCGGCCTGTGACGGGCGCCTCCCGATGAAGCCCATGCACAGCGTCATCACCAGTTTCGCCGGAATGTCCACGGCCCCGAAGATCACCTGGATCAGGTAGATGTTGACGCCAAACTTCTGCAGGTCCATCGCCAGGCCGTAGTAGGCGAAGCTGGTGGATAACCTGTGACGAGATTAGCTTTCAGACCATTTTGTCCTTTTATTTTTCCTGTCTGTGAATATTTCTTGAAAACTGAAAACTAGTGATGGTCTGACGAAGCTTCATGAAGAAGTGTCATGTTGTTTAGAGGTCAGTAGGTGGCGCCATCAGTTTAAAAACGATGTGATGTTTCATTTTGACAGTTGATCAAAACAGAGGAAGATAGTGCAGGGACCGCCATCTAGTGGACTCTGAAGATAATGACACTGCTTCATGAAGCTTCATCGGACCATCACTACTGAAAAAACCTTTTACATCATGTTTAACTTGATTTTGGCGAAGGGTTAAGATAGTTTAGGATTTATCTGCTAGTAGATGTCGGTGCTCAAAGAATAATCTCAAAATTTGACCTGACGACGCGATAAGGAGGGAGTTACCAGACGGTGCTCAGGAAGAAAGTCATCTTCCTCATGGTGGGAGTTCGGAACAGATCGATGGCGCTGCGAGACTGCTGAGAGGACGACATCTCCTTCTCCATGGATTCCTGTAACATCTGTGGTAAAACAAGAATTAGAGAGCTGGTTCTCAACTGCAGGGTCGTGACCAAAATCTTGTCATTTAGAGGTCGTTGATTGTCAGTCTTTTTATTCTGTGTCCAGCCAGCTGACATTGATTGGGAAGCTTCTCATGGGGTTTGATGCACGGCTCAATCAGCCCGGCCCTATTGTAACGCTGTACTTTCTTCAGACCGGCGTCAGCTCGTTACTCAGTTCCACAAGGTAATTCCGGAGAACTCGAAGTTCGTCGCTTTTTTCTGTACTTTGATAACTTTCTGGCAGTTTAAATTTATCAGTGCTTTATGTTACAGTTTTTATGGTACATTTGACTTTTATTTTCTCTCTTTTCATATTCCTCTCTCAGTGGATTCTGTGTCTTAACACCTACCTTAGTTTAGGAACCCCCCAGTTTCAATTTTTTTGGACTTCTGTTGTTAGAAAGAGTCTCTTTCTCGACTCGTTGCCTGAGAAAGGACTCTGTGGACTTGGTTGCCATCTTGTGGACGTTTCGCCTCTTTTATTGTGTCTGATTACATTTTCACAGTTTATATTAAAATCTCCGCTTTGCATCCTCATTGTCTTTCATTGTCATTGTTATCCTTGTTTATGGATTCATTGACGACTCTTAAATTTATGTTTTGACTTACTTGCATATCAATTTTTTCCCCTTCCTCGGCGCGACCGTTAAACCTGGCCACGCTCTTCAGGTTCTTGATGGCCAGGTCGGATTTGTTGCTCATGACGAGCCACCGCGAAGATTCGTGGAACCACCTGGAAGATATTTGTATGTTTTTTTTCAAAGAATAGACAAAATTGATTTACCGTAAATTCCGGACTACAGAGCGCACCCGATTAAAAGCCGCATGCTCAAATTTTAGAAAGAAAATCAATTTTGTAATTATACAAGCCGCACCGGATTTTAAGCCGCAGGTTTAAACAGCCAAAAAAAATGAACTACCGGTAATTCACGTTCATTTCTTACACTTAAATAAATAAAGCAGTGTGTTATTCTTCTTAAGCATTGTTCAGATATTTACAGTCCGAGGAACCAGCGACAAAAGCACGAGGCAGGAGGACAAACTGTCCGTGTCCTTCAACCGGGGAATTATTTCTTCATCACGCCGGCAACACGGATGAGTTTTTTCTGGACAATAATGGACTTGAACATTGGACACTGATCGCGGGGATTTGACTGTGGGGTGTCGTGGGTGTTCGTTGTTTTGTTCATGTTTGATTGATCCTCCTTTAAGGAGCGATCTCTCGAGGAGTTATGTGAGAAGGTCCGTTACAAAACGTCAGAGGTACTTCATCCATATTTACGATTTCATCTGGCCCGATGGAATTCTCCGCTATCTTTGTTTGAGTGAATGTGCGGAATGAAGTAAGTTTCTCCTCGTAGTCGGGAGGGAGCTGCTGACACAAAGTTACTCATTCATTCTATTGGTCTACTGTTGCTGAGCAAAATGTTTTTCCCGCCACGAAAAAAAAATGAATAAGCCGCACCGTAGTATAAACCGCAGTGTTTAAAGTGTAGGAAAAAAGTAGCGGCTTGTAGTCCGGAATTTACGCTACCTATTACACTTTTTTTTTACATTATTATAAAAACGATTTTGTGATAAAAGAAGGTATTGAGTTTTGAAAGTTCCTTCATGGTTTTTATTCCATTTTATTTATTCACATGACTCACCAGGCGTAGAGGAAGGAGACGTAGAAAGGAAGGGAAACCGCCAAAGTTAACCACCTCCAGTCCCGGATGTAGTATGCGATCAGAGCCAGGAGCAGCTGACCCAACGTGTAACAGTAGCCCACCATCGTGCCCACCACGGTGCGCACACGAGTGGGAATCCACTCCACAACTAACAGAGAGAAGATGGTGAGTATAAGTACTTTTTTAAATACAGTAGTGTTTGTCAATGTTCAGAGGACCAGATAAAGTTGTAAACTAAGGCAAAATTTAATTTATTTAATTGATAATTAACTTTTAAATTAATGGCGACAATTTTAATATTCCAAAATATGTATATTTAATACAATTTAAAGATCTATATCAAAGATTTTCGCAGGGATTATAGTTAAACTGTTAATGACTGAACTTTTCAAAAACTGTGTTTAACTTCGTATTTGATTTGGAGGTACAGTAAAGTATATAAACTGTCTCAAATTTGGCCAAATGGAATGTTTTTAATCATTACATTATTGTGATTTGTGCTAACTAGTGTTTTTCATAGCATTAGTAAATCTTTCAATTGTGACCTAAAACAGAAGCAGGTTGACTTTTTAATCGGTCACTGATGACACAAAAACAAACACACAAGTTCAACATTAATTCCTATAACTGTCAATGTAACACACATCAAAATAGAAGAGAAAAAAATCCTCAAATGATCTCTAAAAAGATGCAGTTGATGGAAGTTCATTAAGTTACAAAGAAGAACTTTTGTTTCACTTTCACTTTCAAAGACTTTTAATCAGATTTTCATTTAAGGACCAAATATGTTATGTTTATTTAAGTTTTTTTTTCAAGTTTTGCAGTTTGCTCTGAATTGTTTTTTACCCATGAAGCTGGACAAAGTCACCAATGTTCAATTCTGTTCTGCACACCAGCACCAGGTCTTTTTTGTTCCATGTTAAAAGGTGACTAACTGTTCATCCATTCATTCAGGCCTCAGACGGTGAAACTAGCACAGCGCACGATCACGTGTTTGATAATTTTAAAACATGCCACGTGTTCAGTCACTACAAGCAAAAAAACATGTGTTCACGAAGAATCGATGAATTACAAGAGAAAAGTTTTCCATGTTTTCCAAAATACCCGAGAAAAGTCGTGTTATGCGTTTCATTAAATAACAATTCCTGTTGCCAGTTATAGGTTGGAATAGTTTATGACTCTAATAAAGACATGGCTCCGGGGCCAAATCTGGGCCACCAGCTCATTTTTTTGTGGCCTGTATAATAGTTACACTGATAATGATATTTAACTAGATCAGCTGAAGTTGATGTCATTATCTTGATGTTTTATAGGTCGTTTTGACTCTTATTTCCTGTTAACCATTGTGTTATCTCAGGGTCAAGGTGACCCGAAGGCCCAAAAACAAATTTCTTGAGGTATCCCTTGTGTTATCTCAGGGTCAAGGTGACCCGTAGGCCCGAAAATAAATGTGTTTGAGGTATCCCTTGTGTTGTCCCAGGGTCAATGTAAACGACCTCCACCACTGCATTTGTTTTCGGGCCTTTGGGTCACCTTGACCCAGAAAAAGGTTAGTTTACCTTAAAAATAAACCTGGTAACTAGTCAAAATAAGTCAAACTAAAACTCTATATCATTAATTTTTATCTGTTTTTATCAGTCAGTCGGTGAATATAATTCCGACAAAAATAACCGGTTCCATGGTGCGAAATTGGTCGAGACCCCTGATGTAGGAAACACATGGACCTTCTCTTTAGGGACCTACTGAGAGAGAAGGTGTTGAGGCTGATGCCCGACAGAGCCATGCCGCAGAAGAACCGGGCCAGGCAGAACATGGTGAAGGAGCTGGAGAAGGCCACACAGGTTCCAGCCACGGCCATCATCAGCTGCGAGATCAGCAGCAGGATCCGTCGACCGTATCTTGATCAGATGATGTTATCATTGAAATCAAAGCATTTGTTTGACCTTCAGATTATATTTCTAAAAGGGGGTTTACTTGTCTGAAAGACCTCCAAACACCACCGCCCCCGCCAGGACTCCTCCCATGTAGGTGGTCTGAGCCATTTGCTTCAGGCTGCGAAGGTCACACACCAGATGCCACTGAAAATAAAAACAGTGGATTTAACCTAAATATATAATTCCAGGAGAAGTCATCCTCACGTCCGATATGATGGTGGTGCTCATCTCAGTCATGTTGTAGGACCATCCGTCGGCGCAACCCTGGACCTCCGACGCCTCCTCGTCCCAGGCCGGCGTGCCGTTGAGCAGGTGCCACTGCGGCGTGGCGTAGCGCTGGCATCTGTCCGGCTTCCCGGCGGCGTCCAGCGGCACCGTGATCCTCAGCTGGTCCTGAGGGCTCAGGCGAGAGTCCGAGACGTTGGAGTGAGCGCTGCAGTAGTGCGAGGGAACCAGGGCCACGAAGTTCTGCAGCAGGTTGTGACTGGCCATGAGCAGGACCGGGAAGCAGAGCAGGCTCACGTGCAGGATCTGGAAGCGACCCGTGCTGCCCACCAGCTCCAGGAGGTCGCCGAAAGACATGGTTGGCCCGCGGAGCCGCGACGCTGAGAGGAAAGATCCTTTATTTTCCGGACTTTGTCGCCACAGATCAACCCTGCCTGCACTCTCCTCTTCGCCTGGTTGAAACTCTGGTCGTTACTCTCAAGTTGTTTGGGAATTAAAGTAATAAATTATAACTTTTTAAAAAATGAATATCTATATAAAGGTTAAAAGAAAACCACTAAATAGTAATAGTGTAATTTTGCAGATATTAAAACTTTGTTACACTTAAAATATGAGTTAAAATTACAAAATAGTTTTTTAAAAAGTGTATGAAAAACAAAAATATCACAAAGTAAAATAACGTATAATAAGACATTTGAAAGATTCAAGTATGAATTAATAGACGATTGTTGGGTCAATATTATGCAAAGGTTTACCAAAGAATGAAAAAGATTAAAAAAAACCTTAACCCTCATAAGTTATCTCAGGGTCAAGATGTCCCGAAGGCCCTAAAAACAAAAAAGCTGATTTTTAAAAAACATAACTAATTTACGGGATGATGCAAAAAAAAAGAAAATTTACAAAAATATATTTAATTATTTAGGATATTTTATTTTTAAATGTTCTGTATGCATAAGTTGACATTTTTTTTATTTTTTTTATTGTCAACCTGAATGTACGGTGGCTGGCAGGTGCCAAAAAATTGGACCTAGTCAGGAAAAGCTTTTGCCAATTATTAAAGAATTTACCACATTTTCTAACTACTTAAACAAACTAATTAAACTCTGAGGCAAAGTTACAAACCAATTTTTTTTTGGGTAATAATTGTTCTATGAAGACTTTCCACTGAGTTTGAAAATGTGTTATGGTGGTTTGTTGATTTGATTAATTAGAGTTTATTCATTTCACATTTTTTTACATAGTTTTTAAACATGTTTTAATCGTTTTTTTTAATTTGGTTCAATAGTTTGTTAATATATGTATATAGTTTATTTTTTACTTTATTTTACTACTTTTACTATAATACTTTTTTAATTTAATTTGTTTTAATCCTTGGTCAATACGTTTTAATACATTGCAAAGTTGTTTCAATAGTTTGTAAAGTTTGATCATTTGTTTTTATACATGATAAATGTATTGAAATAGTTTTGTAAATGTATTTATATTGTTTTTAACTTTTTTACAATAGTTTATGAGTTTGTTTAGTCAAGTTTGTTTTGCACTCGCCAGAGAGAAATGAAAATAAAAAAAAAATAGAATAACCGGATAATATTTGCTAAAGAATATTGTAATTTAGTTTAGTTTATTTATTTAAAAGGACAATGTAATGAGACATCAATTGTTCATACACTACTTTATACCAGCCCCATATTAACCCACACCTCCCATCTGCGTGTTTGTATAAATGTTACACACTTATTACAAACATCATTCAATCAGCAACATTATTGGATGTCCGTTTCATGATCGATCGTAATGGATGCTGTAGGTGGACTTACCGGTCAGGTGAGAACTGAGGACGACCAGTTCTTACGTCATTGTCCAAACATCACCTATCCCACAATAAAAAAGGGAGAAAAACTGGAGTCGGAGAATGTTCCTGGGCTAGTAATCGGCTCGGACAAGCTTTTCCTCGACTGTGGATTATGAGAAGTGCAACACAAGCGAACGGAATGAAGTGGAAACACCGTGTTTCTGCAGGATCAGAGTCAGGAGTGAGACTTTAACTCTCGAAGGCTCCCTTTTCACCCCCCTTACCGAGGAGGGGGGGGAGGTCGAAGTGGATTACTGGGATTATGTGCCGCGAATCTATCAAAACATTTTAACTAAATTAATTAGTTATTTCTTATTCCCAGTATGTCAGGAGCACACCCTTATGTTTGAGAATGAAATTAACTAGAGTTTAAGTTTTATTTAGACTCTTTTCTTGTGTTATCTAAGGGTCAAGGTGACCCGAAGGCCCCCGAAAAACAAATGTGTTTGAGTTACCTTTAGTGTTTGAGGGTTAAGAATCCCAGCTACACAGGGGAAGAGAGAATAAAATGAAAGTCACGAAACATCCAAGCTGTGCATTTAGTAAGGTTGGAGGAAATCAGAGTGCACGTAAGGCTACAAAGTGCATATGCATTTCAAAAGAAACTGGATGAGCCAGCTGTCAACTGGAATGTTTTTACTGTTGAGTTAAGAAGAAATGTAGTTATTCACCATTATTTTCTTTTTTTTCTAAATGAATAGAAATGTATATTTTATTTATTTAACTGATCGATTAAAATGTATAAATGTTAAATTAATGTTTAATAAATGAATGTTTAAATGTGTTTTTCTTTATTCCAGAAGATTTATATCTTAAAAATGCTAATTTAGTCGTTAAATTAGACAACGCAAGCTACTTACAAAAAGTTTCTTAAAACAAATTTTAAAAAATACAATAGGGCTTTGTTTAGTTATATCATGTGAAATATAAGTAAAGCAGATTGTCATAAAACCTCAATTAAAGATTATATCAATTGATTATCAAAAAAGCAAATTTAACAACTTAACGTTTATCAACACAAACAAAAGATAGTAAAAAATATTTTTTAAATACTCTAGGAATTTGTTTCTTTATGTAATGTGATATAAAAGTGAAGCAGATTGTCACAAAACCTAAATCAAAATAGATTTATCATTAGATTTACAAAAAAATATGTCTTTAAATATTTTAAGACATTTTGAATTAGTTAGCAGGCATGCTAATATTTGCAGACTAAAAATATATATATTTAAAAATACACTAGTTCTTTTTTTATTTATGTAGGATACATCATTAGATAAAACAAAAAATGCTAGTTCAACTGCATAACGTTTCTCAAAATATTTTAAGGCGATTTAGTTAGCATACATGCTAATATTTGCAGACTAAAAAAAACAAAAAACAATATTAAAAATAGACAAGTGCTTTGTTTATTTATATAAGATTACTTCATTAGATTAAAAAAAAATAATTTAACAATATAATGTTTCTCAAAAAATGTTAAGGTGGTTGAGTTAGCATACATGCCAATATTTCAGACAAAAAACAATATAAAAAATACACAAGAGCTTTGTTTAATCATATAAAGTGAAATAAAAGTGACAAAGATAGTCATAAAACCTCTTTAAAAGATAACACCATTGGATTAAACAAAGCAAACAGGTCATACAAGGGAGACGGTCCATGGTCCAGGTGAGTTAACGAGTCACACCTGAAGTAATGATCAGCCTCAAGGTACAGTTTTCCCCTCTTAAATCCATCAGGCTGACGGGTCAAAGGTCACGTGTACAAATGGCTCTAACTCTGGATTCAAGGCGGGTAAAGAAGAAGCGACTGTATAATTAACCACCGGTTAAATGTTTTTCCGACTCATTTCTCAGCTTGTTAAAGTTTGACGGAGACAAATGTGTTTGTGGTGGAGTTTTGTCGCGGAGAGCTTTGTTGTCTCAGCTCTGGAGCTTCAGATAGAAGACTTTGGATGAGCAGCAGGAACGTTCTCGCTTCGTTCCCTCTTTTGAAAAGTTGTCGCAAAAAGTACTGTTGGAATAATTTACACTCGACGACGTCTGTGAGAGAAATTGTTTTCTTGAGTAAAATAGTTTTGTGACTTGATAAATAATCAGATTAATTATATATATATAGTATAGATAGATCTTATAGTAGGTTAGCATACAGAAGGTTAGCATACAGCAGGTTAGCATAAAGAATGTTAGCATATAGTAGGTTAGCATATAGTAGGTTAGCGTATAGAAGGTTAGCATACAGAAGGTTTGCATATAGTAGATTAGCATAAAGAATGTTAGCATATAGAAGGTTAGCATACAGAAGGTTAGCATTTAGTAGGTTAGCATAAAGAAATTTAGCATATAGTAGGTTAGCATACAGAAGGTTAGCATATAGTAGGTTAGCATAGAGAAGGTTAGCATACAGAAGGTTAGCATACAGAAGGATAGCATATAGTAGGTGAGTAACAGATGGTGAGCACACAGAAGGTTAGCATACAGAAGGTTAGCAAAGAGAAGGATAGCACTCAGAAGTAAGTAAGTAAGTAATATTTATTTATATAGCGCTTTTCGAGACCAGGGTCACAAATAGAAGGTAAGCATACAGACAGTTAGCATAAAACAAGTTAGCATACAGAAGTTTAGCATACAGAATTTGTTCTCGCGTCGTTCGCTCTTTTGAAAAGTAAAACTACTTTTGGAATAATTTACACTCGACAACGTCTGTGAGAGAAATTGTTTTCTTGAGTAAAATAGTTTTGTTACTTGATAAATAATCAGATTAATTATATATATAATATATAGATAGATCATATAGTAGTTTAGCATACAAGAGGTTAGCATACAGTAGGTTAGCATAAAGAATGTTAGCATATTGTAGGTTAGCATACAGAAGGTTAGCATACAGAAGGTTAGCATATAGTAAGTTAGCATAAAGAAGTTTAGCATATAGTAGGTTACCATACAGAAGGTTAGCATAAAGAGGGTTAGCATACAGAAGGTTAGCATATAGTAGGTTAGCATATAGTGGATTAGCATACAGAAGGTTAGCATACAGAAGGTTAGCATACAGAAGGTTAGCATATAGTAGGTTAGCACACAGGTGGTGAGCACACAGAAGGTTAGCATACAGAAGGTAAGGATACAGAAGGTTAGCATACAGAAGGTTAGCATTTAGTAGGTTAGCATACAGAAGGTTAGTATACACAAAGTAGCATACAGTAGGTTAGCATAGAGGTTAGCACACAGAAGGTTAGCATACAGAAGGTTAGCAAAGAGAAAGTTAGAACTCAGAAGGTAAGCATACAGACGGTTAGCATACAGAAGGTTAGCATACAAAATGTAGCATACAGAAGGTTAGAAGACAGAAGGTAAGCATACAGAAGGTTAGCATGCAGAAGGTTAGCCTATAGTAGGTTAGCATATAGTGGGTTAGCATACAGAAGGTTAGCATATAGTAGGTTAGTGTACAGAAGGTTAGCATATAGAAGTTTAGCATACAGTAGGTTAGCTTACAGAAGGTTAGTATATAAAAGGTAGCATACAGAAGGTTAGCACACAGTAGGTTAGCATACAGAAGGTTAGCAAAGAAAAGGTTAGCATTATAAAAGGTTAATGATGATTAATATCAAGATGATGATAATAAAAAATCAAACTTTTTCTGGATTTTTAAAAGTTTTATTTAATCACTTAGAAAAATCTGGAGACAAACTCAAAAACCAAGCTTTCTTTTTCCAGATCTGAGTGCCACTGCATGCAGTCGGGGTGTTGGTGGACATGGGGTTGTTGGAACAGCTGTGCAGCTGGTTCTGGTGGAAGGATGCAGTTCAGCCAAGAACTTGAACCGTAAACATCAGCCCTCGCCGTGGTTCTGTACAAGTTCTTGATGTGGTGCAAGTAGGTGAAAAGTCAGGAGGTTTTTTTTTAGGGTTTCTCGTCGGGGGCCGGGAGTTTCTCAAGAGTGGGCTCCATCCCCCAAATCTCTCGGGCGTACTGAGCGATGGTGCGGTCGCTGGAGAACTTGCCACATCCGGCGATGTTGTGAATCACCTTCTTGGTCCATTCTTTGGGGTTCTGGGGGATCGTGAGAATTAGCTTTTGTGACGCTCAACGTTTAAGAGTCGCGGACGTACCTTGTAGAGTTCGTTGACCTCCTCCTGACATTTGATGTAGTCCTCGTAGTCGGCAAAGACCTTAAACCTGTGAAGTGTCAACAGAGTTGTTCAATTTTTTGTTGTTGTTCAAAAACCCATCATGAAGATCCACGTGCGGCGCCTCAGGTGTGTTCACCTGTCGTGATGCATCAGCAGGTTGACGATCTCCTTGAACATGTCCGGCTGCTTTGGGCTGTAGAAGCCGCCGGCGATCTGGTCGATGGCCTGTTTGAGCTCCGGCAGACGGTTGTAGTATTCCTGAGCGTTGTATCTGAGAGAGGGAAGTAATGATCACGGCGGAGAAAACAGAGGCGTGTTGCCATGGTGACGGAGGCATTAACGGGCAGGCTATTGGAAACAGCAGAGCGCTAGCCAAGGTCATAACCCCGAGATGGGAAAAAACAACCATATATATATATAAATACACACATACATATATAAATAGTATACAAAATATATGAAGGTAGTTGAATATACTACCAAAAAAAATCATAAATGACGATATTTTGGAAAAAGAACTATCAAAGTAGATGTAAGTACAAAGTAAAAAAGATTAAGGTAGATGTATATATATTTAAATAAAAAGACTATTTATTAAAGTGATTGATTTTCTTTCATAAATTAATAAAAAATAACATATTTATAACGGTGGATGTATATAGAAAAAGTGAAGTCAACAAAAAAAGATATATATAATAAAGTGTACTCAGTAAAATAAATCAGTAATAGATAGATAGAACAAATTTAAAAAAATATATACTTCTAATACAACTATACCAAAACTTCTATAATGCACTAATTAAAGCTTTTAACAATCCAAATTTTTGCATTTTGATCTAGATATTTTTTTTTACCTCTGCGGCACCAATGTTGATAGGATCCTTGAGGCAGGGAAACAGTTTTAAAAGTAAACTACAGCCAGAGCATTTTTTATATAAAGCACTATATGCAGACTTTTAACTAGGGATGCACTGATCCGATCCTGGTATCGTTCCGATCCTGGATCTCAGAGTTAGATCTGGGATTGATTTAAAAAAAAAAAAAAGGTCATCCTACCCTTTTCTCTCAAGTGCATCAACATCGTCCACCCTCATGCCGAAGATGAAGAGGTTGCCGTCTCCGGCCTCCTCTGCCATCTCAACGTTGGCGCCGTCCATGGTTCCGATGGTCAGAGCGCCGTTCAACATGAACTTCATGTTGCCGGTGCCAGAAGCTTCAGTTCCAGCTGTGGAGATCTGCTCCGACAGGTCAGAGGCTGGGATGACTGAGGGAGGACAGGGACAGAAGGTTAGCACAGAAGGTTAGCATATAGTAGGTTAGCATAAAGAAGGTTAGCATATAGTGGTTTAGCATAAAGAAGGTTAGCATATAGTAGGTAAGCATATAGAAGGTTAGCATATAGAAGGTTAGCATATAGTAGGTTAGCATAAAGAAGGTTAGCATACAGTAGGTTAGCATAAAGAAGGTTAGCATATAGTAGGTTAGCGTACAGAAGATTAGCACAGAAGGTTAGCATATAGTGGGTTAGCATACAGAAAGTAAGTATATAGTATGTTAGCGTACAAAAGGCTAGCACAGAAGGTTAGCATGTAGTAGTTTAGTATACAGAAGGTTAGCATATAGTATGTTAGCGTACAGAAGGTTGGCACACAGAAGGTTAGCACACAGAAAGTTAGCATACAGAAGGTTAGCATATAGTAGGTTAGCATACAGAAGGTTAGCATAAAGAAGGTTAGCATATAGTAGGTTAGCATGCAGAAGGTTAGAATATAGTAGGTCAGCATTAAGTAGATAAGCATATAGTAGTTTAGCATACAGAAGGTTAGCATATAGAAGGTTAGCATACAGAAGGCTGGTATACAGAAGGTAAGCATACAGAAGGTAAGCATACAGAAAGTTAGCAAACAGAAGGTTAGCATACTGAAGGTTAGCATAGAGAAGGTTAGCACAGAAGGTTAGCATGTAGTAGTTTAGCATACAGAAAGTTAGTATATAGTATGTTAGCGTACAGAAGGCTAGCACAGAAGGTTAGCATGTAGTAGTTTAGTATACAGAAGGTTAGCATATAGTATGTTAGCATACAGATGGTTGGCACACAGAAGGTTAGCACATAGAAAGTTAGCATACAGAAGGTTAGCATATAGTAAGTTAGCATACAGAAGGTTAGCATATGGCAGGTTAGCATACAGAAGGTTAGAATATAGTAGGTTAGCATATAGTAGTTTAGAATACAGAAGGTTAGCATATAGTAGGTTAGCATATAGTGGGTTAGCATTCAAAAGGTTAGCATATAGAAGGTTAGCACACAGGTGGTTAGCATGCAGAAGGTTTGGCGCCATAAGTAGGATTTACCCCTCTCCGCCAGTGTGACTCTGTAGTTCTCCAGGAAGATGACTTTAAGACGGTCTCCCACCACCGGGTCGTTGTTGACCACCTCGCCGATGGCCGTGATCAAACGGATGATCATCTTGGCGGTGTGGTATCCAGGAGCCGCCTGGAGGTGCAAGACTCATTCTAGAGCTGACCAAGCAACAACAATAGTGCTCGAAAAAACTACAAACCTTTCCTCCGATCATCACGGTTCTTGGAGTCCACTGCTTGTTCGGCTCCTTCCTGATACCTGAGACGTTAGGAAGTTATGAACCTGCTCGACTCATCGAGCCTCTGATAGTGTGCGTCTCACGGTTGAAATAGGTGATGATGTGTAGACAGTTGAGCAGTTGCCTCTTGTACTCGTGGATTCTCTTGACTTGGAGGTCGAACATGGAGTTGGGGTTGATCTTCACCTTGTAGTGTTCCTCCAGGTGAACGGAAAACTTCAACTTGTTCTCCTGTCGTTGAAAAGAAGATCCATTGGAGCAAACTTTTGCACAAAGTAAGATGCTTCACAAAGCCCTTTTTTATTTTAAATTATTAATTACTAGTTTCTAAATATAGGGAACTATAGGATTTTTCTTTTAGGGCTTTTGTCATTCTTATGAGTATTATTGACCCTTTAAAAATATTTCAGTGATTATCAAAATATATACTTGTATAAAAATCATTGCTTTCATAACAGATTAAAATGTTTAAAAAATACAATGACATAATCATTCAAGAATATTAATCTGGATTTTATACTTTTCGCTCCTTTATTTTTGCTCGATGACTCCTAACAACTGCCACTGTAGAAAATGTGGCCCCTGAGAATATTTCAATTTCCCATAACTGGTTAAAGAGTGTCACTATAGAAAAAAATCTCAGTAGAAATTTGTTTGATCTTTTACTAACACTGTCATGTTAAAATAACATTTCAAAGTTTTTTATCTTTCTTGTCGTATTCCTATTAAGAACAGAAACAAGTGTATCTTATTTAGATTGTATCTAATGTTATTCTTTAATATTCTGTCATCTGGTGGTGCGACTGAATATTGCGCTGAAAATGTAGTTATTTCTTTAATGTAGATGAGAAGGAAGTCAATTTGATTCCTGATCTTAATCTTATCTTATCTTAAAACACTGACTCTTGACCCGGAGGAGCTTTAGGCAGACGGAAATCGATTTTCAAATTAAAAGGTCAGTAAGTTGTCAATAGGAGTCTGATCCACTATATAATGAAGAGTCAGCAGCTGAGAGAAGAGAAGCAGATAATTTATCAACACAAAGTAGAACTCGACTTTTATTTAATTTATTTTTATTTTAATCAGGCAACATTAAATAATTTAAAAAAAAAATCTAAATCCCTGTTGAGACTTTACTTTTATTAAAGTGGAGAAAATTAATAAATTAAATAAAAATAATGAATTCAATAAAACGTCACTTTTCGCATCACTTTTAATTTGTTATTTTATTCCGTCAATATAAATAAATCTACAACTT
Organism: Callionymus lyra; assembly: GCF_982586985.1. NCBI lineage: Eukaryota > Metazoa > Chordata > Actinopteri > Syngnathiformes > Callionymidae > Callionymus > Callionymus lyra. The sequence continues at coordinate 15,772,497 of NC_141831.1, forward strand.
TATTTAAACCTCAAGATCCCGGAAGAGATATGTATTAAGGTAGAGATGATTGGACGAGACATTCTTATAGTAAGAAAATTAACCAATGAGCTTCTTTCTTTGTAATTAAACCCGCCCATTAAGTTTGAATAGAAGATTTAATTGGACAGAAAACAGCTGTTTTGGCTTTTAGCGGATTAAATCGACACGGAAGTCCTGATAACAAGTTCAGTATGAAATAAATTGTTGACTCTGGACCCTTAAAATGAATCTCCATTCGACCATGTTGTCAAGTAAGTGAAGCGAGACTCTTTTTCACGGAGGATGTGTTGGTGCAAATATTCACTTTCTTGCCCAGATAACAGCGTCTGTGCTCTGAATAAAAAGCAAAACATAACTGAATATAAAACTACAGAGTTGTTTTTTATTCATAAAGGTGTTCAAATATTTACCTCTTATTTTAGAAAATACATTTGAATTGTCACCTTTGTTTACTCTATAACCTGTGTCTGTTTTCTAAACTATAAACAAAGTGACAATTTATTGAAGAACACTAAACACCAGGCACGTTTTTTCAATAAAATGGCCTTTAATATATATATATTTTTTGAAGTACTGTATATCTAAAAAAAATCAACTTAATAAACAAATAAATAAATCTAAATCAACCACTTTTCCATTTATTTTTAACTCTGTGGTCGACTTGAGCCTTTTTCCTCTTCTCTGCAGAATAATTGAACGGCTTTGTTTCGTCTTAATAGTTTTCCTTTTTCTGCTCATATTCGTAGTCGTGAGACTCCTTTAGAGGCTTAAATAAGTAAGTGGACATGAATCTAGTCGCGTGACTTCCTCCCATTAAAACATTAAAACTGAAGAGTTGATGCTGTTAGAAGCATGACATGTGACGTCAGAGCAAACGTAGAGTTGCGTTGCCTAGATCGACCTTTAACCTTTTTCACAGATGCCCAAACCAACTTTTCGATTTATAATCAGACCGATCGGATTGTATCGTGGATCCCTAGTTAAAAGCGATGAATAATAATAAATAATGCACTTGACGTACTGTACTTTACTTTTATAACTTCTTTCCTGCCTGAACGATCCTATTAACATTGGTGGGGAAGTTGACGATATTGTTTCTGTGGCGCCACGCTTTCCGTGCAAGTCTTCCGATTCAGTTGCATAAGTTCTATTTTAGACATTGAAAATATGAGTTTTCTTTTGAGTTTGTTGTTTCTGTTGTGTTACGCAATTGAAGTCTAAATGTTTTTTTTATTTAGTTTCTATAATAAGCAGAGACCCTCATTTGAAGCCTTCTGTCTGCTCACCTGCTTGACTTTGGCGATGTCCCGGATGAAAGCCTCGTCGTTGACAAACTGACGCAGACGCTGCAGCTGGTCCAGGTCGCGGATGAATTCCTCCCCGATTTTCTGTTTTAAAAAAAAAAAAAGACAATCGTTAAAAAAGATGCATGACATCAAAATGAACATTTTTCTTTTTATCACCGCTCCTGACCTCGGCGATGACCTCAGCCAGGCCCGGGTTGCACATGACCAGCCAGCGTCTCGGGGTGATGCCGTTAGTCTTGTTCTGAAACTTGTTCGGCTCCATTTCGTAGAAGTCCTTGAAGCTGCAGCAAAAAAAAAAAAAAAGACCCCATGAACACTTATTTTTATATTCAGCGCGCCACACGCCCGCCTCACTTCAACGCACATAGTTGCCTTCAGGATGTCGGAGTGAATCTGGGCGACGCCGTTGACGGCGTGGGACCCGACGATGCACAAATGAGCCATGTTGATCCTCTTCTGCCCTCCTTCCTCGATGAGTGACATGCGGCTGAGGCGATCGTTATCGCCGGGATACTTGGCAGCCACTCTCTGGCAAATAAGACGACATCAAAGCGCCTGTTAATGGCTCTAATTTTCATGCTGAGAAGACCCTTGTTAAGAAAATAAAGGTCAACCCGGCTCATTAAGACAGAGGTTGTTTGGAAAAAATGTTCTCAAAAGCCAAGAAAAATAACAAGATTCCTCAATTAGTCTTGCACGGCTGCATGTACTTCTAGTTAACAAGACATCTTAATATTGTTAAACACCATTTTTTTAATGTTTAATTATTAAGCATTTTCTCTTTTGTTATCCTATATTTATATTTGATGATAATGTACATTGTCTTTGATTCAATAAGTCATTTTAATACGTCTTTAAAACTATAAATTCTCATCGTACAAATTGATGTTTTCGCCAGAGATAAAACGTGATCAGAGGTAGTGATGAGGTTTCATGAAACGGCGTCGCCATTTTTGTAGCTTTGTAAGCGATGCTTAGCTTTAAAAATGATCTTATGTTACAGACGACAAGGCTTCATGACACAGTGCCATCTTTTTTTCTGAGCTAAGTAGATTGTGTTTTGTGAAAAACAACTGATGTTTAATTTGATTTAATGGCTCGGAGCCAATTATTAAAGCACACCGTTTTATGAAACCGACATTGAAGTTTAAAGAATATTTAGAATATATTTGACTTCCTGTTGTATTTACATTGTTTATTCACTTTTTTTTTTTTTACCCAGACATGTATTGATTGAAAAGAAACTCGGTATTCAATAAATCTATTCCTTATTTTTTACCCAAACTTATTTTTTTCTTCCAATATTAATGCTTTATTTTCTCATGATCATATTTTTTTTATTTTTTATATAGTCCAGGCTATCGCACATACCTCCTCCCTTCTTCACTATATCATAAACATCATCATCCATGAAAGCTCCTCCAACTATTGGACATATTGTCATTTTCTAATGTTATTTATGGTCATTTACAGGATGTCAAACATAATCCTGATCATTTAATCAAAATGTAAATATGTTAAAGACAAGCTAATCCTTCTTTTAACTTAATTTTGTTTTCTTACTCGTTATCCGTCTAAATTTAGCTTTCATACTGACACTTGAATCCTAAACAGTTGGTGAGATTTAACCTTTATAAACGGATGTTTCCCTGCGTCAGAGGTCATTGCATCTGCTGTACAGCACGTTGCAATGATCGCCTCTCACCTCTAGATGGCGTCGGTTGATCTCGTAAACTATCTCCAGGTGTCTGGGCAGCAGATGAGCAAACAGATCCACAGGCCAACGCTCCAGGGCCTCAGGCAGGACAGTGTGGTTAGTGTAGGCACAGGTGCGGACACAGATGTCCCAGGCCTGGAAAAACGACGAATATATTTAACAATTCTTAAATGACTCTTGGAAGATCTGGAGGTTTATTCGCAGACACTCGCCTGGTCCCACTGCAGCTTCTCCAGGTCCACCAGAACCCTCATCAGCTCAGGGATAGCCATGGCTGGGTGAGTGTCGTTCAGCTGGATCGCGACCTGCGTTTGTCAAAGTTAAATAAAAAGAATTAGAAAATACCCCCCAAAAATGGCTTCTTTGACTGTTTTTTTTCCGAGGGAATAATAACCCCGCTGCTATACTTCCAGCAGTGTGACAGAAGCAATTTAACAAAGGCGCGGAGAGAATATCGGGCGCTAATCTTTTCATTTAGACAGAAAATATCTTGGATAGCTTTTTTTTTTTCCCTTGTCTTCCTGCCTCACCTTGTCAGGCAGTTTGCTAAAATCAGTGCGAGTGATCTCCCTGGAGCCGAACTTGGAGACCTTGAAGCGACGGATGATGTCTTGCAGGGTGGCAGACACCACAAAGTATTCCTGCTTCAGACGGAGCTCCTTCCCCTCAAAGAACTGAAAGACAAAGACACACATTTGATGCTTTCACTAGAGCAAGCAGACTCGGTGGTGACTTCCATGTGTTTGACAGTTGATTATACGTTCGTGAAACGATACATTTCAATCAGAACTCCTTGTTTTTTTTCTGTCACTTTCATACTGTAATGCCTTTACTACATTGTTATAATATGAGGAATAGAAGTTATTATACTCTTAGAGTTTTCTTAACTACTTGTTGCAGGAGGCCAGATTATGTCCCAGCTCTCTGGGGCAAGAGGCAGAGGGATACCTTTGACACGGTTAAAGTACATCGTAGGGCAGACGACAACATAAACCTATATACCTTTGACCTGAAAAATCTGTATTTTCTTGTACTTGTCGGAATAATTCAGAGGGACCAATAAATACTTTTTGCTTTTATAAATTGTATTAAATCTGTACATATTTCACAGATGGCGATTAATTGTTGGATATTTTTCACGTAAGAAAAAGCATCTTCTGTATTTGTAAGTATATAATTTATCAAGGTTGTGTTACCATTTTTCAGTGGTGTAACATTCTGATGAATGAAAAAAACCTTTTTCTTGATGTATTAAATACAAATTCTGCCAAAAGGAAATTAATTTTTTTTTTTACATATTTCCAAATTTGATTTATATTCAATGTTTAATATCTTTTGATTTGTGTATGTGTTTTGGTGTGAATTTTCACCAGTTTTTGTTTAATTTTCAGTTTATTTAATTCAATATTTTTTTAATCTTGACTAAACAAGATGTATAAAGCATTTGACACAACAAAGAGTTCCATTCGTTATTAAACATTAGGGCCACAGAATGGAATGTGGTTGGCCAAAAATGGCCCACGGACCCCAAATTCGGGACAGACATCAATGATGATAGATAAATGTTATGTAGATCTATAACATCTTAACATGATCTTTAATATCAACAGTGGTTTAGAAATATCAGATCAAAAATAACTTTATAATATTTAAGTTTTGATTTTATATTGACAAAAATCATGATTTTTAACTTGTAGAAACACAATTTCAAATCTCATATCCGTCAATGTTTTCTGATAAGGTTTAAAAATATGTTTTCGCCTCGACTGTGTTTTATAGAGAGCGACCAGTCTTGGGACAGACCCCACGTTTTCTTCCCACTCCAAAAGCCATACATTTCCACTGTTGACATGAGTAATAGCTGCAGCCAGACGTTATCTCCCAGATGCTATCCCGGCTGCCTGTGGGGAGTCGACGCACGGTGGTCAGGTCCTGACTCGGATTTAAAATATAGTTCCAGTGGAAGCTTTCTGTGAGGATTCAAGGCTCTTTTTTTTTTTTTTAAGTAAAAATTGGGTAAATCTTGAATCAGGTTGGGGTAAACGCTACAAAGGTCAAGTGACTATTTCTCTTACGTTGTCGTTGGGGTACAGGACTCGGGAGATGTTCTCAGCCAGGTTTCTGTCCAGGACGGCCTGAATGTAGCCACCGACGTTGACTGGAATGAAAGGTTGCAATCGTCAGCGAAAGCTTAGTTGCTAACTTGAGGTTAGGTTCGGGAACGTACAGTCTTTGAGGTTGAAGTCGCAAGGGGCCTTGGCCGACCACAGCCTCATCGTGTTGACCACGTTGTTCCTGTATCCGGGCACCGGGGTGTCGTACGGCAGAGCCAACACCACCTTAAACGTAAATGAAGCGATGACGTCGTCGGATGAAATGGAAATGAACTAAATCGCCGTCTCACTTGAGAGTCGACCCATTTGACGCCGTCGGGGTGGTGCTCGGTTCTCCCGTAGAAGTGGACGGGGCGCATGTATTCGGGGCGAGATTTCTCCCAGGGGTTGCCGTAGCGAAGCCAGTCGTCTGCCTCCTCCACCTACACGATGGAATATTCATACATGTGCTTTACATTATTTATGACGACATAGAATCTCAGAACTGGACTGGATCTTGTGAAGAAAAAAAACAACAGTAGTGAGTGATGGCGATGAATGGTTTCTCTAACCTGCCATCCGTTGACTATCTTCTGGTTGAAGATTCCAAACTCGTAGCGGATTCCGTAACCGTAGGCGGCGAGTCCGAGGGAGGCCATGGAGTCCAGGAAGCAGGCTGAGTCGGACACGTTAAAGGGTCAGTCAGTGAATCAAGTCACTTCATTTACATCGTAGTCAACAATAGAATGCATATTTTTAAATAAGATTAAAATAATATGGTAGAAATAAGAGGCTAACCAGCGAGGCGACCGAGTCCTCCATTTCCCAATCCAGCGTCTTCCTCCATATCTTCCAGCTCCTCCATGTCCAAGCCCAACTGCAGAGATATTTGTTAAAATGTTAAAATGTAATATAATGTAAAATGACACCATATGTTTTGTGTTATTTAGTATTATATCTTATTCTAAATATGCTTTAAGCAACAGCGTAAAAGCAATGGAGTTAAGTTGATTAGCAACTAAGCTAATCGCCATGTTTTGTTTTTTAACTGCTGTTGCTTAAAATGTATTTATTTAAAAATCTTTCTACCGGAAATTCGAGTCTAAACATTGGCGGTCCCTTTCATCATGGATTTGGATCTTTCTAGACTCAGACGTCAGAATATTTACTGGTTTTAAACTTCAAATACTTTTGTTGAAATGTTTTTTTTTTTTTTTTAGCGTTCAATTTGTTCAACAATTTATTTCAGTAATTTCTATATTGAAAAGTTAAATGGAATATTTTCTTCATTCATATACAGTAGAATTTGATATTCTTATACCAATAATGCAAAATAAATGTTCTTAATCCCTTTTATTTAAATTTGTAGCTTTTTAAATTCAACATAAAATTGTAGGAACAACGGGTTCACAGGCCATAATAAAAATAGTACCAATAGTACCGATAAAACCTTTAGCCAATCATGGAACGCGCAGATGATCACATGACGACACCGAAGCACTGATGCGTCAATTCATAATGGCGGGTTCCAAAGCATGAACGATTTCAATACATTTTTTTTAAACTGAATTTACAAGGCTACGTATTAAAGAATATTGGATTTGGAAATTATATTTTTGAATTATTTGAATGAGAATATTAAACTGTATGTGTAAATAAAAGAAAAAAAAAAAGGTATACATTTGAATATTTTTAAATTACCTTTCAATACAGAAACTATTCCATAAAATAACTGCCTTTTGTAAAAGTTCTCTTTCACTCCGTCACCTGGTACGTGGCCTCGTCACAGGCGTTCTCCAGGGCGAGGTTGACCATGGTGTTCTGGAGGGTGCGTCCCATGTAGAACTCCAGGGAGATGTAGTACACGCGCTGGGATTATTGGGAAAAAAAAACATATTTTTTGGTCAATATATTGTGAGCAAACTGTTTAATACCAGAACAAACTGGTCGAGATGAAAGTCACATTACAAATGCAACAACGGCTCAGAAAATCCCCGAGTTTAATTATTTATCTGCGTGGTTTGCGGTGGAGAAATGTGCCACCTGAGTCTGTGTTTACCCTTTGCCATTTGGGATTTTTTTTTTTCTATCCTGACATCGAGGAGGGGGCTGCGGGCAGCAGTGGAGCGTTAGGGGGGGGGGGGGCCGAGGTTTAGATTGCTTTGAGGATTACATAACATCAACATTTTGGCGAGCAAAAAATAGCCCCTGCAGAGGTCGCTGTAAAGGTCGGTCTGTGACTGATACTTCTACCTCGAGGAGTTGAAGGCCAGAGTGGAACTAAAAGTGGCTCCGAAAATAAAAGATAGTAATATAGACGGGGAATATTTGATGATTAAAATTACATTTTCTTTCTTTCTTTTAGCTAATTTTCTTAACTTTGTTGTTTTTTTTTTTTTGTCCGACATCTTTTTTCTACCTTAGCTCGGGGTAGAAACTGGATCAGCCTTAAATTCTGCCCGTCTGCATCTGATTAAGCATTTTTCTGAAATGAGTTAGATACTTCAAGTCAACGTCTCTCCGCCGAGACTAAGACATTAGGGATTTGGCACATAAGTGACAGAAGAATAAGCCGCGACGTGCGAGGAAGCATCCCTTCGATGTTGATGGAGGCGCAGACTTATCCATAATTCCGGCGATAAATCTTCCTGCAGGGGACGTTTAAACGCAGCTTTTGTGGGACATTTTCTGAGCAATAATGAGGCCCAAACTGCAGTTTTTTTTAATCCTCGTACTGTTCCCTCCCGACTATTGTTTCTTTTATGGCTTCGGTTGTATAGATAGCTCGGTGACCTTGTGTGACCTTTAAGTGGCATGTTCTCGTGTGACACCTAGTAGAGGCTTTATGGTGGACGGGAGGGTAACAGAAGGTCAGGGGGGGTTTAATGTTTCAACACACAGAATGGAAGCCGAGACCAGAAGCCCTCGTCTACTTTAAATGTCATGACTTGGCATTACACGGATGTCAACTCGTGTGCAGCTGAGAGATGTTGTGATATTTGTGGTTAAAAAAAAATTGTCGGAAAAACATTCCCCGGATTTATTCTTGTCGTTGCAAACTTACTTTCGGGTCCTTCTCGTAGTAGTGCTGCTGGGTTCGGATCCACCTGCCGATCAAGTGGTCCCGCACGGTGTTGGCCAGGGCGAAGTAGTAATCCCGCTTGGTCGCCACGTTCCTGTCCTTGACCAGCGTGAAGTGCAGGTGCCGGTTGAAGTTGAGCTTCAGCTCGGCCACGTTCTCCACGCCGGCCAGGCCGCGCACGGAGATCTGTTTCTTCCGGTCATGATCGGACAACGGTTTGGACATGGTGGCGCAGTGGAAGCTGAGATCGGTTGTAAACAGAACGATGGTTTTTCGAAAACCCGGGACACGCACACGACAAGAGAAGAGGCGCCAACCGCCGGTACCGGATCAGGTTCAGCAATTTAAAGGCACGGCTATGAATATTACGCAGAGGGAGTGGTCGGGGGGTTATATTTGGAGGTAGGGGGACTGCCGCTTTCGGAATTTAAATACTAACAGAAGGCTGTCAGAAGCAGGGATGCTTTGGTAGTCCCTGAAACATGCTTAAAACATGTGGATTTTTCAGTATAAAGTGATGAAGGCAGTGAACATCAGAGTGATTTTTCACTTTAGCACATGTTATTTTGCACTTACAAATATTTGTATACATGTTTTCTGTAAGAAAACCACTTCGAGTGGAAGATTACTGAAGCTGAAAAAATGAACTTAAGATTGCCACTATGTGAAATTTCATTTTCGTTTTGTTAAAATTGATCTCATCATAGTGGTATCTTTAAAATGATCGAACAGTTAGTGGTGTCGAAGTGAAGGTACCAGTATCAGTACTACTTCAAGGTTGGCAACAATATGGATGATCATGTCGAGCGTTAAAGAAACTAATCTTTCCTCAAAAAAAAAACGCTGCTCAATTGAAATATAAGTAGTTTTTAGAGACCATTAAGGTGAACAAAAGAGGACACTAAGATAAAAATCTATTTTATTTTTTTTAAAATTGAATTAAAGACCAGTATAACTTGCAGCAGATGTCTGGCAGGAACTCTCAGAACGCCCAGTTTTCAATGACGAATGGATGTCATTCTTTCTTTCTTTTCCATGTGCGTTTGTCACTTCCTCGTGTCTAACCTTCGCAAGGTTGTCTTCTGCACAAGAGTTAAAAGCCTCACACTGTGATCTCAAGGTTTGTTCTCAAGTTGATCAATAGATACGTGCGACAATGAAGAGGGAAGAAAATGTGGCGAAATGGAGTTTATTTTACTGAGCTGCGATGTCCGGGGATTTCCTTTGCAAGCAGGTCTGATAATATCACAATAATTATGATGGATTATCTTGATATATAATGTATGTTAAAAAAAAAAAAACTTAAAATAAAAAGACATACTAATAAGTAAGGGATATATCCAGAATTTCATCTTCTTTCACCAATTGCAAGAGGCATACTTTGAGGCAGACAATTCAACCATGTCCACTTTAAATAAAATTCAAACCATATTCCGTATATTGCATAGTACGTTACAAATGTTTAGATAATTCCAGTTCCTTTTGTCAACTGTAAGGCAGTGGAAATATGGCTAGAAGACCCTTATGAGAATTAAAACATGCCTAATTTTGATTAGATTTGAATCATATCTATTACATACTTTGTAATACAGATGTCCACGATTTCAGATACTTTAGCAATAGCAAGGGGGCGCAAAGGAAGGTGGAAATTTCAATTAAATCCAATTTTGATTACATAAACTGCTTAAAAATATCTTGTAGAATACTGACCTCTTGGTTATTGTTTTGGTGGAAGGGAAAGGGGGCACAAAGGGGGGCAGGAGACCCACATGGAAATATGTCAAAATGTAATGAATTTAAAACGATATGTTTTACATACTAAGTAAGGGAGATTTCCATTAAAGATCAATTCAAAAATTGCAAGGAGGCCTAAATTGAGGCTGCAATTTAAACTATATATAGATTTAAAAAATAATTTGTTATATTTCCAGACCCCTTTTTTAGTTTTAAACCATATCAATCACTTACTAAGAATTGCAAGGGGCCACAAAAGACTTCAGAATATTTAGATAAATCCTTTTATGATTAACCCTTCTGTTATTTCAGTGTCAGGGTGACCCAAAGGTCAGAAAACAAATGTGTACCTGGCTTCCATAAATGCATATGCAATGGTGGAGGGTGTTTATTTTGACTCGGAGTCAACACAATGGATACCACAAACACATTTGTTTTCGGGCTTTAGGGTCACCTTGAGAGAACACATGGGTTTAAACCAAGTTGGTTTGGAAATTTAAACTACTAAAACATAATGTAGATTACTGACCCTTTTCAGTAAGGGTTTCAGAGGGGGGAAGCAATTCAACTGGTGGAGGGGTAAGGGGGCACAAGCGGAACAGACACCCCAATTAAAACTCAAATATATCAATTTTCGACGAACTTTAAACTGTAGCGTTGCATAACAGGAAAGGACATTTTTGCTAATTGCATGATTTAATTAATAGCATATTCAAAACCTATTCAATTATGATTCTTTTAATAATTTCATGAATTCTAAAGGCAGTAATCTGCCTGAATATAATATCTTCTCTCCTCCCCCTTCTCTTTTTACAGTTCTTGAGGATATTTGTTTTATTTCCAATAGTTACCATATAAAAACCGCAGAACTTTATTTAAAGAGTCGGTTTATGACTACGGAGAGGCTTGCCGCTGATATTGTCTGGCAGCTGCGCCGGATAACTAGTTTTTCTCCTTGTTGTTGGCAGGTAGGCTGTCGGTTCACAGATGGCGGATTGAATCTCTGCTGCAGACAAAATGCCGAGCTCGGCAATATCCGCTAATTAACATAGTGAATGGGAGCGGTTTTCAAAAATCGCTGCGTAAAAAAAAAAGGTCATTCGTATTGGCGCGAGGATGTTCATCGTCCATGCTCTGTAAAATCCCAGTTAGCTTTGCCACCCCCCCCCCCCCCCACCCCTGAACACAGAGCGAGTCGCCAAGGCACTGCAAGTGCTGCTAGGACTAGCTATAGCTTAGTTATCTGAGTGTAGCTCGCATCTGTTCAGGAGCCCGGAGCAGCGCAAACGCATCTACTCCCTGTAACCCCTCGCTCTATTTCCAGTTATCACTCACACAAGCCAAACTATCATGAAGTCTTAACCTTCTATTTATAGTATCCCTGACCCAGTCCCAAAGGCCATGATATTTGAAAGGCATATCCTGTTAATGTCAGAAGGAGCCGGCAGACAAGGCCCGGCGTAGTACCGTGGCTAAGAGGCAGTGACGGGCTTTTTTACGACGGTCGTAGAGACGCAGCCCTCGCGCGCTTTCATTAGTGTCTTAATCATCTTTTCGGAGGGTAATTGAAAGCGGTGACTGTTCCTTTTTTTTCTTCTTTTTCAGATTTAGTGGGAGCCTGTGAGCGTTGGATAAAAGGCGAACGTTGAGATTGATAGAGGGCGAAATGATTATCATAAAGCAGGTAGCGGCGATGAAAATAGAAAAATATGGATGGAGAGATCATGAATGATGGATGGATGAAGGACGATAATGGATGTATGCATAAATAAGTGGACGAATGTTGCATATTGATTCATACATGGTAGATGAAGAGATCGATGGGAAGGTTGGATAAATGGATGATAAAAGGCTGGTTGGATCATTCTTGAATGGACAAAGAGATACATTACAGTATGTGATGCATCGAGGGTTGGTCGGTGGTTGAAAAGATGGATTTATAGAACCGATATATGAAGGATAAAGAGGGGAGTATGCTGTATGAAAGGTGGGTCAGGATAGAGGGATCAATAGAGGGAAGGATATATTAATGGTTGAATAATCAAGGGTAATGAAAGACCAATTGATTAGCTGGATTGATGAATTAAATAAAAGGCTACAATTAATAAATAAACTACAGAGGCTGGGAGGGTGGAAGAAAGAATTTAGAAAATCTAGAAACAAGTTTAGAAACTGAATGAAGATGAATGAATATTTCCATTTTATTGCAAACATGTACATACAAACTGTTTTACATACAAAATAAAGAAATACAAATGACTACAAATAAAGCACATCACACAATAAGTAGAAAAAAGTAAGACACTCGTCAAAATTTCCAACCCCTTTTATATAATATTGCTACTTAGTTGTAGTCCATGTACTGTAAATACATGATACCTACATATAAAAACACCCAGAGCAATATATAACACATTTACATTACATAAATATATCTATGAACAATAATTTACAAACAACTGTGAAACAAATGTAACCAATCTTAAAATGAATTAAATAACTTAAAATGGAACTTATTTACAAAGTGCTACTTAATACATTTGTAATACATTTTGTAATTTTTATTTCCAGATCTTGGAAAACCGTTTGTAAAGCTGGATAAATAGGTGAGTTATTTGGTTTCAAGAGATTACAATTGAACTCAAGAGTTGGTACATTAGTTACAGATGGCATTTTCTTTACACCGTTTGTAAGTTAGTTACAGATTTTGTAAATTTGTACCAGGAGTTTGGAATTTGCTTTTAGAATTTTGGGAATTTGTTTCAGATTGTACCTTTCCAACTGGAAAAAACAACAAAAAACATCTGGAGTCAGTTTGTAAATGGACTCATATTATTTTTTATTTTACTTTATTTTATGTTTTAAAGTGTATTCGTTTTGTTTTTTAGGATTTTTTATTTGTATTTTTTCAGAAATTTGCAAAGTTGCAAATTAGTCTCAAACCTTGTCAATTTGCTGCAAGAGTTTATGAATTTAACATTTTTATTTTTTGTCCATACTTTATGAATCTGACTCAATATAAATGGTAATTGGATTTAGGAGTTTCTATATTTGTTTCAGGAGTTTTCCTTTGATTTGTGGTTTTAAATATTTGCCACAAAAGTTTGTAAAATAGTTTAAGTAAATACTTTCTTTTTTATTTTCCATAGTTTGTAAATCTGATTTTGTAAGCGGTTTTCCAAATTGGTTTCAGGAGTTTATAAATTAGTTTAAGGAATTCGTAGCTTTGTCTCTTTAGAGTTCGTAAATCTGTTTCCGGGGGTTTTAAATGTGCCTCGAGAATTTCTAAATGTGTTTATTACAGTTTGTAAATGTGTACTCCTCTTCCCAGCCTCTGTAATGTACAGTCGGACACGTTCAAAATTCCCAATCCCAGCAGAGTCCCTGCTCCATTTTTAATGTAAACTCCACCCACTCAATGAGCAAGAAGATATAAAGATGGCGCTCTCGCAAAATACAAACGGCCTCTAGTCATTCTGACATCTTGTATTGAAAACATGGATGGGCAGATGGATTACGGGTGGTTTAGGGATGTAGACATTTATAGGATGGTGAGAAGCTTTTAGTCCACCACCCGCGAGGACGGACGACGTGGACTTTATTTCTGGTCGGACCGTCAATGGAGTATGAATAAATTCGGCTAATGTGCTGTGAATTAATTCCCTCTACACCATTTGCCGTTGTGTTCCTTTGCATGCCAAATGACCCCGAGAACAGCGGAAGCATCACACAACAGATGACGGAGATTCAAGCTGGCGTGCCCCTGATTTGTCCATTATGATGAGCAAATTACTTCCTTGCATGTCTACTGGCTGTTCTGTCAAATGGTACATCAGGCATTTCAAGACCTCACTGGGCGTCTGATGGAAGCTGTAAGATGAAACATTTGAAAAATGCTTTTTTTTTTTTTTTTTAAGCGACAAATACCAGACAGTCGGTCGCCGAGCCGGAGTCATGCGACTCCCTGTTTTCCACTTACACTCCCAATCTTCAAGAACGTGTATAATGCTATTCCGATCAGCAGCAATTACTCCGAAAATCATTAAAAATTGAGCACAGCGAAGCTGGTAATGCATTTAGAATATATGTTATTTGAGTATTTATCTACTTAAGAGCCCCTCGCGGTGCTTATGCAAAACAAAAACAGACCGTTGTCTCTAAATGTTTATCGATTCTAGTTATTTCGCAGCTCTGGGTTAGGTTTGCGTTTCCTCCAGGGTCCAGTTTCTCCAGCAAGCATTTAAATTTTTTAATGGATGCACGTCAGTGTCCAAGACGCCTTTCACCCAATGTCAGTAAGAATCTGCTCCAGATGTCTCGTGATCCTGGGGAAAGAAAAACAAGCTGCTTGGTTGAAATAATAATTTTTAAACTATTATTGTGAGTCAACGTGCAGCCAGACATTCTGGGCCGCTGAGGAATGTTTTTATTTATTTATATCTACAAACAAAAGCTGTGTATATTAGGTTCGCATTCTAATTCTGAATTCTTCCTGTAGCTCGACCGTTTAACGCTCGGCTCTTCATCAAAAAGGTGTCAAACGAGGAACCGATGTAATGAACTGCTACTACTTTGACTGGAGCTGCTGAGTGACCTTCGGACTGATCATGGAAAGTAGAGGTCATTTCCTTCCAATCTAGTTTTCTTATTAACTCCTCTGTTCTATTGTCCCCGACGGAGTCTTGGAAATTCAATTACATTTTCCAGTGAAGCCAAATTAAATACAGGAACAAACCAATTATAATGAAAATGAACTCGATTGAGTGTGTTTTTAATTTTTATGATAATATGGAGGCAAAAGTGAATCCAGTGTATCCAACTCCTTATGGTGGTTTGCTAGTGAAATATTTAATATAATTTAATATTCTAAAACGAATTATATACTTATAAGACCATCAATTCAGATAAAAGGTTGAAACCTAAAAGAACAATAAAGTGCTCAAAATATTCTAATGAGAAATTGATAAAACTGAGGCCCGGGAGCAAAATCTGGCCTGCCAAAGCCATTCTTTTGTGGCCCGAAGAGCTTTTAACAACTATTAATTCTATTTTAATGCTATGTAGTAACTAAACTACCTACAATGCATTTTGATTTCATGACTTTGTCGTATAACAGGCTTTCTTGTTTCTCCTTAGCCCCGGGTCATTTTAATTTTTCGGGGTTTGACATGTACTCTTTAAATTTTAAAAACACATTTCTGCATTTATTCATCCGTACACAATTATTTATGTATTAAGTTTAGCAAAAATAATTCCAAAAAAAGAGCTATCAAAACAATAATGACAAGGAAATAACAGGAGATTCATCTCAGGGCCAAATTAATACAAGCAAACGGCCTCTTTTGGCATTTTTTGGCAACCTGTGATCTCAGTTACTGCAGCAATTGGGTATAAATTGCGAGCGATTTCGAATTAAATTCATTTTTATCTTCCTCAGGGATATGAAACAAACCTGATGAATGCATTGATCACAAAATAGTCAGAACATACCAGAGGAGATATTGTAGCAGCAGCTAAGAGCCCCGGCGGTGTTTCTGGGTTTGTATTTCACAGTCGATGCTCAACACAATAAAAAAAAAAAACTGGCAAGCAGCCTCACAGAGAAAGTTTTCAAAAGGTTTATTATAACGATTTGAATCAGTAATTGTCAGTCAACGATGCAGTGTTGTTACTGGAGGGTGTATTGTGGTCAGTTATCTGGATTCTGTTCCTCTTTTCACCGCTTTTTGGCTAAGCCCAGATTACACACACACACACACACACACGCGACATTTTGTGAATGTCTCACTTTGACATACAAACAACCTTAGATGCACAGTTGGCGAATTTATGTGTGGCAACCCCTCCTTTGGGAGATGGAAATATGCAAACCTGAGAAACTTGAGAATCTGGAGTTGACATTTAAACAAGACAACTCGCTGCCCTCTCACTGTTTGATTGATGTCTCTCACATCATTTCCTCACACATTTCAGAGGCTCAGATTTTTATTTACCCCTCTAGTGTCCACGTCTTACTTGGGGATCCTTGGTGGTCCCAGCCCAGCTGACAAACGTAGTACTTCCCAGATGTCCTACGTTTTCCAATCGTTATACTTCTTAGACATTTCCTGAACACCTTACGGTCACCATCTTACCGTGGTGGTGGGGTTTTGACGTATTTCCACTATACATTTCAAGCCCTACCCGGTTAAAAACTACTCCGTTTCCACCGGCCCTGCTACCTTCTTGCGTTGGGAGGGGTCGTCACAACATGGCGCTTCAAGACTTTGAGGCAAAGGTATACTTGCCATTCACAAAAAGATCTGGACCTTGACCACCAGACAACTTTTCGTACGACATACCATACTCATTCTAGCAGTTTATTTTTCTTTAAATGGCGGGTTTGTTTCTTGTGTTTGGAATTTGCGCTGATGACTCTTCAATAATAAAAGGAGCAAACACGACGTCGCTTCTTTCTTATGCTTTGATTTGTGGAGAAAGATGAACAATCCAGAGTATGTCTGGGTCGCTTTATTCACCGTTTCAAGTCAAAGAAAATACAAGCTTCTTATAACGATTGACCGGACCCCTTCTTCTAGCGACTTCACAGAATGACAGTCCCGGACAGAATGGTCCCGAGCTGTAGGAAACTCGCTGTATTTAAGTCAAATTTCCCCCCCAGGAGGTCGTCTTTTTTGGCCAAATTGTTCTTTCAAGTTGCCTGTGTCACCGGCCCCCTACTGAGAGAGTTCCTATTTTGTCTCCTGTAAATCAAATTATTTAAATGTCCTCGGGCGGACCTCTGGGGCCTGATTCGAGATGGTCTCAAACCAGTAATTGGTGTTCGAGAAATGTTGATTGAATGTGGGTGTGTGTTGACAAAAGTTTCCCGCTCTAACAAGTCGAGTCGCGCAAAGTAGGGCTAGCCGGTTGAAAAAGTGTATTTTGTTCCAGTGGCCACAGGCATTGGTCTAGAGATGTATGCCCCTGGTAGTGTTTACCAAGGGAAAGGGGCCTTAGGAAAGGACAAAGAATGGGTCAGGTTGGCCTTCCCCTAGATCAGGGGTGGCCAACCCGGTCCTCAAAGAGCTGCAGTGGGTGCAGGTTTTTGTTCCAACCAATCAAAAAGACACCTTTTCACCAATTAGGTGTCTTAGGAGTGTAATCAGTTGATTGTCAGTCTGGTGTTGCTTGTTTCAGCTAAAACCTCATTGGTTAAACTGGGCATGCTGGATCGGTTGGAACAAAAACCTGCAGCCACTGCGGCGCTTTGAGGACCGGGTTGGCCACCCCTGCCCTAGATGGACCGGGTCTCATGAATGGGTTTCAATGATCCTGGATTAAGGCAAGACAACATAGGAACAGCTTACCATTGGCAACACCTCAACACGAACTTGCATTTATCCAAGATTTGGTCATAAAACAATCATTTAATTTTCCCCTCCTGCTAAATCTAATAAAGTTCCGCATGTTTAACAGCGAGAAGAGCAAACTTGCTCAATTAATTTTCACACATCATAAAAAAATAGAAAAAGAATTATCTCCAGTTTCTCTGCAATGTTTTCTAATAAGGACCGACACGATAAGAAAGACTTTTTCACTCAGAGAATGTTATCTCTGAAGTTGAACCAAAGGCGTTTAATTGCATCACAATATCGCTACAGTAGGGTTAAATTGGTTTTTGTGTTTGTAGAATAGCAATTATTCGAGCGGCGGGTCATTTTTGACTCTCGCTCATGACCACTTCAGACGGTCCACATCACCTGCTGGTGGATCTATTAACGTGCGACACCCTGTTTGGTTTTTGTGTTTGCACGACGCCGGGGGGGGACACACAAAGCCGAGAGCTACACCTGGAAGGAACTGATAATTATTAAGCAGTAAGTACACGGTGCTGAGATGGGGTTTGATAGCTCCATTCCTTATGAATTCAGGTCATGATTATCAAAATCCCCAAGTGTATCCAGCTGCAGCCTCGGCTTGAATTAGTTAAGCTTTGGGTCTCAATCTAATAAAAGCTTATCAGCCCTGACAATAGGGAGACTGTTAAAATTCAGAAGTATCTACAATAAATACATTTAATTAGGTACGCCATCGTCTGCTCAGCATAGCGTTCTCTCTTGAGATTTGCTGTTCAATTACGTCTTTGAAATCTTTCATCTCTTAACTATGACTTGGTTGTGAACCAGTGGCAAAGATTTATATATTGGCATGCATCTTTTTCTTCCTCTGAAAAAGTTCAGATTTAGTAAGAAGTAATTTTCATAAGGGTTTAAATCATCCATTTGTGGCCCTTGATTATGTTTAATGTAAGTCTCCGCCTTTGTCATCCAAGATTCTTGTCAGGGCTCACGTCTTTGTTTGACCATAAAATCTTCCTGTGCTACTTATTGTGATGCTAATTCCTAATTTTAATCAAATCTAGCACAAAATCAAACATTATTTACAATTTTTAGGGTGTCGTCCATATTTCTTTTTAATATTATTAGATATATTAAATATTTGGTCCCCAACCTTTTTTGCACCGGGGCCAGTTTAATTTATATGTTATAAAATAACTTGACTATAATAGTTTTATTCAAGGATGTCTTTTTTTATTACCTGATGCTAGTAGCTAGCTAGCTTGCTTTTAGGAAAAATCATAAGCTGCAAAGATTATCAATCAATTCATCCATCACTGAATAAAATTGCTTTTTATCTAAATATTTATGCTTCCCTGGCTACGATATATCCTTAGTAGTTAAATTATTTACAGCTTGGGCTAAGATGCTAGTAGCTAGCAAGCTAGCTTTTAGGTAAAATCATAAGTGAAGATTATAAATCAATACATATACTACATACGTAGAAGTAAGATGTATTTATGACCCCAGCGAAGATGCTAGTAGCTAGCTACCTTGCTTTTAGGAAAAATCATAAACTGCAAAGATTATCAATCAATTCATCTATCACTGAATAAAATATATTTTTATCTAAATATTTATGCTTCCCTGGCTATGATATATATCAATACATCTACTACATACGTAGAAGTAAGATGTATTTATGTCTCCCGCTAAGATGCTAGTAGCTAGCTAGCTTTCTGGAAAAAAAAGCAAAATAATTTAAGATTATCACTGAAAAAAATTGCTTTTTATCTTAATATTTATGCCTCACTGGCTACAATATATCCTTAGTAGTTAAATTATTGACAGCTCAGGCTAAGATATTAGTAGCTAGCGAACTAGCTTTTAGGAAAACATCATAATCTTTGTTATTTTGCGGGCTTATTTTTGTAGTATCGCATAGACCAATGTTTGACTCGACAAGTGACAGAGGCGAATGTTGTATAGAAGAAAATCTTGTAGTCTTTTTTAAAATAAAACACCTTTCAGGTTCTATTTGCATTTAATTCCGTACTTCTTATTATGACCCATGGCGTCACTGGTAGTGGACCAATGTTTAGTTGCTGTCAAGTTTGGACAAGCCTTGTTAATATTTTATTTTTTTTATAAATAAAGTTGGTCCCAAAACACAGTGCCTGTACAGTATACAGTGTATCGATGACTCTTTTTAAACATGTATCATCAAAATAAAGTTTGCAGAATCATTGATAGTCACATCGCATCTACAACCAGAAATTTATTTCAGCTGTATCAGCAGAAAATACCCACATAGGAAATCCCCTCTTTCTAGCAAGCAGTTATTAAGGTGAAGGGCTCCCAAAGCACAGTCGTCCTCTACCTTGGCGCACACTTGAGGCTTACTTATGAGAACCCCACGGACCTTTAGATATGACTGTGGAGAAAACTGAAGATTCTCACCATCAATAATCCAAGAAATTGTTTCTAGACTATAATCCTGTTCTCTTGGACGCTTAAAGGGATAATTCAAATTTCATTTTCTACTCACCCTCGTGTCGACTAAGGGTTGGGATTATTTTCAGAGTAATCTGTTCTTTTTAGAGTTCTAGGCAAAAATGTATTTTAACTTTTACGTAGCGATCCAAATATCTCCATGCTGCTCGTCTGTAACTTGTATTAGTCAGTATATTTCACGCTTGTATTTCACTGCAAGTACTAGACAGTAGAATGAAAGCGCTCACGATATTTACCTGGAGTACTTCCTGTCTGTGTAGGATGTTGGCCTAGCATCTGAACAAGTCCTCTTGCCGTGGCTTTAATACAAGAGTGACGTTTAAGACGAGCATAATGGAGGTATTTAGATGCTTTCAAGTGTTTTTTCGGACAAAGATGAAGACGAAAACAACCGAGCATCAGTCGCTACATTACAATGTACTTACATTTTTGCCGGGAACGGATTACTCTGAAGTTTGGATGAACTAATTTAGATCTGCTGCTATGGTAACGCAACCTATAAATTGTCATGTATGTTGTCATATTACTGACTCTCCATCTTATAATTTAACAGTGCTCTTCTCTAAACCGATGGTTGGAGACGACGTTTGCATTCATTTCCTTCATGGCTATCATAGAGTCCACGAAGAAAAAAAAAAATGGAAACCAACTAAATAAGATCCTTTCTTTTCATGTTATTTAGCACATTTGGCCAATACATTTTTTAGCTAAATGAATATGAACAATAACTTGTTAGTCCCAGTGATGGGAGGGTAAATTCTTACCTTGTTGGTATCAAACAAAGCTAGTTCCAGAGTCTTGACTCGGAGGCAGGTCACTAAAGAAAGCCAGGGAATATGTGCAGGAGAATTCTGGGGCAGGTATAAAACCAGTAGAGCCGGTGAATTCTGGAGGGGAAGACGTTGCAGTAAGTGTAGATGTAAGATGACAAGAGTGTGGGCTAGAACTCGTGCTGCCCTGTGGGATGGAAGGATCCTCCTGATGTTTTGCAGCATATATCTGCCAAGATTCAGTTGTTGCCGCAACACTGGCAGTCAGTTCGATTTGCTCACGTCCGTTGCAGTCAGGCTCGGGGCGTCCACAGATTTGTCAAGGGTGATATCGAGGACTTAATATTCACAGTCCTCCCCTTTAAAGAAATCTGTCCTTTCCTTCACAGTGTCCATTCTGTGGCTGGGTTTACTGTCCATGTGGTATTATTATGACGGAGAAGAGTCTTGATCCTTAGTGTGAATATTTAAGGGAACATCTAAAGTATTATTGAGAGGCCATTGCCTGTTGACCAATCAAAACTCGGATATTTTTTTTTTGTTGTGCAAACCAGAAATGGATTGAGACATTGATAAACGAGACAAAGCATCGCTACAGAACAGAGTCCATAGCTTCCAAATATTACTTCCTTAAAAGTATAAAAAGCAATACATTACGATTGACCAATTTAACTTCACTCACTTCTACTCACCATTATGTCGACTAAGGGTTAATATTACATTCTGAGTAATCGGTTATTATTATTATTATTATCTGTTTCATTTTGGCCGAAGATACTGAGATTGATACGGACCAGAATATCCTGGCATCTGCTGTATGGGTCTTGAATATTTTTTTGATAAAACTTAATGTCCTTGTTTTTATTAATCATTTATTCATTTATATAATATTTTATGGCAATGCCCCTTTGTATTTTATATTTATTGTATTATTCATCTCTTTTTTTTAACATTTGCATTATTTTATTTTTTATATTCTGTAATGCCACGTTTACAACACTGGCAATAAACGTTTCTGATTCTGATAGACCTTTTTTTTTAGATGTGACTTAAGGTTTGTGTGAAAGGAATTTTGTCGTAGGGAACCAACTATGATGATCGTTATAACAATATGGTTGCTACGTATTTCTGTTTTTCTTCTTAAATTACATTTAAATAGCTAGGACTTTACTCTAAATAATGGTCGATCATAAAGAATGGTTGGCTTTCCATATCTTTTGGAAATGCAAAAAAACACCTAAATGGCACATACAAAACAAACTAGTGATGGGAACACCTAAAATTCACCTCATTTATTTCAATTAAATATAAACTTTTGTAAGGTTTTTCATTTATTTAAAATATAATTTAAACGTTGTAAGATTGCAAATTCGTTGTCATGAATCACTTAACAAGGTGACCCACAAGCAGAAGACAATAAACGGCAGATGGGGTGTCCACAGGATGGCAACAAGGTCCAAATCAGTATTTTCCAAAAAGAATACTCAAGTCCAGGGTCGTTTCTCTCAAAAAACGGTACAAGAAAAACAAGTGGAAATATTCCGACAGGGCAGCAAGACTCACAATCCACTGAGGGGGAAAGAATAAAAGTCAAATCAAACACTCCAAAAACGGAGTAATAAAAAATGCTGACTAGGAAAACGTCGGGAACATCAACGACCGCAGAACAAAGTTGGAACGGCAAGCAGGTAGAACGTAGCAGAGTCAAAAAATTACCAGGTAGGACTGGAAACGAGCTGACAACTGCTGGCTGGAGATCAGCACCTTAAATCTGTCAGGCCGGATTTATTGATCACCAGCATCTGTGCGACTTTACCAAACTACTTTTAGCAACCGGTTCTATTATGACTTAATGTGTTTCACTTTATTAAACTTTTACCGCTTACTGAACTAGTATACAAAAATGCCACTAGAATATTGAGTAATACCAATCCCCACATGGTTTGGGGGTGGGGGGTATGTGGGGGGTTGCAACTTTTCATGGAAAAACCTATTTTTGTCGACCCAGAAATGTCTGGCATCTACAGAATCTTAAACAAGGAGAGGCTCCAGAAGCTAATCTCTCAGTATAACTTCACGAATAACTTGTGATTACTCACAGAAACCAGGCGAGACAGATGCAAGAGAGCGAAGGGGACACAGAGGTGGGTAATTTCAAACTGAGGGACGCGGAGAAGGCGAAGTAAGCAAGTGCTGTGAGAAAGAATCGCCGCATCATCTGACTTACGGACTCGACAGTCATAAACAAGAGAAGGATCAGGAAAAATACCCTTTAGAATACAATTATAATGAAAGTGAATCACTCAACTCAGAAATGCCATTAAAATATCAACCACTGCAACAACACAAGTGTAAATCTGCTCTTTTTAGTGTCTCCATCATGTATTTTCATATTTCGTCTCCTTGTTTGTATTTATAGTTCCTTCCGCGCTTCCATCCTTTGTTTCTATATGTAATATCTCCATTTCATTTCCTCATATTTACCTATTTCAGAACATATTTACTGTCTTATTGCTACATTTATTCATCCATGTTTTCTCATACATTTCAATATACACTGAATATCTAGATTTATTTTCCATTTATATTTTTGGAATGTATTTTTTTGTATTACATATAATTAAATAAATACGTAAAATAAAAAGTAAAGAGTCTTCTGTTGAACCTGTATGAAGGGATTCAGTTCAGAATCGGTAACAACTTTATTGCCAGTAATATTTAAACGAAACAAGATTTTTTTTATGGTAGAAATCAAGTCACTTGAGTGATTTTTTTAATTTTTTTTTCCAAAATAGGCATAACCACTGGTTAATTATAGAAACGGGATAAATCAAATGAAGGGGCAAACATCTGCACTAATTTTAAATTACATAGCAATAATCAAAGCTCGTTTCATTTTAATTCACATTATCTCAAACCAAGCGACGCGAACCGTCCTCCAGTCTGATGGCATCACATCAGAGATTTCACACCATCTACACAAAATGATGTTCAATAATCTGACAAAAATGCAAACTTGCAAGAGCTTAAGCATCAGCTGGGATTTCTGCAACTTTAATACATCTTGACGCCGCTGTTTGATTTTATCCAACTGGATGTCGCCTCTCTCTCTGCGGCGCTCCGGGCGGTGGGGAGATCCTCCGGGAAGGAGCGACGACAGCCGTCAGCATCTGACTGTATGTCATTGAAAAAGTGAGTTTTTTTTCTTTTTTTTTCCAGCATCTCCTAAAGGCTGACCATTAAAGTCAGATGAGTGTGGATTTAGGAGGCTTCATCCCTTAAACCTTTTCTAAATGAAAGTCGCTTGGTAGCACCGGCAATGTCACGGAACAGTAAACACTTAAAATAAAGGTGGTAAACTTTAAGACGTGTATCGACTTAAACGCTTGTTATTTGTGTAGTCCATTTATGTAGCGTAAATTGAGTTTGTGCTTTAGCTCGGGCAGGGGGAAACTTAAGGACCGCAGGCCAGATACATCCCTCAATGTAATTATTTATGGCCCAGGAGCATAATATGATGTGAATTATGGATCGACCGTCAGGAACTCCCTTTAATATACTGCGCCTAAAATACATTAATGTTGTTGTTGCAAAGTGTTTAGAGAAAATAATGCACAATCGTATATATTTATATAATATGTCTCACAGACTCTCTCAAAAATATCAACATTTGCAGTGATGTTTTAATGGGGGAGGGCAGTATTGTTAGGTCAAGGGAAAGGGGGCACCAGGGGGGATGACGACCCCCATGAAAGTTCAAATTGACTAATTTTGATTAAATCTTAAGAATATGTGTTACAAACTAGCCAAGGGAGATTTCCAGAATTTCAGCTCCTTTCACTAATGACCGGGTGGACTCAAGGGGGCAAAAGGCCCCTGTGAAAATTCCAATGTCAAATTTCAATGACATTTAAACCAATTGTAATACATACTACATAAGTAATTTGTATAATTTCAGCTATTTATGGCAATTATAAGGCTCATAATCCATCTGAGCCTAATCTCTACTTTCCTCCCCCCATTCTTGGGTTCCAAATGTATTATTTCTATCATCCTTGTCACGTTTTTGTAATATTTGTTTGTCTTTTCTATTATATTTGTCCTTTTCTTCAGACCCTTTCCAAGCAAACCCACGTATCCAACTGACCCCAGCCATACAGAGTATTTTATTCTATATAAGGAAAGAAAAAAAGAAACGTAAATAAAAAACAAACAATAGCGCTAAAACCTTATTACATCCTTCACAACAAATGCATAATATGTTAAAATGATGGGCAGGTAGGAGGCTTTTTTTTTTTTTTTACTAAAATACGCAAGTAAAATACATTAATTTACATTTTTGTGGATTTTTTTGTATGAGCATTTAACTGTAATGTTGTACACTATACAGTATGTGCATAACAAAAGGAGTTCATACTACATATGACATATTAATTAAGGTTTTAAAAATACAAAATAAGCAACTCACATTTTGAAAAATAATATGTGGACATGTTGCAAAGCTCTTTTAAGTTACATATATTCTAGAAATTTCTAATGTAAATTTATGTTTAAAAGGTCACGTGGACGGTCAATTTTTTTAATATGCATTTATTGTTTGATTTTCCATTCTTGGTCTACGTCTATAATCGTGGCTCATTTTGATTTATATCCTCATTCTACCGTAAACTGCTGTATATCTGCCTGTTGTGTTCTCATCGTTTGGTCTACAGATGGTCGGTAGATAAAAAAAAGTCCCACCAAAAATACATCTTAAGAGCAGATGAAATGATTCAGAGCTTGTCGGAGCTCCCAGTAAACGAAGCGGGTGAAAAAAGAAAAAAAAAATCGGTTCGGTTTGGTTTGGTAAGCAGCCGGTCCTCTTTGTGTTGTTGACTCGTCCTTGACTTTGTGGAGAACGGGCACAAATGCTGTGGATGCTCCAGGGCGAAGAGGATCCACAGAGAATGCTGATCAGCCATGTGAACCAGCTTCACAGATGGAAGCGGTTGTAGAGTGGCCATCTCTGAAACGACATCCACTTGAGTGGAGAGACAAAACTATCACTTGATTCGGCCATTAAACCTATTTCATACGCGACGAGCCTCTCCTTGTTGTCTACAAACACCTTGTTAACAACCAGAGATGGACATTTCTTTCCTCGCTCTCAATTCTGTGTTTATAGTCACACGTCTTCTCTATCAAATCATAAAGTTTGTGTCTCTTGACTTTAACTTGTCCAATTGTTGGTATTACATAGTGTCTATTATTGTTGTGGTTGTATTGAAAAACATTCATACACGTTACAATGATCTATAGCCATAAAAGACCCACATTTATTTTTCCGCTCATTTACAATGTATTATTACAAAATTTTTCTTCAACACGCCGATATAACATGACAAGATCTGTTGTAAATTCTGGTCATGTGACACTAATTATAACCAACTATATAGTACAGAATTAAAAAACTGTTCGAAGGCAACTAATGTAAAAACTCTCCTGACTTACTCTCAAGTTTTATATGTTGAAGTTAAGATTCAGTAAGTTTTCCTACATCTAAAATCTCAACAAACAAAGGGTTACGAGAGTGTAGTCAATTATGATGTAATGATGGCTTCACTCCTCCTCCAGCCAGCTGTATTCACGCCCTGCTTTGCTTATACAACGAGTCCCTTGGAGGTGCAGAATTCCGGGATTGATGACGCATGGTGACAAACCTTGATGTTTAACCAATCGCAGCAGAGTTGGGGTGGTTATGATAAACAAGATTTCAGCTCCTAATGTTTTTCAGTGGGCGGGGCTTAAGAACATGATGTAAATATTTCAATTAAAAGTTTTGTACAAACGGAAACGTACTGACGAGTACAATCGAGCTCCGAAATCTATTTAAGATACACTCAAATCTACATGTTAGTTAACCTTAAAATTTTGTTGCGAAATATAAACTACATAAAAATACTTCTTTATTGACCTTGTCCATTCTATTAACTCAAGTTAATAAAAAATAATAATAAAAATGTAACAAATATGCTCCATTTAATTTGTATTGATTCTACTTTCTGAATCAGTAGTTTATTGTTAATGATTATAGTTAGTTCCACTGAAATTTATATCAACGTAATCATTGGTCATGTGACGTTAACTATGATTTGACTACATTACACTAACACGATAACTAAGCTAATCAAAGCTAAGCTAATTGTAAAACATTCCAAATGCGACATTTTTACATTTTGTTTAAAAACATTGCATTAACCCATAATAATATTAATATTAATGAATATTTTTTATGAATAATCGTCTGTTTTGCTGTGTTCTAATTGGAAAAAAACTATTTCATCAATAAAGTTCTACCTAACCTAACATAACATTTGCCGCTGTGCTGCGTTTTATGGCGTAGGAATATCTATAATGCATTCAACAGCGTGGGTTTTCTGAATAAACTCAACTAAACTATCAAATTGGAAACATATCAGATTGTGTGTCTTTTTTTAAATTGTTTCTCAGTCTTGGTCTAGACTCTATCCGTCTTCCAAGTGTAGCGTGTATCATATTTTCCTGTTTGCCCAGACCATTTTTATTACAAAAACCACATGAGCAATATCATTCCTGATGTATCAAAGAGTTGATATTGCTGCCATGGCAACAGCGTGGAGGTTCTGTGACAAGTCGAATTTCCTGTGGCTCACCTTTGACTGTAATTTGTTATTAAGCTCTGAACGTGCGTGGTTTTGATGGCGGCGTTCGTGCAGTTGTTTAGAGAGATCGTGGCATCCGAGGGTGTGATAACTAAAAAAAACAAACAGCATTTGACGATTATTGCTTATGACTGCAGGGAAAGGAGGTGTATCCGAGGGTCAGGCTGCAGCTTTAATCGCATTACGACATCAGGCTCCATATACGAGGCGGAGACATTAGTGAAGTGTGAATTTAAAGATCTTGGATAGTGTTACCGACGAAAACAAAAAAACAAACTCCTCATTTGATGCTTCTAAACAAAATAAAACATTTGACGATCACGTTGCTGCCCTTGGATGTGGATTCCCTGGACGCTTAAGTTATTTATAGCAGGAGTAAATATTTCAGGATAAAAACATACATTTCTAGGGTCAGATGACAAGAGCATGTTTACGGTTCAGGCCCAGCTTCATAAATACGTAACGGGGGAACTGACGTGTTCATTTAAGTGTATCTAAAATAGATGTTGGACCTCTATTGTACTCATCAGTATTTGTCTGTTTTTACAAAGCTCTCTTTTCATTGAAATATTTACATTAGAAAATGGTCTTAAGCCCCGCCCTGTAATGATTCCAAAGGTGACCCAGAAGCGGAGGATAATGAGTTACCAGACAGAGGTTTTTACAAAAGACAATTTCATAATCACAAAAAAATACATAACATGTCCACAAGATGGCGTAAGTCCCAATCTCGGTCTTTACGAGTCCAAGTAAAACCAGAGCTGTGTCTCAAATCGCATACTAGCGTACTAAAAGTTAGTATTTTTAGTACGTTAGTGTGTCTCAATTCTTAGTATGCGAAATTCAGTGCGCCATGCATACTAAATTGGCATACTAACACGCCCACAAAACTAGCATGGTTCGATGGACACTAACCACACTAAACAGCCGCCATTTTAGTGACGTTTTAAACGGAAGTTACATCATATATAAATGCATATATATGCATATACTTTAATGTGTATTTTCAGCAGCAGTAGGAGGATAAACACGTCTTCGCTGCTGATACCAGCTTAAATATCTCGCGATTATTTAGATTCTCATTTTTTTCTTTATTTCTTTTTCCAAAGTTGCAATACGTGCTGCCAGCAGGTGTCGGCGATAGCGTTCAAACAGCTGCTTGAAACATCGTTAAATAGAAGTAGAAGAAGAAGCTGTCATGTGATTTCCGGTTAGTGTGTAGCTTCAGGGTTTGATTTGAGACATACTATCTGCGGAGAATTTGCGTACTAGTTAGTATGTACACTAAACTGATGCATACTAACTTCTAGCATACTAAGATTAGTATGCGATTTGAGACACAGCACAGAAGTCCAAATAAACCAAAGCTAGGGTAGCTGCAAGGCGCGATCCACGAATGTCCAGAGATAGCGTGGCCAACGCCAACTCAGACTCTTTATGCACTGATCCTTTCTTCTGATCCATCTTTGGTGAGGACTACAGATGGAAAGTATCTTTATGCTAAATCTGGTGCAGCCATCTTTTTATTGTAACTGCACATTGTCCTTTTAAAAATAAACTGAAACTGATTGGCCTGATGGTCGACAGCCGTGGATCTTGCCAAGCAACGAGCTCGCTAACTGTCAAGATGGCAACAAAGTCACAGGAAACCCTGGAAAAGACTAAACAAAATAAAAGCTACAGGAAGGAGAACGTGACACGCCCACTAAAAACCCTTTGTTTATCATAACCTCGCCCACTCTGCTGTGATTGGTCAAGCATCGAGGTTTGTCAATACGTGTCATCCATCCCAGAAATCTCCACCTCATAGGGACTTGTTGTATAAACAAAGCAGGGGTCAGAGACTGCTCTTTAAGGTACTATGCTTCTGATAATTAAAAAATACTAAAGATCGAATGTTTTTTTTTGAAGAACAAAAGTGAAGAAGAGAGTGCAGACAAGGTGGGTGATTGGCGACGACTGACGGGGGTGATCTTTGTAACAGCAAAATAATTTTAGGTAAGTAAGTCATTTATATTTATATAGCGCAAAAAAAAAAAAAAAAATACTAATACTATATAAAAATATATACTAAAAAGATCAAGATAACACCGAAAAAAACAGGTACAGGTAATGAGAGATTACTTGATGCATGTCTAAGATGAGGGGTGAGCAATAAATATTGATACATTTTACTTAGCACTACTTAATATATTGCGACTGCTATTAGGGACCGTCAAGCCAAAAGAGAGGGAAGGTGAAAAAAAAAAGGAAAAGAAAATGCAAAAGAAATGTGTGAGTCATTTAAACATCAGAAGGTTGTGAATGACTGATAAAGGATTGACTGAGATACGTCTAATAATAAAAAAGTATATTGAATTCAGGCAGCTACCTGCTTCATAAGTATGTTTTTCATAACCATTATACAACATGAGGATCATACATCTAAGCTCGCGTTACAGGTATCGCATCACAAGATTAGGTTGCACATCTGAGGGTAAAATAAAACATTAGAAGATCAAGTTTCATTTTTCAGACAGTCGAGGCGCCGACGCTTGAGCTAAACATTTGATTAATATTTAAGTCACTCAAAGGCACAGTAAATATTTGTGGCTGAAAGCGATCGTACTACAAGATAAACGCACACATTTTAGGACCTCATTCCACAATAAGAGGAGATGCAACTAATCCAGACTCATCGTCTGCAGGTTCAGAACATCATCCTTTTCATCATCAAACTGATCACATCAGCAGATCTTGAAGTTGGAAAAAGTAAGGTTCCATTGTTATGCAGGGTTCCATTGAAAGTCTCGTTACAAACCCGTCTGTGGCGCGACTTCTCCAGATTATGTGAAGATGAAGGCTCAGACTCGATAATAGGTGTGTGTTGCCTTTGGAAAAAATAGACGAGTCGGGGTTTATACATGTCTGACGTCCATTTATCTGCGGATGATAACTTCACCTTGAACTGCGGAAGCTTTCATACGGCACTTTATTACAGGCAGAGATATCTATCTGATAAGCTGCTCGGTTTCCTCATCAAGGCCGGCGAGCTTCACTAGACCAAAACCGAAATCAATAATCTGCCTGGACAGGTTACTAAAACACGGAGACGGTGCAGATGGTCCCTGCTTGGACGAGGACTCGGGTGACACAATAAAAAGCCTGTATTTGTTTACCTGCGGTCCAATGGAACTGTACATTTGAGAACCTTCCATTGAATCCTGTTGGATCTTACAGTGATAGAGTGTAACACTCAAAACATACAGAGGTTTCCATGTTTTTTTTATATATTGTGATTGACTTGAGACCCTTTCCAGGGTGTCCTTTGATGAATAGAGAAGATACTTAAGATGCAAATTAAGATTTAAACCTATGCCAACTACATTGGACAAGAAGCAAACAAATTAAACCTTTTATTTTTTAAAGGTGACACAAAATGTTGTAGCGTTATTTCTGAATCATTCTCGCTGACGAAACCCGGCCAGATAAAAATAATTTAACATTTACCTCTTGGAATTGTATCAAACATAGTTTAAATTGAATTGAATTGAAATTGAAACTTTTCTTTCTACCCCCTTACAAGTGACAAAAGGAGCTCAAATTGTTGATATTTTCATGGGGTTCTTCTGCTCTTCTGTCTTGTGCACCGTTTCTCAGGTTCCCGTCCCCCCCAACCTTTCTTTGAGAGTTCAGTAGACGTGCTATGCATGCAATTATTTCAAGCAATTTGGTAGTTAATAAGACATTACGAACAGAAACACACACAAACATACACACAGACATGCACACATAGAGCTTTTTATTTATGAAGAGATATTTTATCCAAATAAAGATGATCTTCTTTATATATTGTGAATGACTTGTGGTCCTTTTACTCAAATTATCCAAATTAAATTGTATTTCTATTATTATTATAAATATTATTATTATTTATTTTTAAATCAAGGTCAAGGCTTTATTGTCAGTTTTTCTTTACATGTACCAGATATATAAAGGAAACCTAGAAAACGTTTTTGGTGGTGGTGAATAGATGAGGACAATAGTAAAACTATTTAAAAACTGATTAAAAAGTATGTTATAAATATTGCATACAAATATATATTTAAGAGTATTAACAGTATAAATTGCAAAATGAAATTTCTTCAAAAACTAATAATGGCAGTGGCAATGGTTCACATATTTGATTCTTTCCAGGGGGGTCTTCTGCCCGCCTTTCATTGGGATTGACTTGAGACCCTTTCCAGGGTGTCCCCTGCATCTTGTCCGATGAAGCTGGGATGGGTTTCTATCCAAGTTTAAATCTACAGCGTCTTTTATATACTGTATATATATATATATATATATTTTTTTTTAAACCCTTTTATATCTCAATTTTTATTTTATTTTGAGATATAAACTTGTCCCCTGCCTCTCGCCCTATGATACTGGGATAAGCTCCAGTCTCCCCCCGACCCCGACCCTGACCCCGGCATAATTCAGTAGACAATTAATGAACTTGTATTTGTATGATTATTATTATTTTAATCATACTAGCTAAAGAACCTGGCGTTACCTGTGTAAAATAATCAACCTTATTTAATGTGTATTAAACATGGTATGAATGTAATTACATTTTTTCAGGAGGGTCTTCTGCCCCCCTTTTGAAATCCCCTTACAATTGGTGAGAGGAGCTTAAATTATGGAAATATTTCCTAGTTAGTATTTAGTAAATTAAATTTAAATTTCATCAGAATAAGACGTGTTTGGTTAATTGTCTTCATGGGAGTCATTTTAATGCAATATATCTTGTTTAAATGTAATTAAAATGTAATGCATTTTAATTTTCATGGAGGGCTTCTGCCCCCCCTGTACCCCTAACCGATTTTGCCCCCCTAAACCTTCACTGAGAGGTCGGTGATATGCTATACATGTTATTTTTGTCGAGCGGTTTGGAAATGTATAAGACATTAATATCAGACACACACAAAGACACACACCCAGAGAAAGACACTCAGATATATACTGATTCTATCCATGTTCTGCAGTATCTTGGATACTTTTTAAGGAAGAAAGGGATGATAAGAGTATTTGTGACGGGATCGTGTATATCCAAAGCTCACTGATGCTTATCTAGACAGGCGGCGGTTCTATGCGGTCCGGTCCGGCTTCAAAGCAAAAGGTTAATGTTGGTCTTATGAGAAAGTTGTCACATGGCGTATGGAACTTTGTTGCTTTGAAGTCTAGGGAAAAAAAGAAGGAAATAAAAGGATAAACTGACCACTGGAGACAAAGTGGTTTCAGTTTTTGTTTTAGAATCGTTTTTTTTAACTTATTTCTGGTACAACACGTAGAGTTTCACTCAGAATCCATTCAATTATTCACTGACTTCTGCCTCATACATGTCAGAAAAAAAAAATTGTAAAGAAAGGGTTAATGGTTCCACCCCGGTCAAGTGACAACTGAAGTGCCTCTTAGCAAGGCAGGTTTCCAAATAATTTTTATGTGGTGGACAATATCCGAAAAGGGATTTCATTCGTGATACAGCCACACTGAGTAGATAAGGATTTATTCTTTTATACAATCCCTGTGAATAAATAAGTGAAAACGCCAACAGAAATATCTTCCCAGTTGTAGGTCAGACAGGCTGGAACTTTGTGCAGTCGATAAATATTGCAGCACAAGGCAAGTGAGCAGGAGGAAAAGCTTTATTTCTTTCTATTTTTTCCTCCTTGTTTTTGAGGAGTTGTGCCACAGAAAACTGGTGTATCTGCAAACGGGTCGATACAGGAATCGATTGCGTTTTATCAGTGGCTTCACTCCTTGAGATCTAATTAACCTGTTGGTGGAAGCTTTTAAATCCTTGTCATTTAAGTAGATTTAAAGAGATTTACGCTGATTTTTGTGTGAGGATGCCTCATGGAGTCAACGATGGGCAAACGATATTACAGCTCGGGGACTTCATAATGGCCTCAATAGGTTTTTTGTAAACCAAAATATATTATGTTAAAGTGGACTCAAAATTGGTCTCTGGACTTCATTCTTCTCTAGATTATTCTTTATTTTTATGGACAGGAATATCCTTTACAGACAGATAGCATTAGCTGTAAGACGGCCAATGTTTAATGCATAGTCTATATTATTTAAAGCTTATTTCTTGAGTAAGATCGTCCGAAAAGAGTATCATGATGCGTCAAGAGATTTTTTTCAAAATGAAATTAACAACAAGTCTTTTCCTATCTTTCGCTTATGCAAAGTTGGGTATGGAAGGGAAGCAGCTTTTAGAAGGGAGGCCCAGTCGTTCCTCTCCCCAGCTACATCATCCCTTTCAGGGGGGATAAAGAGTCGTGTCAGGGTAAGTAAGTAAGTAAGTTATTTATATTTATAGAGCGCTTTTCCAGACCAGGGTCACAAAGCACTTAAACAATCAAAACAATACTCAATAAAATATATACTTAAAATGTCAAGATAACACTGAGAACAACACAGGAGTTCCAGAAAATCAAGCTTGAACAAGTAAAAATGTCTTAAGATGTTTCTTGAAGGAGTAGGTTCCTCCTCTATGATCTCCCACTGGTGGGAGACCTAAACCTCGATTTTCTGCTTAATGCGGTCCGGTTGACAATCCTATGGTGGTCTCCCGATATCTTCCTTGCTGTGCTAAACATAGAAACATAGTGACTTTTTTAAATTAACTTCTTTGTCGGTTCGTGACTCCTTTCCTTTTTCTGGGACTCTAATGTCTTTAAAGTAAGTCCATCATATGAGTAGACAATTAAAAAAGAAAAAATCTGCCCAACATACATTTGGGACTGCGTAAGGTTCCTAGATAACCCAACAAGAGAGCGCTGGGTAGCTGACCGAGGAATAGCAAAGCAGATGGATAGCGGTGTGAGGTTAACCTTTCCCTTAATGGAAGCTTGGCCACGATGCGTCTAAGGCAGTCACTACTGGGAGACGATAAGAGCTGTGTGAAGTGTAGGTTCATGTGCAACACCATCAGGAGATTGCGATACCTAGAATGTGGGTTGAAGTCGAGTCTAGATGACTGGTTGCGTATGCCACCGCGGAGAATACCCCAAATTCTCCCTAAAGACACCGCCGGCAGAGAATTCCAAGTACGAGAATTACCACGCCTTTAAGGTTATTTCGGGTCCTGTTCTACTTTTAAAAAATCCCAGGATGGTTGGGTGCATAAATCATGAGTAACTCTTGATGTAATGAATAAATCCAGTCAAGTTTATTCAATGTCAACAAGCTAAAGTGCAAGTCGTGAGGATGGTTCAGGGGTCCATGAGCTGAGAGGATTCCGAAAGTAGACGCTTCACTGCCTTGTTTTAGGAAAGCAAACATGATGTTGTGTGGCAATGTTTGCATGTACGAGACAACTTCCGCTCTGATTGTGATGAAGTGCCGACGTTAATGTCCTGTGGCTTTTTTTTAGGGGTGTGAGTAAGAATTCCCCCCGTGAGGGCAAGTGCGATACCTGTACTTTGGTTGTTGGATCATGCGTTTACATATTTCAACAATAATTAATTGAGCGTTTGCACCCACAGCTTTTACAAACTAGCTTCTTTTTTTGTGTGTTTTTGTAAATTGAATATTAAGTTGATTAAAATGCCATTTGCCGAAGGTTTTGACAGGGTCATTAAACGTAGGTTAATGCAGAAGGTGTTAGCCGTGCTATTAAAGCCAGAGAATGGTACAGGTGATGGTTTCACAAATTACTTTGTACATTTTGTTGGATTAGATACGTGCCATGATTGGGAAATAAATGTCAGAGTTAATTGGAGAAACTTATGTGGAAATGACTGAGAAAAGTAGTGCATTAATTTCAAAATACAGTGTCTAGAATAGTTGATAGTTGATGATAATTGTTGATAAAAAGTATATGCTGTCTAAAGTAATCTTGGAAGTAAATGTACAATTTAGGTATAAATAATATACTATATAATAAAACATTTTTCTTTTTATATGTGATATTTCTTTTTTAAATTTGGCAACCTTCTCAATCCATTCACTCTCTTAACTGATGATCAAAAAAGGGTTTTAAGTCATTTTTCATTTCACATTTCTTTGTACACAAAGCGACTCCTTTCGACATCAGGAGTCTATTCTTCAAGACGTTCGCTCCATTGTCAGTCCGCTGCCTCCTTTCTTCGCTAGGATATGAGAAATAGTTTGCTTTAATATGCGCAGGTAGTTGTGATCAGTATTTTAAAGATAATAAGAATGTCTCCAGAGACTCTACTTACTTGAATTCACTGTTATGGTTTCTTGCTGTTCGCGACAAAATTCCACATTGTGTACGTTACTAAGTGTTTTATATCTGGCTAAATGACAAAATAATGGCCCTCCGGTGAGTCCTGAATCACTGCCCAGACTGCTGACTGCTTCCTCGGCAGCCTCACACGTCAGCAACAACACCACAATATGCTATATTCTGCTTCTGGGGTTACAAGGCAGCGAACCTGTCGGCGAGGAACAATATTGGGTTATATTTAGATAAAAAACTAAATAAATTGACACAAATAACATTTCAATTTTTATCAAATGTTTTTTTTTTTTATAATTTATTTGTAATGAAAAAAATAATCTTGTCCCTGTCCAAGCTTTATAAACGTATTCAATTGTGACATTTTATCCACTTAAAAAATGCAACTTACACTTAGGTTACAGTTTGCTCTGAAAAACATTTTTATATGTTATAAGATAATCTTCTTAATCATCATATGGATGTTTGAAGACACTTGTGATCTGTTTTTCTTTTGTTTCCTGATTATATCTAGTAGCTTTTGATAGAAACTGTCAAGTGAGATATTTAGATTTAGATTTTTTTTTGGGTCAGTTATAGTTATTAGTTATTTTAAGTTTTCTTTTGCATCATCCAGTCTTCATCCCTCTCTCGTCTACATGTGACATCGTAAACTAAATACTCAACATTATCATCTTTTTTTATTTATGCATTTCAAAGGTCAGTTTGTGAAATTGTTATTCTTTAATTCTTGTCAATTCATTTTATTTAATTTGTAATTAATATGATATTTGCTTATCCTTTGTGGGACATAATGATTATTATATTTTGGGGGAAAATAACATTAAAAAAGCATAACATTTCAATTTTTATCAACTGTTTTTTTTAATTATTTATCTGTCATGAAAAAAATAATCTTGTCCCTATCCAAGCTTATAAAAGCATTAAATTGTGACATTTTATCCACTTAAAAATGCAACTTACACTTCAGTTACAGTTTGATCTGAAAAACATATTTATATGTTATAAGATAATAATCTTAATCATCATATGGAAGTTTGAAGATACGTGTGATCTGTTCTTCTATTGTTCCCTGATTATATCTAGTAGCTTTTGATGGAAACTGTCGAAAGAGATATTTCGATTTGGATTTTTTTGGGTCAGTTACAGTTTATTGCTACATTGAATCTCCATCATTTTATTATTATTATTCTTTAGGTTAGGTTAGGTAGAACTTTATTGATCCCTCAGGAGGAAATCGTTTTTTTTCCAAATTATCCACAGCAAATACAGCAATTTTCATAAAATAATCAAAATAAAAAAAGGACAAGAACAAAGAGAAATAAAGAGAAAGAACAAGATGATACAATCTAAGTCTAAAGATAAAGATAAAGAACATAGATCAAAATTAAATTAAATTAAATTTGTAATGAATATGTGAGACAAAATGACTCTTATCCTTGGGCGGGGAAAATAAAATTAAAAAAAGCATAACATTGTGAATTTGTGAACACTTTTTTTCAAATGCGATCGCCACTAAAATTACAGTTTTATCTGGAAAACATTTTTTTTAATTTATTTTTATTTTCATATGGAGCTTTTAAGACACTTTTGATATGTTTCTGTTTTTATTTACTACTTACTGTAGCAGCTTTTGATGGAAACTGCCAAGTTAGACACAATTTAGTTCAGTTTTATTTTATTTTCAAGTTATTTTTTAAACTATTCTATCATCTGTTCTTTAGTTCCCCTTTCTTGTTGTCTCGCCTTGTGCCTTGCTCAAGGACATGATGATGATGGTTGGATTGTTTTCAAAGGTAAACGCTCCTTTCCAGACCCTCGTTTGAAATGTGATCGTTCGGTAATGGTTGTGCCACGCAGGGTCATCCAATCCTCCATGGTAACCGTGTGGTGAGTTTGATGTGGAGCAGGATTGGTCAGCCGGCGTCTGACCGCGCCCTCCACCCCGAAAATAAGCCTCTACCTACCAAACTATCACCATCAAGTGTGATGACGGCGCTGCGGAGGAGGAGGAGGAGGAGGAGGATGAAGAGGAGAGAGAGCATCTTTGTCTGAGCACGGAGAAGCTCGGGGCTTCCCTTCCTGCTTTAAAAAAAAAAAAAAAGAAAGAAAAAAAACCCTCCTCCTAAAATTCTAACCACCCCAGACCACCATCCTTGTCCAAGAGATAGAGGTCATAGTCTCTCATCCGATCGCCTTTCGGTTCCGACTCGGATTTTGTCGCGTCTTCTCGGCAGGAATAACCAGACCGTCGCCGCCGCGTGCATGTGTCGGCTCGCCGGATGATGAGGATGATGATGATGAAGATGCACAGGTAAATGACTCCGCACACCTTTCGACACAATCCTTAGAATTGCGTTCTCAATGTCAACCTGCTTTGTTTGTCTGCAAACGCGCAACTAAGGAGACTTTTTTTTATTTATTTTTTGGGGGAAAACCTGGAGGTGTTTGTTTGTTTGTTTTTTTCCTCTTAAAGTAGAAGCTATAGATGGAGATTTTGAAGCAGATTTTGGTTGGATTTGTGTGCGATGGTTGGATGAAGTTGGGTGTAGGAGGGCTGCACGGTCCGGATTCAATGTGGGATGCGGATCAGGGTCGGTTTATTGTGGAGCATCAGATCCAGAGGTGTCTGTGTTTGGATCCCTGCAGCCTTCACGGAAAACACTGAGCAAATATCCCTTCCTTTTTAAAAACGATCTGTAAAAGTAAAGTTGCTGCATCTAGGGCCCCCTTTTATTTTTTATATTTTTAGTCTGGAAGTAGCGGATTTATGAGCGAATGTCTCGGTGCTCGTAGAATCCATCTGGTCGTCTGCTTGATAACGATTGTTTTATTTGCTTGTTTTATCACTTTGTATCGTCGTATTTCGGCCATTTCTTTTGTTTTATAGTCAAGAATATAAAGGGGGGAAACCTGAAGTGAATAAAAAGCAGTTTGAAAAAATCCATAAATTGACTAAAAATATACATTTAAATAATATTTTCTATAACAATTTATTTTTTACTGACAATAAAATTGAGCAAATTTAGCCTTTTTTAACCCTTCATGTTTTCTGACCATGTATATTTTAAAAATATATTGATAAAAGATTCCATAGTGTTTAGCAGGAAGGTCAGAAGGTCGAGTCTAACTGGCGCGACCCCAGGTTTTTAAGCAAACCTTCATGTAGTTTGATTCCCTGTCCTTAAGAAAACCCCACTTTCCTCCCCAGTCCCCGAAAAAAAATACATTTAATTATCAACCTTTCATTACAAGACATGTGAGTATTTGTGGTATTTTGGTTAAAGCGTTTGGCATTTATTCAAAAAAAAGTTTCTGCATGCGAGTCTCTCCTCTCTGGGATGCTTGAGGTTGCCTATTTATTATTGAGCGTCACTTCATGTTCTGTGGCCGGTTTAAAAGATGGGATGGAAATGGCGAGTCCACGGAGACGACTCAAATAAAAATGTCAGGAAGTCTGGACTTGATATCATAAACGACGAGATCGATTAGACGTTTGTTTGTTTTTTTTAACCAGCATTTTAATTATGAATGTTTATTCTTATATTGATGACACTCTGAAAAGCTGTTTTGTGGGGGCCTGGAGCCTTATATTAAACAGAATAATTGGATTATTTAAGCTTCATCTCCCTGCTCATCCCAACTCTTTTGTCAGAGTTTGCTCAGTCGAGAGGCTTATGGGGCTGCTCTGGAAACAGCAGAAAGTATAAATTTCAATTCCGTTTATTTTATTTATAAACCCGCAAAATAAATAAATAAATAAAAGAAAACCCATTGAAGAGCCAACGTTGGCTTACGAGTTGGAGGGAATAATTATGAAGTTTGTCGAATGTTGACTCTTGAAAAAACAGGTCAGTCTTTCGGAAGATGTTTCCCATCAGGGGTTGCAAGACCCTTCACCGTGATCCCCTTTACACCCCTTGTTTACTACAGCAGTCTTTCTTTTATCTCCAACAATCTTCCCACTCTTTCCCATCTACATCCAACATCCTGTAAACTATGTCTAGATACGTTACCTCGATTGATATCATTTTTTAAATTCAAACATGTAAAGCCCAGTTTGTGACTCTAACTACAAAGAAATACACTCAAAAAGACGTCATAAATATACCTGCGATTAAGTGTTACCTACGATTCTATTCAGCCAAGTCTATAATCTCAGTAAGTATTTTGTTGTGTACTGCACTGCTGATTAAGTAAGTGCTTGAGTCACGTCTGCTAAGGGCTTCACACTCGTGTATTGTGCATGTATGAAAAAGCTTTGGTGAGTTTTGACCGCAAATGAAATCAACCCCCCTCCAAGTCGACATCAACGGAGCGACATGAATAAGACTGATTTTGTAAAAATAAAAGAAAGGTTTTATTCAAACACATATAAGAAAATAACAGGTTTTTCAACACTCTATATTTATTTATTTTCTTAATTTCTGTTACACATAACTAGTCATTCGTTGGCTTTTATTTTCACCTATAACTTTTATAAAGTTGCATCAGGGAAACATAGGGAACCACATAGGGGACACCCTGGAAAGTCAATCTCTGTATTTCGCACAAAAAACGCAAACCGTAAATTGACAGTTAACTCAGAATTGCCTTGTGGTTGATTCAGAATTAAACCAATAAAGAGACGGCGTTAGTTCGGGGCCCTTGACTCTAAAAATAAAATGTAAGAAAGAAGGATTAAAGATTAAAAATTAAAAGGTGAGGTCAAAGACCACCATCTTGTTTTGCACATTTGCTATCAGGAAACGCAACATAATTTATTTATTTATTTTTATATACTTCGAAAAGTTATTTTGTTAATTATAAATACATCAAAAAATAAAATTAAATCTATGTGAAAGTAATCTTACATTAGTTTGATTAACATGATAAGTTTTGTAGTGGAAATTTGCAGCCTATTGTTGTTTTATTTTGTTTTATTTGACTAATTTTTTAATATTAAAATAAACACAAATTCCGCATGTATGTTCTACTGTAGAAATATCTTTCTTTAGATATTTTTCTACTTCCATTTGACTCAAGAGTGACCCCCTTTTTAATCTTTCAACGCTATTAAAATCAATTTAGGTGTAACCATTACTGTAGCGACGTACACGGAGGCAGCAATTAAAGGGGCCACATTATATACTGTGACTGTTGTTAGGGGCCGTCAAGCCAGGAGAGAAGAAAAACAAATACGAAAAAAAAATCGATGATGCTAATAATAGTTGCTTTTATGCCATGATGTTTTTTAATAAAGATAAATAAAAATATACAATTTATATAATAAAACATGCTGATTTTAATTTAAAAAAATAAATAAAATGGAATTATTGTAGAATCAACATTTTTATAGGGTTTCTATATGTTGAATTGAATAATAAAAGCTATAAAAGGAATTTCTACATAATTTGACCTCATGATGGCCGCAAGTGGCCCCTGACCCATGTATTTCCCAGGTCGGGTCAAATGTTTCTTCATTTATTTTTCATGCATCAATGTCTGAAACATACATGATCCAACACGTTGATGAATTGTTTATATTTCCGTTGTCTAATCAATAACATACTTTCCAATGAGCAGTTCCAATAACCAAAAGGAATATTGACATTGCCGCCCACGATACAAAACTGTGAGCTTGTCGTGGTTCACTAACACACACCTCATTACCACCTTAAATATCTTCTCAGCAAGTAGGATTGCGCCACCTAGTGTACAAATAACGAAAGGTATATAACTCAACTGAAAGTATTACCATAACTATGAAGAACAAAGTCATTGACTTTAGACTTTGGCTGTGTCTAAAATCGCGTACTTCTGCTCTTACACTTAATATTTTGAGTGCACCCCAATGAACAGTGTGTGAAAATTGAGTGTGGATCGACTCAATTTAATTACATGTTTTAATTGGTGAAAAGTGCTGTCAAGTGTCAGCGATAAGGTTCCAACGGTCGAGCTGTCGAGTCATTTTCGGTAAGTGTTAGATTTGAGACGGTACTTCCCTGTCGAAAATTGGGCGCACTGCGCAAGTACGTGCACTGTCTTAAGTTGTACTATAAACCAGTGCACTCGGAGAAGTGCGCTACTTGAGCTACAGCGAGAGCCGCGACGTCTTCCTACGCCTCGCAGCCGCGGCTTCAACTTTAATCCTTCAAGTCTCACTGTTAGCGATTTTCTTTTTTTTTTGCGACGGTCAATGTTTTTTAAAGCAGCCCGAGTCGCGTTTGGCTTCTCATCGCGCCCCCCGATCTCGGTTCCCCCGTCACCGTCTTCTGATCCGGCCTGATGAAGCTGTCAGAGATGAGACGGATGTGAACGCTGTGACTTTCATCTCATATTGTTGTTGTTTAGGCGATACACTCGAGTCAGCAGGGCGTGTCGTCGTCTCGGCTTTTACGCTGTTGCTCTGCGCCCCCCCTTCGTCGTCATGCTTCACCACCATTGTCGTGTTTATTTTTATTCCTATCGGCTTTAATTTAATGCAAGATATTCAAATGCCACGGACTCGCCATCTTGTGTCATCTTAACCGACTCGTGTCGCTGCTGTGATTCGACATCTGTCATCCTCGATGCCTCCAGTGATGGTCCGGGCACAGTTTA
This sequence comes from Callionymus lyra, assembly GCF_982586985.1. Classification (NCBI taxonomy): domain Eukaryota; kingdom Metazoa; phylum Chordata; class Actinopteri; order Syngnathiformes; family Callionymidae; genus Callionymus; species Callionymus lyra. Next base: position 15,814,549 of record NC_141831.1, read on the forward strand.
TTTTCCTGCTCAGAGCCCAGACATGTTCCGAGTTCTGAAGGGTTTACAAAGACACAGAACACACGAATATCGGTTCTGCTGCCTTTTCACTTTCTTCTTCTTCAGAAGACACCGGCAGATGTTCGGTTTCTGAAGTGTAAAATAATCACTAATATAGCTGAGTCGTCTTTGAATGACAGCATTTGAAGTGATAAAAACTTTAAATCTGTTCTGAATTCATCAACTTAAATAAGATTTTAGATTACAAGGATCAATCCATCCATCCAGATCTCCAATCGACCGCCCAGCCGTCCTTCCATCCATACATCCGTTCAATGACCCATCTGTTGGATTAGTCAACTGTACATCCATCTGTCCGAATTACCGTCCATCGGTCTGAACAACCATCATCTGCCCAATAACCAAACCGAATACGACCCACGAATCCATCCTTTCATCTGTCGGCCGAATCACCCGTCCATCTGACCAAGCATCCATCCCGCTACACACTCATCCATCTATACATCCACTCATCCATCCATCCAGCCACTCATCCATCCATCCATCTATCATCAGTCTATACACTCATCCATCCATCCATCCATCCATCCATCCATCCATCCATCTATACATCCATTTATCCATCCATCCACTCATCCACCCACTCATCCATCCATCCATACACTCATCCATCCATCCATCCATCCGTCCATCCATCTATCAATCTGTCTATACACTCATCCATGCATCCATACACTCATCCATCCATCCATCCATCTATACACTCATCCTTCCATCCATCCATCCATCTTTCAATCTGTCTATACACTCATCCATCCATCCATCTATACACCCGTCCGTCCGTCCATCCATCCATCCATCCATCCATACACTCGTCCTTCCATCCATCCATCCATCCATACACTCGTCCTTCCATCCATCCATCCATCCATACACTCGTCCTTCCATCCATCCATCCATACACTCGTCCTTCCATCCATCCATCCATACACTCGTCCTTCCATCCATCCATCCATACACTCGTCCTTCCATCCATACACTCGTCCTTCCATCCATCCATCCATACACTCGTCCTTCCATCCATCCATCCATACACTCGTCCTTCCATCCATCCATCCATACACTCGTCCTTTCATCCATCCATCCATACACTCGTCCTTCCTTCCATCCATCCATCCATCTATACACTGATCCATCTGTACTCATACACTCATCCATCTATCTATACACTCACACACTCACCCACCCATCCACACTCACACACCAAGTGAGTAAGTCGACCCAGGAAAAGGTCATTAATACAGTATATAAGGCAATTTAAAAAGTAGCTTATACTTGAATTGCGCTCGATAATGACGTCTCTGTCGGGGAAACACATGGCTAAGCCTGGGTTAGCATCATTCAGCTCTCCTGGTTGCGTGATCTTCTCGTGTTAACCAATTAAAAAAGGTTCCATCATTCATTTTTTTTTCTACCTTCATGCACCAAACAACAGAAACAATATGACTCTTCTCTTCGGCATTTATACTCTTTACCTTTTTTACCTCTACCTTTTAATAAATCACAGAATAGTAGAATAGAATAGAATAGTAATTTAGTTTGTTAATTTAGCTCTGTAGTATGTGTTGGAGTTTAATTCCTGACTTATGAATACTATGCCACAAATAAACGTATGATACAGTAAAAAAAAAGAAGAGTTACTTGCTTTAATATTCAAACCCAGATTAATTTAAATAAAGTAATCACTGTAATTGGCTAGAAATATCATTACTTTGTTTAATATACATTAATACTCTCTCAAAGAAATCCCTAAACGGTAACAGCAGCTCGACGCACGACATGATTGACAATTTAAACCTATTAATTTGATCACATTTGTATTTAAGGCACATTCCTTAAGTGAACTGAATAACAATAAATAAATAAACAGCCCGAGTCTCTTGAGCAATACCTGAAGCTGCTGTTTCCATACCAGCGAATGATGCAAGTCATTGTCAGCCGTGGAGAACAAACCGACCTCCTGGAAATGTTGCGCGTATAAATAACATGACACAGGTTGGAGACCACAGATTGACTTGAGTCAAAATCTATTTGTTAATTTAAAAAACAAGTTTTTATTCAAAATGTATCCTATAAATGGGAAGTAATTTTGAATAGGGTTGATGATCTTTGACATTTGGAGGTTGTTAGATTCTTTTTTTTCTTTGGTTGAGCGTGTTTAGTATCCAATTTAATTCACCGCAAAGAAAGATAGAAATGAGCTAAATTTACAATTTATTTATTTTTCTCTACAAAGATAAGGTGGGATCTTATACGACAGAAGTGTCAAACACACATTCTGTGCGTCTCTTTGTTTGTTTGCAAGTGCTGCGACAACTTGGTAAACTTAAAAGCAGGACCTTGAGAAAGACTTTCGGAAACTACAAAACAATGCTTGAGTCACAAAAACAACAATGAATGCTGCTGTTTTTTTTTTCATTTTCGCATCCACGAAATGTCTTGGAATGTCATGGGAAATAAAGCTCCTGGTTGTCTCCGCTGTCTGTCAAACATTACACATGCCTGACAATCATTCTATCTCACTGCAACATTTGTCACTGTGGCATCACGTCCACTAAAGACACACACACTGAAAGTAAAGTGTGTTATTTAGCAGCAATTTTAGTAAGTTGGAAAACATCGCATTAAAAAACAAGAGCGATTTATTTATTTTTGCCATAGTTTGATGTTTGCACCTTCATATTCCACAAAAAATATGAACTTTTTTTCTGTACAGCTGCTCAATAGTTTGATAAGATAATATTTATAAATTAAATGAATGTTGTATAGATTCCCTATAACTTATAGTGTTCATTTATTGATTAGTTTGCTGCTATTTTCGTTACATTCACAGACGCATACCATCGCAAGCCGTTTTAGAAGGTGGATAATGTTCTTATTATTTAAGTGTCAGCCACAATTGTCATGGCCCGGGGGCCAAATTCGGCCGGCCAAGTAATTGAACGAGGCCTGCATGCACAGTGCTCTCAAAGTTAAAATACATTTATCTCCATGTTGATATGGTGACCTATCCAGATGTTATTGTTTAAGATAAATGATGGTCACGATCCACGAAAGACACAAAAAGTGTCCAAAAAGACACACAAAAGACACATCCAAATACATCCATACAACCCATATTGATGTCTGTACTGTCCCTCTTCTAATCCCAAGAGACGTTGCTTGTGTTGCATATTAGCATGTTAGCCTTTTAGCTTCTGCTCCAAACAAACTTAAAATATAGACTTGTTTAATTGTTTTCTACAAACAATTTCTCTTGTTGCGGCTTCAATACAAGATGAAGGTTACAGACGAGCAGTATGAAGGTATTTAGATGTTTTTTGGAGTGTTTTGGACAAAGAAAAGTGGTCTCCAGTCATGACTGTCAAATTCTCTAATATTTTAGTTGTATTTTACTGTCTATTTTCAATGTTTTTATTGTGCTGCTTTTATCCTTTTGTAAGGCATGAGTCTTGAATGGCGACATCCAATAAAATGTTTTATTATTATTATTAAATGGACATACATTTTCGCCTTTAACAAGTAGAAAATAAGCAACATTTTTATTTTTATGGATCAATCACTTACAGTCATGGATGTGAAATGGCCCAAAGGATAGGTTGACTCTCATTTTCAATTTTACAATGACAATAGAAGGTCTTTAACCGTACAACTACTAATTAAACGGATATAAAAAAACAATATTATGACTCATGTTTGGCACAATTTCAGAATAGAATCCGGCAGCAAAGTAGATGGTTTCAATATTTGAACTTCTCTAAGCCATTATCATTAAAAGCTGCACTTATGCGACTCTTCGCATTAGCATAAGAACTACTCGGCATGAAATGGGAATAATATTGTGAATTAAGCTATCTACCCAAAAAAAAAAGGGTGCCCGAATAAGACGGCGGGAGTAGATGGATGATGAAGGAGAAGGGTGTTCTGAACGAGGGCAACATGGTGACTGTTTGTGTGTGTGTGTGTGTGTGTGTGTGTGTGTGTCACGGCTCAATGGCTGCAGCATGCATAGTGAGGAAGGAGAAGGTTACAGATATTGTGTGGCATTGCAAATTGTGTCGCTTCCTCTCTATCATAGCCCATCAAGGTCATCTCCGCAGACTGAAAGTGGTGGCCCTGGCCTTTTCCCTCTCCTGGCTCCGCTGGCAGAGGATCGGGGCCCGCGGTCGACTGCTGCTTCTAATCAGGGCTGACGCGTGACTCAATAGCATGCCAGCTGCACAGCCCAACACGGGATTATGTCGCTGGATGGCGAAGACAGAAATAATAATAATAATAAAAATAAAAATAAACTCAAGTGTTGTCTCGCTACACCTTTTGGCGAGATATTTCTATTGTTCATTAAAATGAAGCTCAAATAAGACGTCCTGATTATGTCTCTTTGATAGTCACTTTAAGGTTGTTAAAAAAAAAAAGAAAAAGGAGTCAAAGTCCAGTTATGATTACAGTCATTATCCTCGTATTGTGATTAATGTATCGTCCCTGTCAGCACTACAGCTCATCCTTCACGCAATTAAAAGAACTGGAGCAGCTTTTAATCCACATTTGTCAGAACCATCTTTGGACTCCTTGAGAAGAAACATATTATGGAGATTTTCAATGTCAACTTTTGATTCATCGTGAAGCGACTCTGACATCGTCTTCTCAGAGGCGATACCGAAGGTTCCCTTATTTCCTCCCCTTCGCAGATGGATGATTATCACATTTATATCATTAGTGTTTTGAGGTCTTAAAGCTGGCTGGCAATTACGGCTCTGTCGCCGTAATTCATTTGTATATTAAGCAATATTGTTTTTGTCTTTTCCATTTCAGCCGGTCCATTTTTTTTATTACTGTCATCTGACTATGCAGCCATTTCCCCAGATCAACTGAGTATCATTAGGGTGTCATGGGTCTGCCCCAGGGCCTCCCCCTAGCACCTCACAAAGGAGGTGCCAAGAGAAGTCTTAACTGGATGACCAAACTTCTTACAATGTCTATGAGGAAGAGCCCAGCGTCATTTTAATCCATTTTTTTTGTGAATTATGATTGGTGTGTGGAGATCCAGAACGTAAATAACTCCCAAGTATTTGAATATTTGCTGCATTTTATGTAATATGATAATGACAAGGAGGGTTTTTTAAATATTTATTTGAAATTACAACCACAAACCCATGTGAAAATTTAATAATTTATGATATCACCTGATGAAACAACTAAGCAATACCATACGTACCACTAGTCACCAACTAGCAGTTCTGCGCCCAGTACTGGTTCATGAGGCATTTGTTATTAGGCTGGAATGAAAGAAAAAATAAATAATTTATTATTCATTTCTGAAAGGTTGTTTTTACAAGGATAAGGCTCCAAGGTTAACTGTTCAAGTTAAGAACTAGACTATATTACTACCAACCAGTCCAGGGCTGTCTTTTTACTACATTGAGCGTAGTTTTTCTTTTTTTATTGGTCAAAAATGTCGGGTTTATACAACAAAAATGCATGTGTAGCATGATACTATTCATTTTGGTCTGGAAAATACCCTACAATCTCTAATAATTCTTTCACCTTTTTTTTTTATGATGTAAAAAAAACTGTATAAAAAGATAAAGATAAACCTCCTGTTTGACATGGAGCGTTTCCAAATGTGCGTCTATTTCATAATGTATAAAATACATCCTGATGATGCATTCCTGGACGCACGAGTGTCATCTGAAACCTCAACTGAATTACAAACGCTTGTTTTAATGTTGGTATTAATCAAAATGTTGACGAGCGTTCTTCTCCCCAAAGACTGAAGAAACTATTATGATGATGATAGTGTTGATGATCATGACATAAGAGCTACAATCACAATAAAAGAAAGTAGAAAATAATCTCAACGTAATGATTCCACGTGTAAAGCGGTGAATCGTTGTATTATTAATAAGAGCGATGTGTCGACATAAACAGGAGTTTCTTTATGAGTTCGTTGGACAGAATGATATCCTGTTTTAAAGGCTCCGTCGGCGACAATGCAACACAAAACATTTGTTTTCCCCCAAAGAAATGATGGCTGCCAGCTGGTGTGAATAAATCACGGGTGTTTGTTTGGAGTTGCTTCTGCCTTTGTGATTATTTGGGCTTTTTTATGATTGTGTTTGCGATTGACTTTATATTGCCGATGTGTTGTTGTCGACTGTCCTGCGGTGGCCGTTACTGGTGAGAGGTTGAATCCCATAACTTTTTTTCTGTTCAAACACTTCAAGCACTGTTTTTAAAAAAAAAAAAGGTTTTATTATAATGTAAATTATTGCTTAATCTCAACAACCGTAACACACATTTTTATTTCCACTACTAAAATATGAAGGAAAATACCTTCCCACAGGTGTCGAACTCAAATAAACGTGTGTGAGTCGTAGTGCAATATAATACTTTTAATGTTATATCTTAATTATCTCTGAGTTTGTCCTCATCATTACCCACCAATGTCTTTATTTCAATATTAGTTTTATTGCTTTTTTTTGAAGTAATAAAAGCGTAAAAGCATAAAATGGTTGACATCATTAGTGACCCAAAATAAATTCAAATAAACATGATAGTTGTGTAGGTACTAAGAAGTGTTGAAGATTATAATTACTGTAGAAGATTTTCCCGAATTGTCCAAAAAGAAGTGGAAGTTTTCATACAACAAGAAAACATGTGGAGTTGAAAATAACGGTTTCTATTTTTTTTTACAGGAATCTCAGAGATGCTTCAGCTCTTAACTATTATTTTATTTTTGTAGCGCCAGCTCAATACATAGGTCAACTAAAATAATTATCAAAAAATAATTTATAAATATATTTCAAGTTTTATATTTCATACATTTTAATAATAACTACATTATAAAGGTTATTTACCTTTAGTTTGGAACAAAAGTTCATTTATTTTAAATTTTAACTATTATTATTATTTTAACTATATTACTTAAATTTACTTTATTATTTTTAAATGATCTCAAATACAATTCATATAATTTATATTTATTATTCCATACACTACTTGGCTTACCGCAAGACTGTGATTTTTACCACAGAACATATCTTAGATAAACGACAAGAAAAAGAGTTTGTATTCACGTACCAACATTCAGATGAAAACAGTAAAAAATGAATCATATTTTTTTGTTGAGTTTGTGCGTCACTAATTTTTTTCTAGTTAGTTTGACTAAAAAAGGGTCCTGACGTCTTATGACTCACTCATAAAATAGCATCTTTTTCATTCTTTTTCAAAATAAAACAACTTTTAGGCAGTAATTTAAAAAAAATTCTGTTAGGCCTGGTAATGAATGCCTCAGAACGGGGTTGGGGGACCACTGTAGTAGACTATGATCGAAAATTCTAGAACCAAATCACCCCCCAAAAAAATCAATGATTTTTACTGTCATTATTTGTTTATCTACATGGAATTATTTACCTAAAGTGTAAAATACATATTTTCAAGTCATGAACATACAGTAAAAAAAAGGTAAAATGGTTCATATTTTATCGCTCATTATTCATAGAAAGCATTTCATTCCTCATAATCATAATGGAGGAAGAAGCATGGCACCTGATCTTCCCCACAGGTGGAAGCGAGCGCACGACTCTTTTGTGCGGCGGCGCCACAGGTCGGCGTATGATAGCTATTGTAGTCGCGCTGATGACAGGAACGCTCGCCCTCGTCACAGCTGTGGCCCATTTTAATGTTCTCCCGAAAACAATGCACACAGTCACTTTCCCCCCCCTGTTTGAGACACTCTGGCAAATATGAGGCGTAAATGAAAATGCGCTCGTTTTCTTCGCCCCGCGAGGAGAAATTGCACTTCTGCTCGAAAACTTTGTCGAGCATCTGGGAAACTAGAACGAGGACAAGAATGAATACTTGAACTTGTGATATCGCCTTGTCTAGATTTGGCTTCGCATATAATTACAGCCACCCAGAGAGACGAAGCACATCCAGAGTCTTTGTTCTCCTGTCGGGGATATTGGTCGACTCGCCGCTGCTTCACTGACGGCGGCGAGATGAAGAAGCTCATTTGGTGCTGTTGAAACCAGTGTGATGCAGCACCAGGAGCTTTACAAGCAGATGGCCTCCTCGTGTTGACGCCGCGGTGTTTAATCAGGTTGTGATCTTGATTCAGCCCCGTGTGCAAACACCGTTAACAGCATTTTGAGAAGCATCAGAGGCGCCATTTATATAGGTCACTTTTTTTTCTCTCCTCCTCTCTTAATCACCAAGTAAACAAATGTGATTAATGAAAAGTTCGCTGTTGCTAAACTAATATGGCAACGCCTCTATGGCAGGGGTCTCAGACTCTGATGGAGTGTGGGCCACATGCTGGGGGGGTCTTTCATCTCAACGGCCACCTCAACTGACTACTCTGGATAACCTGGCTTATAACCCTATCTCTATGAGAGTCCAGCCACCCTATGGACAAGGTCATGAACCACTTATCCTTGAACGTAGGTAAGGCAGGAATACACAGAGCCTCTTAGCTTAGCTCTCTTTTTACCACCACGGATCGGATCGGTCCCTCACTCGTGAACAAAACCTCAAGGTACTTAAACTCCTACACTTGGGACAAAATTTCATCCCTAACCCGGAGAAGCCTCCCCACCTTTTTCTGACTGAGAACCATGGATTTGGAGGTTGCAAGAAAACCCTTGTGTTATCTCAGGGTCAGGCCGAAAAACAAATGTGTTTGAGTTCACCTTGACCCAGAGACAACACAAAGGGGTACGTCAAACACATTTACTTTTCAGCCTCCGGGTCACCTTGAACAGGAGACAATACAAGAGGTACATTTAACACATTTGTTTATCAGCCTCTGGGTCACCTTGACCCTGAGACAACACAACAGTTACATTAATATGTTCTACCTATATCTAAAAAGGGCACTAAAAACAGCTTGGTGACCCTCTTAAGGGTGATAGAGGGGTCCCACATAGACCAGCCCTTCTTGGGCTCAAAAGGGCCGCCAGGAACTGCTCCCTCTCTGGACTGAACCAGGCTTTTCATTTTTGGCCGTATTTGTCAAAGACAGAGAACTACTCCCTTATTTTTTTGTGCCGGATTCAGTGTCGTGCCTAAACAAGTTCATTGTCAAGGAGCTGGTTACATCGGAAGATAGGTCAGGAACCGGTATATCAGACGATAGGTCAGGAACCAGTACATCGGACGATGGTTCAGGAACAGGTACATCGGACGATAGGTCAGGAACAGGTACATCGGACGATAGGTCAGGAACCGGTTCATCGGACGATAGGTCAGGAACCGGTTCATCGGATGATGGTTCAGGAACCGGTTCATCGGATGATGGTTCAGGAACCGGTACATCGGTCGATAGGTCAGGAACCGGTACATCGAACGATAGGTCAGGAACCGGTTCATCAGACGATTGGCTCAGGAACCGGTTCATCGGACGATTGGTTCAGGAACCGGTACATCGGACGATTGGTTCAGGAACCGGTACATCGGACGATTGGTTCAGGAACCGGTACATCGGACAATAGGTCAGGAACCAGTACATCGGACGATGGTTCAGGAACAGGTACATCGGACGATAGGTCAGGAACAGGTACATCGGACGATAGGTCAGGAACAGGTACATCGGACGATAGGTCAGGAACCGGTTCATCGGACGATAGGTCAGGAACCGGTTCATCGGACGATAGGTCAGGAACCGGTTCATCGGATGATGGTTCAGGAACCGGTTCATCGGATGATGGTTCAGGAACCGGTACATCGGTCGATAGGTCAGGAACCGGTACATCGAACGATAGGTCAGGAACCGGTTCATCGGATAATGGTTCAGGAACCGGTTCATCGGACGTATGGTTCAGGAACCGGTACATCGGACGATTGGTTCAGGAACCGGTACATCGGACGATTGGTTCAGGAACCGGTACATCGGACAATTGGTTCAGGAACCGGTCCATCGGACGATGATTCAGGAACTGGTCCATCGGATGATGGTTCAGGAACCGGTCCATCGGATGATGGTTCAGGAACCGGTTCCTTGAACAGCTTGTATTGTACCTCATAAATGCTACTTTGAAGGGGTTTATTCTGCTGTCCATGAACATCACACTCTCTGAGTTTATCTTAATTCAATAGGTTCCCATTTTTCTTACAGAGCCTGACTGTGAAAACTCCAGGCACTTAATGTAAAGCAGAACAAGTTTATGACAAGGTCGTTGAGGATGGAAAAATTGTACATTTCTGTGCAGACCTTAGTCGCCAACTTTCAAAAAGAAAATTTGCAGGTCAGGTCCGTGAACGCATCACTGCTACTGTGGACTGAATAGACAGAAATGCTGCCCATATACAAACCTCAGATTCTTGGATCATGAATACTTACCTTATTTAATTTTTATATGCCAGTATTATTGTGTATCAACATATGTCATTGTATTTTAGATTGTATTCCACAACACCACCAAAAATGACTGTTGTTTTTACAATATTGGCCATAAATGTTTTATGATTCTGATATGACGATGATATGGTAACATTAATTAAACATTGAATAAATATTTATTTCTTAACGTGTATCAAAACGAATTAATCTGACGTATAAACCACATTTAAAACAATTTAGTTTACTCACTTGGTACCACCCTTTTAAGTTGAAGCGAGCATGTTAACAGGACAATAACATATTTAAAACTAAATGGCATTACATTTGGTTTTGTAGCTTAGAAAATACAGCGGGCAACATCGGGAACTTCAACTAGATTTAACTATAAAATGGAAGAAATAAGAAGGTTAACATTTGATGTTATGATAAAAAAGTATCCGAAGGAGGAAAACTGGTAATCATTCTTCAGGCTTATTTAAAATATATATTCAGTATTTTAGTAATAAACAAATGAACCTATTGATGTATAATAACGTAAATAATCTTATTAATTCATCAAAATCTGTTCCTGTGCTTCTTTCCTTTTTCCTTTCTATCCTTTTTTTTGCGTTATTTCCTTTGATCTACGCTCTTTATACTTGAAGTTTGTTCGTTCTTTGCACTTTGTTCTTGTTCTTGTTTTTATGGAACTTGCCCTACCTTCTATTGTCTTGTATAAACTGGAAACCCAATTAGTGAATGAAGTCTACTATCCATCTATCTAAAATGTTTTAGTAAAATGCTTATTTTCTGAAAATATTTAAATTATCTATTGGTTAAGGTGAATAGAAGTCGATTTAGGGAGGCGAAGAGTAGAGTGCAGCAGATGTAGATGACCTAATTCTATAATTATTTGATCCGCTATATTTCAGTAATTGGCTTTATTTTCACGTTTCTTTGTCTTTAATACAAATACATTTTCAAGTCGAGTTAATTCCAAAATGGTCTCACCTGCCGGGGAAAAAAAAAAGCTAATTTGCATATAATTATGGCCGCCTGATATCGCTCGCGTTGATTGGCTCTGTTACGCCGTGTCGTGTGTAGGTTTATTATTAAGTGGGAAACCAACACGACTCTCTGAATAACTGTGATTGCGACGCGGCAGGAAATTGAACTTTTGTGGGTGTGATGTCATTACAGTCGCCCGGTCTTGACCCCCCGGGGTAGAGGGCGTCGAGGCGCAATGAAAAGGTGCTGAAATGCTGATTAAATGGATGCTGTTGAAGATTTAAAGAGCTTCGTTGCTCAATTCTTCAGTCGCCGAACACGTCTGATAAACACGCCTCCACTGTTGCACTCTTCCAATTACTGACCCTGTAATTGGTAACACACAGCTGAGACGGGTAATAACGCTCCTGCAGAAAGGCAGTCCGGTAAAGCATTATTTTATTATCTGCCAGTTCTTCTTATTATGAGGTCGCCTCGAGGTGGAGCCTGTCCCCAGCTACACAGGGTAAGACGCAGGGTCGCCATTACACTGCAGGACCGAACTAATGGATGATTTATTATTATAGTATTAGTACTTTGTTTAATGGAGTTTAAATGTGAATAAAATCATTTCGTTTTGTAAAAAAGCATTACAGAAAATGTTAATATTCATCATATTAATATTAATAGTTGTTGTTATGAATACAAAAATTATAATAATAATCAATAAATACACATTGTTTGACAATTAAAAATATATTAAACGCACATTTTTGATGAAAAAAATGTTTACGAACTATTATGATGTAATAATAACACATTTTCTTCAGGTTTTTTAAATAAACCCGTCCATATTTAAACAAACTATAATCATATTATATAACTGCTTTTTATAAATTAAAATACTGGAAGTATTTGATTATAATAACATTAAACTATACTTAATTTAAATTATTAGAAAACAATTTGGTAAAAAAAATAAAATAAACAAAACAAAATTTCTGATTTTAAAAAAGCAACAATTTGTGTGATATACTTAATATTAAACGTTAAGTATTGGTAAAAATTGGAAAAACAGCCACAACAGTTGTACAATCTATTAGAAAAATGTCATGATAATTTTTTTTAAACTTTAATGTATAAGTATAACAAATATTTAATATTTGAATTACCTGTTAGACAGCTATATGGTAGAAAAATCCAATATCTGACACATACATTTTGATAAAATATAAAAAATCTGTGTCATTAAAACATATATATATATATATATATATATATATATATATATATTTGGATGTTGAATTTCAAACAAAGTGAAAAATAAAAAAAACGTAAAAATAATGAATATAAAACCTTTGAGCAAACGCATACCTCGGCTAGAATATACCGTATATGATGACTTCAGTTCTTTGCACTGTATTCCAAGAGAAATCCTGGAATGTGAAAACATTTTGGATAAAAATAAAACTGCTGTGTTTATGCATCTGCACTTCTTGTATCAGCTTGGAATCCTTGCATTACATTTCCCACCTTTTGTTTTCCGGCTCATCCATTGTCGTTTACGCGTGTGACAGTGTGAAGGGAAGGAAGCTGAAACCGCACTGTTAACCGAAAATGTGCACAGGCAGCATAAACGGCGCCCTCCGAGATATAAAGCACAATATCAGGCTGTCAGGGTATACATTATGCAGTTACAGCGCTCAGGAGACGCCAACACCAGGCCCAAATCTACTATACTGCACTCAAAGCAGGATATCTACTGCTGTTGAACCATGGCTTGTAATCAGCATTTTTATTTAAAGACCGGCATAACAATGAGGTTTTTGGGGAACCAGTGGCAATCTGAGGGAATCTTTGTTTTCCCGATCGTTAAACAGTAATCGCGAGTTAATAGGGTGAGATAAGTTGACTGTGAAGCTCCCGGTTAAATCTGAAATATAGCTTCACATTCGTTATAATCAAAAGAAGGTCTTGGGTTTGAATCCAGCTTCAGGCACTTGTAGGTTTAGTCTAATCTCGTTTCCTCCAGGGCTCCCTGGATTCCTCTACACGCTAAAAAAAACCAAAGAGCTTCATAAGTTCAAGTGGTCGTCTGTCAAGCGCTCCGGGTGTCGCTGGTTAACCCTCAACTTCAAGGATAACAGTTTTATAGACGCCATCATTGTCCATCTTCTCCTGCTTATTCCCAGTAGTCCAGGGTCGTCCAGGGGTCAGAACGTTTCACATCCTGACGAAAAGACGGAGCGATACCCCAGACAGGTCGCAAGGTCTATTTCCGACTCTCTGACCGACACACAGTTTAGAGCAGTGGTGCCTCATGGGAAGACGGTTATCTCGCAGTGTATCAAGAGACATAAAAGCTAAAGAGATAAAAACACTAGCGTAAGACGTAAGACGTCTAATAAAAGCCTTTTATGTTTCATGATTTTACTACTTATGATGGTGGGTTATATCACGTTCGTTTTTCAACATCACGATACGATAAAAACAGCAATACGATAAACATCGTAATATGATGTACATCACGATGCAATAAACAATATAAAACAATGAACATTGAGATATGAAAAATGTCACGATGTGATAAATATCGCAATACTGTAAACATCGCAATATGATAAACATCAAGATGCAATAAAAATCACAAAATGAAAATCACGATATTATTAACATAGCAATACAGTAAAGACCATGATACGATAAACATCACAAAATCACAAGCATTGCAATACTGTCACCATATTAATACGATTAACATCACGATATTGTAAACATCGCAATACCATAAAAATCACTACATTAAAAACATCAAGTTATGACAAACATCGTGATACCATAAACATTGCGATACTATAAACATCGCGATACAATAAACATTGCGTTACGATAAACATCAGAGTATGAAAAACATCACGATCTGCTAAACATTGCAATTTATCAACATTGCAATACGATAAACATCACAATATGATGAACTTCGCGATATGATGAACATCGCGATACGATAAACATCACAGTATGAAAAACATCACGATATGATAAACATCGCGATACTATAAATATCTAGATACGATAGACATCACAGTATGAAAACATCACGATATGATAAACACTGCGATACTATAAATATCTAGATACAATAGACATCACAGTATGAAAACATCACGATATGATAAACATCGCGATACTATAAATATCTAGATACGATAGACATCACAGTATGAAAACATCACGATATGATAAACATCGCGATACTATAAATATCTAGATACGATAGACATCACAGTATGAAAACATCACGATATGATGAACATCGCGATACTATAAACATCGCGATACGATAGACATCACAATATCAAAAAACATCACGATATGATAAACACCATGACGCTATGAAAAATTGCAATATGATAAACCTCACGATCGATACATATCACAATACGATAAACATCTCAATGCGATTACCATCACGGTGCTTCTGTTACAATACGATAGTATTATAAGGTAATACTTACTGTCAATACTATTTGTTTGAAAACAAGTTTTCTTTTTCAAATTATTAACCCTCAATTGGCTTAGTTGTGAATTTTCATAAAACAATAACATTTAAAAAAATGTAATCATCTTCAGAGATTACATATTTATAGTATATTTATAACTAGAAAGGCACCCAGGAGTGCGTAGACCTCCCCCAAGCTGCTCTTTTCTTTAACCTAATATAATTTCAAACACTTTATATTCATAATTACATACATTTGAAGTGACGTGAACTTGATTGCAATTAGCTCAATGGTGAAGTAGGTGTCATTAGCTTCAGGTCACTTATGCATTGTTAGCTACCGTCTGGTCACCTTCAGATAAAAACCACCATGTTTCATTTCAAACGTAGTACATTTTTAAAACCCTTAAAAAACCCTCTGATGACTAAGAGACTCAGAGCAGAGACGCCATCGTCGAGAGAGAATTAGGAGGTTAAAATCCACGTCGCCGCACGTCGTGAAAGACTTATTATGAATGTCCTTCAGAGCTTTTTTTCTTCGTCCTTATCGCGTCGAGGTGGCAGCTTTACGTGGGTGCCATTGATCACTGAGTGACATATCAGACCTGGCCTGGATCAGGAGAGTTTTAGCAGCTGCCTGCCCGTCCATCCATCACGCGAGTGTGTGTCGGAACCAGTCCTGTCACAATTAGACGGCCAACTGGCTGCCGAAAAAAAAAACCAAGAGCTGGGGGAAGGGCGGACAGGAAGTCAGACTCTCCTTCTCCGTGGTAAACATCACTTTCACGAAGATCGGGGCGTGTAAAATAAACCGGGGGTTTTGTCATATTTATGAAGTGCCTTCTTGTCAAGTTGAATCTTCTAAACATAAGAAAAAAAAACGATACAAACTGTCGCCGTGCCTGAAGTAAATGTGTTTTTAATTGGTTTTCAGGGATTCCAGCATTTAACGAGACGTTTCTATTTTAGTCCGTTTTACAATGTTAATTATACTTAAAGTGCTCGTCTGAGATAATGAATCACACAGATGCGAACACTAACTTTGCCGTGTTTTACGATTCTACCAAAAGCCGCCGGATGAAATGGTCAATGTTTCAATTTGGTCCATTTATTTCCTTATATTCTTGATTTCTCTTCATTATTGTGCTGAGATCTGTTGTCTTAGAGACCAGATATAGATCCGCAACTTCTGTGTAGGCGGTTTTATTATCGTCAGCATTGATCTCTCTGCTCGCACAATAATATGTTCTTAAGATATTCTAATAAAATGAAGTTTAAGGAGTTCAGTAGTTAATTTAAGGACTTGAATCTATTAAAGGTTTTAGTTTGACTGTATTTTTTCAACAGGGGCTGGTAAGAAGTACGGTGGCTTTGAGGGTAAAAAAAAAAACTTGTCTTTGTAAAACACATGATACAATGAAAAAGTTAAATAATTCGACTTTCATGATGACAAAAAAAGATTGTTATTGTTCATCCAAGGACTTCTATCTACTTATTTGTCGATTTATTTATTATTTTTTTGCTTATTTTTGTCGTTTACTTCAATAGTTTACTTCTGTTTTTATTCATTTTAATCTTTGAAATGAAGCCTTTGGCAGAGGTATGCCCTAAAATAGTGCCGTTCTAGTTTGGTAAACATTTTTTTTTTCAATTGAAATTGTAGATCATCATTTTCTCATGAATAATATAAATTTAACACTCTTTCGTCGTGGCATTGGTGGGTTGAAAAGGGCTTATTGGAGATTAATAGCCACTAAGAACCCGGAGCATCAAACCCCTCCGCGGTCATTTGTTTCAATTCACCTCGTGTTCGTCGTCTCCCCCCGGAGGACAAAGACGACTCATGCAAATGCACTCAGTATGTTTTGAAAGTCTGATCTTATCCGTGGCGGCGCGATCGCTGGCGCTCTTGGCCCCCGAGGCTGCGTTATCCTTAGAGGTGTTTGTGTGTCGTGTGTCATACCTGTGTGTTGGAGACTCTGAGCTGGATCAGTGTCAGCACTCGGCGGAGTCTTAGCCGGGGCTCTGTGATCCTGGACCGAGGAGCTTTTGGACAAGATTAACCTGCAACCGCCTTTGTTGCTGAAGTGGTGGATCCACTGTGTGTTTTTGTGCATGAAGGGAGAAGGATTGAGGGAGTGGGATGGTTTTGCGTACCCGACCCCCCCTCGACTCTCAGCTCCGTCTGGTGGCATCCTCGTCTGGATGAGATGTGACAGCGTCGGATGATCTAATCGGGGATGTCATGGCATAGCTGCTTATTAACGGTAGATTTCAAGGGCAAACATTTCCGTCGTCAGACTCCAGAAACAAAGAGCGACGTGAGGGAGTCGCTGATGGCTTATGATAATGCCAATGCAGCATGTGAGGGACTACCTGTCTGCTCTAATCTCCTCTGGTCCTTGTTTTTTTTTTGGAAGTGTGACACGATGAGGAGCTAATTTTAAAACGAACCAGAGACACTGGGAATTCTCTTTTTTTTTCCACTCAAAGGTTGTGTGAATTGATGAAATGGTGCGTGTGCTGATTTCTGTCATCCACATTATCGACCGTCCCCTTGTTGTGTTGACAGATGTGTGCGTGCAACTACCACTGTATTATTACATTTTATGGACAAATTGGTACTCTTAAAGGAGGGGTAGGGGCCTCAAAATGTTGTGAGCAAGCTGCGTTTCTTTGTTCAGAATCTTCCACGTTAACCAAGCCTTCGATTCCAATAATATTTACAATAAATTGTTTATTTCAGGTGTTTATTGTAAATTAAAAAGAACCATATTTCTTTTGGGGGGCACTTTTTATTAATTTCAAAGCATAATTAAGAGATAAAAAAGTTAAATTCAAAAGAAAAAATTACATTAAAATAACCGTTTCTAAAAGAGACATAAACAGGATCGTTGCTTTTTAAGAAATACATTGAAAAAAAAAAAGGAAAATTCCATTTCCTTCGTCTACCCTTTCTTCGTAAGGTAATGAGGGGCTTGATCCCAGCTACATAGGGTAGGTAGGGGCTGATAATCTGTCTCGCCATGTCACCTAAGGTGACCAGAAAGAGCTTTAAAATGTGAATTTAATACCCTTATGCCACCAGGAATAAAGAGTTTTTTTTTTCTGCAAATAAATGTAGGAGAAGTGATTCAGACAGGTAAGTGAATGTATTTCCGATTCAAACTTACGGATACTTTTTTTTTTTTGGTCCCAGACTTTTGTTATTTTTTCTCTGGAGTTTGACGTCTGTCAAGTTTGTGTTTCTAAAGTGTTTTTTTTCAGTGAGAGTGACTCGAGGAAACAGAAACAGCAGCATGACAACAGAGCTTTGTCAAGGTTGTGATAATGATGTGACGGAGACGAGAGGTTTTAGTGATGCATCCAAATTTATGCACAGAAGATTGTTTGCCACTGCGAGGTGGGCGTGGCATGTTTTGCTGTTGGAAGAAAAACATTTCTAGTGTAGCTGAGATGATCAGAACTACAAAAAAAAAATGAAATGGTTAAAACACGTGTCACTGGATGCTTTATTTTGTCTGGCACAAGAGAGTTATACATGTGTATACGGCTTAAAATAAAACTGTAAATTAAGTTCGTAGAAACTGTGAATATATATTAATGTTTAAGCATATTTTTTCTAGCAACCTTAGGTTTTGACTTACAAAGTATGGGTATCCTAATGGGTGAGGATTGGTTTTATTCCGTTGTTTTCTTTCTGATAGAGGTGCCCAAAAAACAGAGCTTTTAAAATCAACGCTACATGTGTCAGAAATTCTTAATTAAAGTGTAATTTTTGTTATTCCTAAGAAACATTTTAATAACTTAAAAATACAAATATTTAAACCGTGCATGAGTTAGTTTCTGTCAGTATTATTTGGTGGGTCACATTTTGTCAAATGCGACAGAAAAGGTTACTTTTGGACGTTACGATTTTGTGGCTTAATTGCGTATATGTGAGGACTGGTGGATTTGTGGTTTTCAAATACACGTTAAATATCTGTATTTTAGAAGGAAAAATTAAACGCAAAGAAATAAGGCAACAAAATCTGCGTTGAATTTTGTTCTGGTTAGTAAACTCAAAACCTACTCGGAACACGTGCAATTATATTGGTTCCTATGTTTTATATTAGAGGTTTGTATTGGTGATATGATGCGTATCACGATAGAATGGTTAAGATACGATGTAATGCAATAGGAACAAGGATATATTTGTAGAATTTTCCAGGTTCTTGACTCTAGTGTTGCAGCATTAACGGTGTATCAGAGTGTATCTGGCTGTATCCTCTTGTCCTCAGTCATGGCCAGAATCTTGCGGTACTTCATTGTTGCTTTAGCTTCGGAGGACGTAAGGATAGGAAGTTTAATTGCAACACAAAAAAGACCAGAGTAAACATTTGCATGTGAATTGTTAATTTAAAACATGTAATTATTTTTATTTAAAACTCACTTTATTGTACTTTAAACCATAAAAGAATGTCAAGATACAGTATCAAATATATTGCCATGTTGATATTTTCTGACATTTTCCTTCCTATTTGTACGGATTATATGTAATATTGGTTCGACACCTTTGCTTCGGTGTAAACACAAATTAAGTCAACAAACATGTCTGTCTGCCTCAGTTGATAAGAGTAAGATGGGACTCTGCAGGAGATCTGCGTGTAAGATGTATCTATTCCCAGTAAATGTAGTTTCTAAAGATCTGATGTGGAAGTTGTAAACACCTCTAAACAGATGAAACATTGATCACCGGCAGCTACACGTTCTTTGCTGACAGTCTATTTCCTCTGAGTATCTTTCGCATCGTTGTGTTTTGACAGATCCAATCAAATAGTTCTGTTAAAGAACATCGCACCGTCGTGTCGAGGTATTAAAGTATCAGCCAAATCACAAAGAGACAGGTTTTTTTTTTTTCTTGGTTTAACTGTTGCAACACTTGATTCTTTGAATGCAAATATGTTTTATGATATTTGCGGTTTCTGTCTTTTGAAGGTCCAGCGTCCTCGCTCCCCAAATGTACACTTCTAAACACTTGAACCACAGAATATTTAATGAATTATTTAATTATTATAATACTTTATGAGCCTTTTAACGTGATTGTCATGCCGTTTGCAAAGAGTCAACCCGTGCCCCCCAGAGGACCACATTAACCTGATTCTCAGACGTCCCACTGTGGCAGCCACATGGAGGATAAACAAGTGTGACTGAGTTAACAACGCCGGCTGTCCTCTGGTGACGCACACACGGCAAACACTGGGAATGCTTCGGTGTAGTTGCGTAAGCAAAGATGAGACGAACATTTGTCTTAGGGATTTTCATTGTCCCCATTGTAAAGTGGATCCAATTTTATCAGAGATTAAGCATAATTAACGTCACACTCGATTCAATTTGGACGACAATAAATAGTGTGTAAGTGTACAATAAAGCCTGTTCTTACATTTCTGCACAATGACATGTTTTTTTTAAGCTGACACAGCGACTCGGAGTGAGAACAAAAGACCTTGCCTTTGGGGCCTCTCGAGCTACTCCGTGCGAACCCCCTTAACCTTGCTGGGTTTCAAGGTCATCACATGCACCTTTATAAAGGGTGGGGGTGATTTAATCTCCACCTTCAAAGATTCATCCTCAACATCTTAATTGAAAATATAACAATAGTAAATTAATATAAATATGATTATAGATATAATAAGTGTTAAACTTGTGGGGTTTATTGGGCCAAGTCCGGCACACTAGGTCAGTTTCTTTGTTCTTGAGAAGCTCTTAAAAATCCAATTTAATTCTGATCTAATCTTTGCTGAATAAACCATTTCTTTCTTTTAGACTATTCAATGAAGAATTTTTTTGTGTCAATGAGCAAGACACCTGCTCCTGATGGTTGAGCTGGCAACCTGCATTGCAGCCTACTCCCATTAATGCGTGTGAATGGGTGAATGCTTAACTTGGTGTAAAGTACTTTTGGTGCTGAAAAAAACCCAAGAAAGATCCAGTTACCCTTTTAGCATTTAGCATGCAATGGGGGCCAAATCTTCAATTAAATTGTGAAATTAAAACCCATTTCAGTCCCAGTTTGTACTGTCAATGGTTATTTGTGGCATACTTATTAAACGTTAAATATCTGTGTTTTCGACAGAAAAATGAAACGCAAAGAAATTAGGCAACAAAATCTGGGTTGAATTTTGTTCTGGTTAGTAAACTCAAAACCTACTCGGAACACGTGCAATTATATTGGTTCCTATGTTTTATATTAGAGGTTTGTATTGGCGATATGATGCGTATCACGATAGTATGGTTAAGATACGATGTAATGCAATAGGAACAAGAATATATTTGAAAAAAACCCAAGAAAGATCCAGTTACCCTTTTAGCATTTAGCATGCAAGGGCTAAATTATTAAATTAAATTGTGAAATTAAAACCCATTTCAGTCCCAGTTTGTACTGTCAATGGTTATTTGTGGCATACTTATTCTTGTCCAGAAATCTATATTAAAGACTTAGTCTTTCAACCCTGACTCTAGGCAGCGACGTGGTATCAAGGGTCCTGAAGTTAACGTACATTATAGGTGGTCTAGTTTAGAGTGAAACTACACCCCTGAAGAAGAACGACAGACATTTTAACAATAATTAATTTCTAGAAATGAATATGTCGTTTTAGTATAAATTGTATGTTTTGAGTTGTAAATAAAAAAAATACATATTAAAGCGTAGAAATCATTATATATTATAAATGTTTGATGAAAGTGAATACACAAATTGTATTGGTTTTCTGACTATATTTGAGACCTTTAAAAGACACAATAAATAAAAATGACGTATAATTACAAATATATTGATTCATGAAAAGTCCAGAAGCAACATTTTTTTTCGTATAATCTGGACATTAACAAACCCATAATAGGATTTTAGATAAGCTATACATTTCTATAAATTGCCTACATTCACTCTCGACACACTTTAATAAGCTTCTTCCATGATTCCCGGACTGACGAAGGCTAAAGTCTGATCTGCAAAGATTCCAGTCAAATGTTAATAACTGACACGTGCTTTTGGAATAAAGGCTTCATATACGGTCATCTATTTGAGTGAGAGAAAAATGTCCGAAATAGTCGACTATTTTCTGATCGATCGTTTTCTGTTCCCAGGCTATTCTATCAAATATAGATGACAACTCACCTGTGGTGCAGTAAATTGAAAGCAGAAGGTTTTAAATCAGGGTTGCTGAAGAGTTTTGTGGCTCATTAACATTGTAATAAGAGATTAATTCTGCAGTGATGCCGGGCCCGAGGTGTTGTGATGCCTTTTTCATGATTCGTTCTTGATCCTCGTAAAGGGAACTTTTATAACTCACACAATACATGATATTTCTCTCTTACCTTTAAATATTTATCCAAATTTTGGATAATAATAGGGGAAATAACTGCTCATTTCTGGTACGTCGTTCTTCACCTGTCTCCTAGGACGCTATTAAAACGTATCTCCTCCCCAAGTGTTTTTCCAGCAGATGTTAGTAACTTCAATAGATGAAAATGAGCTCCAATCAGTGTCAGAATGTGCTACTAGGACGGAGCAGGAGGCGGTTATCTCCATCTTTTTTGAATATTAGACGATACTAAAAGATATTTCCCACTCGTTTTCCCACCGAGGAGGTAGATTGACAGTGCGTGATTTATTGTCGAGGCTTGCCATCTTGTACTCACCCACCCACATCGTCAGTATCATAATGTGCAAAAACGGAGCCGAGGCAGGTATCAAGCCGAGAAAATCAGTCTTTAAAAATGAATTAGTGGAGACAAGTGGCTCGGCCAACGCTTATTAATGGATCTGATTACAGATGATTATTACCTTAAAGTGGTAGAAAATTCAAACTTCGCTTATTTTCTACTCTCATGTCGACTAAGGGTTGGGATTATTTTCAGAGTAATCTGTCCCTTTTAAAAGTAGATATGTACGTCCTTGCTAACGTAGCGACTTGAGCTCAGATTAATCTTCTTCCAAAAAAACGACATGCTTAAAAAACATCCAAATATCTCCAAGGTGCTCGTCTGTAACTTCTGCCTTGACAAGAGGAAACGTTCCTGAAAAATGAAAGAAGTTTTATATTTAGGCTTGTTTTAGCGGTCGTTGCTATGCTAGCTGCTAGGCCACGTTAATCTTTGTTCAAAAAACACGCACTTAAAAACATCCAAATATCTCTATGGTGCTCATCTTTAATGTCCATCTTGTATTGAAGCCTTGACATGAGGGAATTGTTCCTGAAAAATGAAAGAAGTTTTATATTTAGGCTTGTTTTAGCGGTCGTTGCTATGCTAGCTGCTAGGCCACGTTAATCTTTGTTCAAAAAACACGCACTTAAAAACATCCATATACCCCTATAGTGCTCATCTTTAATGTCCATCTTGTATTGAAGCCTTGACATGAGGGAATTGTTCCTGAAAAATGAAAGAAGTTTTATATTTAGGCTTGTTTTAGCGGTCGTTGCTATGCTAGCTGCTAGGCCACGTTAATCTTTGTTCAAAAAACACGCACTTAAAAACATCCATATACCCCTATAGTGCTCATTTTTATTGTCCATCTTGTATTGAAGCCTTGACATGAGGGAATTGTTCCTGAAAAATGAAAGAAGTTTTATATTTAAGCTTGTTTTAGCGGTCGTTGCTATGCTAGCTGCTAGGCCACATTCATCTTTTTTCAAAAAACACGCACTTAAAAACATCCAAATATCTCTATAGTGCTCATCTTTAATGACCATCTTGTATTGGAGCCTTGACATGAGGGAATTGTTCCTGAAAAATGAAAGAAGTTTTATATTTAAGCTTGTTTTAGCGGTCGTTGCTATGCTAGCTGCTAGGCCACATTCATCTTTTTTTCAAAAAACACGCACTTAAAAACATCCAAATATCTCTATAGTGCTCATCTTTAATGTCCATCTTGTATTGAAGCCTTGACATGAGGGAATTGTTCCTGAAAAAAAAACTAAAGAAGTCTATATTTATCTACGTTTGTTTTTTGGCAGACACTGCCAAGCTAGCAACAATGTGTTTTAATGAGGAAAGATGCCAGGCGGAAACTGAGAGACTGATATCTCCGCTACAAACAAACTAAAATATACAGACTTGTTTTGGATGAAAACTGAGCTCCAGTTGCTACGTTGCATGGACATACTTGTACATTTTTCTCTAAAAAGGAACAAATTGCTAAATAATCCCAACCCCCTTTAGTCGACATGAGGGTGAGAAGAAAATGAGTGGAGTTTGGGTGAGCTAGCATGTGATGTACATATTTCCTCGCACCGAACGACATCTACGAACGCACCTCAGATGCTATTAAAGTTGTAGGAACGCGGCGAGCAGATGTTCATGCATTTATTCTTCCCTACGCCTACAGAACATTTACATTGACTTAATGAGCTGCTGTAGCATGTTTATGTGTCCCGCTATCGCTAGGCAGTTAGCCACCTAATCTAATTACCTGGCTTGCTGGTTTGTGAAAATGTCGGCTGTTCCATTTGCCCCCTGACAAAGTGAAGGCCCTTCTTTTTCCGACACAGGCTGGATGTATGGGCCACGTACTCCGGCGCCCCCGTGGACGGGTTGTTGTGCCTGGCCGTGGTTGATGCTCCTGCGTCTCTTCTTCTCGTATTTATCACAGTTAAATCTACAGGTGCAGCAAATACGGCGTCTCCCCGCTCAAGAGGAATTGGTACTTTGTCAAGGAAAAAATATTGGCCGGGAGCGCAGGCAGCTTGTCTGTGACTAAGAAATGGAACCCAGGGGTTGCTGAATATTTTCAATTTGGAAGAGACAACTGTGCTGCAGCGCTCATTAAAGATGTTGGTGCAGAAATGTGGTTTTTTTTTTTAGGGAAGTAAGATGAGAGGATTACACGTGTTAGATGATGATGTATCTGGAGGAGAGATCTTTTAGGGAAGAGAAGCTATTTTGATATTCTCACCCATGGTGGTTGGTGATTAAGTCACTAGTCCTAGGCTGCAGTCGTCGATACTTTTGCTAGTACACGTGACATATTTATGTTTTTTTAATTTAATATCTCAATGTTCATGCAGTTTAGTCTTGTAGTCATTCAATAATAGTAGTTGGTGGTTATTCCCCCGCGCCTTTTCTTATTATTTGTATGTCACGAAAAACTGCTTTGATTAAATTCCCTTAATGAATGAATGGGACGAGGTCAAAATTCTAACTTTAAAATGTAGATAAAAATCCAAGTTATCCACGTGGGATTTGACTTTTTGTAGTTTTCATAGATTTTACGTCACAGGGCAAAACGAACAGCGGCGGGGAATTGTCTAGTTCCTTTTCAATGCCAATACCCAGCTTTAGTTACACTGTTCCCTCCCTATATCGAGAATAATTAAGAGTAGCTTCACAACTTGACAATAGGATGTGAAATGTACATACAACATGGCGTGCTATTGTGGAATATGTTGAAAGTTTTGTGGAGTACTGAAGATACACCTGAAGCCTCATGAAACGGCAAAGTCAGATGAGGTAATTCACTGTGAAGTAAACAACATCATCATCATCATCCTTGTTACCATCATAAAGCGAATTCCTCATCGTAATGTACAACAATTGTATTCTTTCATACGTGTTTATTGTACTTATACGGGGTTTGAAATGTTCGTAAATTACAAAGTAAATATAGTGTCACTACTTTTTTGGATTTTCAGCTGCTATTTCTGCTAGTCCTGGAACCTACGATTAACCAGGAAACCCTGTATTCCGATGCTTTCAACTTCACTTCAGTTGGGTATTGATCAAAAATGGTACTGATAGCTATACCTCCACTTCGATACCAGTTCCTGATCAATATTTTTTTGTTTTTATTCAGAAAAATTAAATAATTTCTATGCAAAATTTCAAGTGACAATTCACTGCATTTGTCACTTATTTATTTGCCTTCCCAAAAAATCAGTACATTATCACATTTGGATCAAACTTGGGTACCGAAACTAGATACCAAAAGTCAATGTTATGATGCTAGGTACTTTGAAAGCATTTCAGTCGTTGAGCTACACAAGGACGAGTAAATTCATAGTGTTCAAAAGAGACTTTAGTAATGTTGCAATGTTGGTTGATCACATTCTGAGCGCTAACAAAATTATATATATATATATATATATATATATCAATGTGTTGTAGCTGAAGTACCCGGTGATGCCCATTGATTTTATTTACAAAACCAACTGAAATATTTAAATGAAAAAATTAAAAGACCATGTAATTTAGTTTTAGATATTTTATTAGTTTAGTTAGTTTATTAGTTAGTTTTATTGTCCCTTTAATATGCTTGCATGGACTTTAAAGGGTTCCTAGCATCATTTTCCGGTCGATTTAAAACAAATATGCGGTAGCTGCTAAGGGCTATAAGAAGTCACTCGGGACTTTTAAAATGCTAAAAATAATTGAGACACCTAGCTGTACTTTACTCTAGCACTGATAAAGGGTAGTGGCACACAATTGTTTTCAAGCCTTTTTGGCCTTTGAGGACTAATAACGCCAAAAATGACCAGTCAGGCTTAGTCCAGACACAGAGTGGTTTATGGCGGCCATTTTGAGTCCAACAAGTGAACTCAATGCCTTTTATCTAGATAAATGTAATAAAGTGTAAGCCCATATATTACACTTTCATAAATTGACAAATAAAACCAAAAAAACGACATCAACGCTTAAATTAATTATCTTCTATAATTATGTTCAATGACCTCAATTATTAACATTATTTTTTAAACTTTTAATCTTTTTGAACTTAAAATAAAACCTTGACAAACAACCTTTTTAGGTTATACAAAAAATCTCATAAAACCCTTTCAGTCTAAGGCAGCATTTATTCAAGTGTAAACCAAAAATAATGAAATGGAAACGACACAAGCTTCTTAGTACCCTTGAAATGAACAACAAACATTGTTTTTGGTACTTATAGAAATGTTGTGGTTGTGTCTCCACACTTTGCCCGAGTACATCTAGCTTCCATTAATCTTGGCCGAAAAAATTGTTTGAAAAGAAAAACAGGCCTGAAATGGAAGACTAATTAGAAGTTGAATTAAAAAAACCCACATCGTTTAGGTTTCGAGTCTCTCACTCCGCGCCAGTGTGGACGATCACCCTGCAGTCTTCGAAATTAATTATAACATTCACGTCGCCTTTGCATGAAGAACTTATTTATACGTCTGAAGAAAAGAGATTGACGTCGCACCGCCACGCTAAGACGCGAGTCGCGTGCTGCAGGAAATGATCCATCTTCCCTCAAAAACACTGCAGCTGCACAGTAGATACCCACAGGACGGAGCATGAAACAACATCCGCATGTTCCAATTATTCCTGCTAACAAATAATCCCTCTGTCCTGCATGTAGGCTGCGGAGCCGCCATTGTTTACTCACAACACACGGCAAACAGAGTTTATTCGAGAAATAAGGGAAGGTGACACGAGAGGAGGATCAACATTTCACGCTGCAAAGATGAAGAAAAGAAGCGCTGTGGCGTCAAACAAGAAACTAGAACAGTAAAGACTGTTTTTGTCAATACACAGGATTTTGCCTAGAAAGTCTGTTTCCATAGTGATGCATCGAATGTGACCCGCATTGTTCAGAGGGAAAAAAGAGGGAGGAAATACACGTGAGGCTGATTCTATAAACCATCTCATGGATAAGACTTTGATGGAAACGGGAATAAAAGTCAAGGGATTTACACTCTTACAACAGCACAAGGTCAAACACAGAGACTATCTGGTCGATTTAACGATAAGAGCTCCAGCTTGTTTGAGATTAAATTATCTTGACTCATAAATATTTCATAGACTTTAAAAGATATCTTGAATTAAGAATTCGGATTTATAGTTTTGGGGTGTTTGGTATCTGTTGCAGGTAAGTATATTTCATTCTTCTTTTAGCAAAATAACTCAAAGATGGATGAACAAATGTCAGTTTATCCATCAGTTGATTTTGATAATGATACAAGAAAATCAGTGGTGAGATCTTGGTGGTAAAATGTCATTTCATCCGGACGTACCAACATTTTGAAGGTTTCTTTGTTCACTTGTATGGCCTCTCACTGCTTCTCTTGAGGTGCCCCAGTTTATTTTTTTAACAGAGGTGTCAAATTCAACTGGCTGGGAGACCACCGTAGGTCAATTCTTGGTCAAGACTGGGAACAACTTTGATCAAAATGTTTGTTGGTTTATGGATTTTTGTGGTTTCACTTTGAATTTACGTCTAATGTGTATTTTTTTAATGTATTATTTTTTATTTGTTTATTTGTACTTCTGTGTTTGATGAGGGGATTAGGATAAGGATTTATCAATTATAACATTTGATGTGAATATCTTTATTCCTTAACCATCTGACACTGATAAAATTGTAATGCGCTTAACACTTAAACAATCCAACATCAAATAAAGGTTCTTCAGAAAATCATCTAACAAAGCCAAAAATGACCTAAGGCTGCAAGTTTGCTATCTCTGTT
The DNA here is from genome assembly GCF_982586985.1 of Callionymus lyra. Lineage (NCBI taxonomy): Eukaryota > Metazoa > Chordata > Actinopteri > Syngnathiformes > Callionymidae > Callionymus > Callionymus lyra. Next base: position 15,842,879 of record NC_141831.1, read on the forward strand.
TAAAAACTACTATACTAGAATATGACACGACATACACCAAAGAGATCAACTTGCACATAGTCAATACAACTGTTTAAATTGTATTTGATTTAAAAAAAAAAGAGCTGGTAAAATCAATCCGTACAAGTTTGGAAGCAAAAATATTTGGTTGTAAGTGGCAGAAGTTAAATGGCCATCAGCAAATAAATCAATAATCATCATTTAAAAAAAAAAATTGATTATTTGCTGTGTTAATAAATGAGATCCTTGGTGGCAGTATGAACTGTCTCATATACTTAGATCTATAATATATATATATATATATATACATATATATTATATCTATGTTTGTATGTTTATGTTAACAAGCACATTTCCTAATGTAAATATCTTCATTAAAAGACAGTTTTGTGCAAACAGCCACATACTGATGAGTACAATAGAGATCAAATGAATACATTATTTATCCTTTGATAAATTACTACCTTCATACATGTGTTTAACAGACCAAATATATTTTCAAATTGGAAAGAATCTCTTTAACGCAAAACTAGCCGTTGGCAATCTGTATCATATAACCACTCTTAACAAAAATCTGTCTGACGTCAGATTGATACTCAGGGCATCACAGGAAAAACACATTTATCCAAATATAACATCAATCAAAGTGTGGGTTACGTCAAAGTCAACATGTGTAGGCTGATCGCATGGTCAATTATCCGCAGAGCTTCAAAGAGTCCCTGTTTAAACCCACAGCTTTTCTCGCTTGTGCAGTTCAAGTCTGCATCGAGCTAACACCATGTTGAAGTTGAGCTCTTGTGGTTTGTTTTAGCTGCATTACACTTTACTCAAATTGGATTTCCAATCTACATTTGTCTCCCAGCGACACGCTACAATAAGTGCCCGAGCCTGCCAAAAAAAAAAAAAATCCCCCTGCTGCATTGTAACATTGGCGCGTGTCCTATCGTCATCAAAGTTCCGGAGGACTCAGTGTTCCCACCAGTCACTTTGGAGAAGACTCCCTGGTCCTGGCTGCAGAGTGAAGCCCCGCCATCACTGCAGCACACAACATCATGCAGCGTTCCCCTACCTCTTCCCCTCCCCCAGTTTAACAGTGCAGCGATGCACACGGACCAGACTGAGCTGGTTTTTGTAGGACAACTTCTTAGATCAACCTTGTGGTTTGGATGACACTTCAAAATACCCACAGATTTTTACAGCTGCAGTGGATAAAAGATGCTGAATGAAATGTTTTATTTAGTGATGCTAGTTTCAGACTCGGGGCCCTTAAGGATTCACGCAGGTCATGACATTACATATTTGGCCCATTATGACCTGTTTCCATGATGTCAGTGACTGCCCCTCAAGAAATAGCCCTTCCAACATGATAGTGTGGGTTCTGTTCGCTTTAGGGAAGGGGTTTGGGATTTGGGTTAGGATAAGGGTTTCGGGTTAAAATTAAGATTAGGATTATGATAAATCGATTATTATTAGTATTACAGTTAGGATTATGGGTAGGGAGTCAGTGGAAGGGTTTTTACGATTTGGATTTAGGTTGGATTTCGGAATTATGGGGTTAGGATCTACGTTTTAGTTCGGGCTCGGATGAATGTTACGGAGTGATGATTAGGATTAGGTTCAAGGAATAAGTTTAAGATTTGGTTTAGGATTATGGTTTGGGGATAATGGTTAGGGTAAGGTTGAAGGTATGGGTTATACCCACGATTTGGTGGTTATTATTAGGATTAAGGTATTGGTTAAGGATTTGGGTTCAAATTAAGATTAGGATTACGATTGATGGGTTTTTATTAGTTTTAAAGTTAGGATTAGGGCAGGGATTTTAGAGTCAGTGGAAAGGTTTTACGATATGTATTTGAGTTATCTTTTGGATTATGTGGTGAGGATTTAGGTTACAGTCAGGATTCGGATTACAGTTACAGGGGTATGATTGGGGTAAAGTTTATCACATCATATTGGGATTAGCATCACAGTTTTGGGGTTATGATTAGGGTTAGGTCTAGGTATAGTGGTATTGAGTTAGACTCTGTGGTTCTACTTTTGACAACATGACAACATTATTTTTTAAGGAGACATGAATCACTTTTTTGTTTGTTCTTATCAACAACTTCCTGTTCTATAATGCACTACAACACTTGTACATGGATTAATGAAAGATTGAAGATCCACTTTCTTCATTTCGTTTTTTTGATTTGAAAGCCTTTTGAGGTGTCCAGGGTTTACAGTCTCTATTTGGTATTGTTGCAGTGATGCTCTTCGACTCTTCAGATGTGTGGAGATAAAATGAGATATTTTTTCTTTTCATCTTCAGAGCTGCATGAGCGAGAAAGTGCAGCATCAGGTTTTTTTCTATGTGAACCGTTGACCCCTCGCTTAAAGGTGAGTCTGTTACGATTATACTGTGGCCCCTCAAAGAACTCGGAAGTTATTAAATGAATCAGAGAAGATTTAAGTTAAGCCGTAGAAACTGACGGGTCTCTGAGTTTGAAACTTTATTATCTCGAGATCGTCTGATCCGGTCTTGATATTTGAGATGAAAGTCTCACGATCCGAGGACTAACTGAATGTTTTTGGGCTTCAATGGTATTAAAAACTGCTTAAATTGACAAGAAATTTTACAAGAAATTCATATTATCTTGGGGAGCAACCTCAGCAGCATAACAACTGGTGAATTATTGTGTTTATGTTTCCATAGCAACCAGTATGACAATAAAACCATCACTGATGACATGTATATGGATTTGCTTTTAAGCCACTTTAGCACCTGTCAAGAACGCCGCATGCACTTCAAACTTGATGTTCTGGGCCAGATTATTACATCTATTTGACACAGTGTGGCCGTCAATCAAACCAAATATTTATGGAAATCTGGCGCAGGATTAGTATGAAGGTAAACAAGTCCAACAAAACACACCCAGGCATGAGAGAATTGATTTGGTGTGTGTTTACTAGAGGCCTGCGAGTTTGTCTGTTTTGTGATTCGATATAATTGGATTTATGCTTCCAGCTATATGCCAACAAACATCATGAAATTACAAAAGGACGTCTTTGTACTGGAACTAAAGGAAATCAGAAAAAAAAAAATAGAAAATGTGATGCTCCATTATTGGAAGTGTGAGCTGGTTTTGCGTCACCAACTCCCCGTGCAATAATACCACAGCTAAAGCTAGCTTTTGAGATCAAATGCTAAACTAGCATGGCTGTTTGACTAAAACAAAACGTACAGTAAGAACGGAATTGGAAAAAAGTCAAGCTGTTGCTACACGCCAGGTTTTTTCGTTTTTTTAGACAGTACATTTGTGGGTATTGTTTTCTAAATTATGTTGTTACCCAAACAGGAAGTAGCTATGGCCGATCCTGCAAGAATAATCATCATTCAATAATAATTCGATTTTTGTTGATTTTTGGCAACAACATAAAGGTATTTTAGGAACTCAATGTAATTTTTTTCTTGTTTAGTTTATGTCAAATCACATACACATCTTTTATGTTTTAGTTTTGTTTATGCAATTTTTAAATGTCACATGTAATTCCTTTTTAATAAATAGGTTGCAAGGGAGAAATATGGTTTAACAATCAGCAGGTACATTTTGTCCCGACTCGACCTAGCTTCCCTCAGGCAAAGTCCATAATCGGTCTGGTTGCATCAGCAAACTTGTTTTTTCATTCTCAGTCCCTAATTGCCTTTTTGCTCAGCTCTTTTTTCTACCAAGAAATGCCTGTAATGACTCTGACATGCTACACCTGTCAATCTAGCCTGGGGATCAAACTGCCCTCAAATACTACAAGTCTAGATTATTATCTCCATCCTGGACCACATTGCACTGTTTTATAACCAGGACCAGTGATCGCTCCAGGAGATGAACATCATGGTCAAGTATCAGTGATTTCGCCTTCGACTTAAACAAAGAATAGAAATCAGATTTGGGTTAAAGTCACATATTTTACTTGCAAGTCAGAAAGAAAAGTACAGAGTTTACATGCCTGTCTTATTCCTTTCTGACGCACACATATTTTAGAAGCCTGTAATATTTTCGTTGCGGTTTCACCAGCCATTAATCTTGCTCCAAAAGTTTCAACCAAAGATACACTTCATTGAGTTATTATCGCTCAAGATCACAGCGACAGTTTACTCTGAAACAAAGTAAGCTGTACTCTCCACATTCCTTCCCCCACACATTCAGACATTCAGTGAGGGAATATGCTATTAAGTAAATTTGATAAACATAATTTAGCTCAGGCCTTTCCCGTAACAATTTTATTATATTATTTTATATATTATATATGATAAACAAATGTGTGATGAAGGGTGAATCTAACTAGCTAGCTTACTACTAGCATAGTAAGTAAGTAAGTCATTTTTATTTGTATAGCGCTTTTCTAGACCAGAGTCACAAAGCGCTTAAACAATCAAAACAATATTCAATAAAGTATATACTTTAAAGATCAAGATAAAACTGAGAACACAACAGGAGCTTTTCCAAAATCAAGGAAAAGCCTGAACAAATAAAAACGTCTTAAGATGTTTCTTGAACCACTACTAGCATAATTCAGGTTTGTTTCTATTGAAATATTGCATTTGCTCAGCCTCACTATGTTCATTTGTCAACAAAAGAGATAGCCAATTGCTACCGTAATGCCATTATATGTTATTTTCTTAGTTAAAATAAGGATTTTAATAAAATATTTAGGGTTGATGTAGTAGTTGTTAGATGTGGCAACAACTATATATATATATTTTTTTTTTATTATCAAACCATGTGAAGTATGCTAAATTAGGGAACTTGAAGGCTAAAGCTATCTGTAGCCCGTTTACTAGCGACCATCCATATGCTGAGTGATAGTTGCCCTATATAACCTTGGAATGTGAATTAATAGGCATCATAATGACAGCGGGAAAACAAAATTTCCTCAATCATATATGTGATTGCAGCCCTGTTTCCGGGCTCAATATCCAGAAGGGAACCGCAAGAGTAATTACGTCATCTAAATGCTAAAGTGGAAATGGGACGCTCAACGTTCTATTCAATTGAATTAGGTAGAAAAGGAAGCTCATCTTGGACTTGGAGGGATTCGCTGAGGATCCGCTGGCATGGAGAACAGAGACCAAATGTATTCTGACGCAAAAAAAAAAAAAAAAAAACGCAGCAAAAAACGGCTCAGAGAGTGGCGGCTTTTCACGAGCGGCGGGTAAACAGTGCGAGGAGCTTCAGCTGGGCCAGAGTGGGGTAGCAGCTTGTTAGAGGATCTCACACAGCTGAGCAGCCTTCTGTGGCCGCGTCCCGGACGCTGCAGGGTGGAGGACGGGTTCTGTCCTTGTAACACTGCTGTAGCTCCCCCGGCACTGTCAGGGCCTGAGTGACAACCACCCACTGCCCCCCGCCTCCCTTCATTTGCATGAATATACTATTTATATTCCCGCCCTGTGAAAGAGTTCCTGCTTAATTATTTTTGACTTGAACTGAACCCACAAAGAGATCACGCAAACATTAACTCTGGATTCCTAGATTTTCATTGGACGTCATTGTTTTTCTTGAAAAATCGAAATAAAGGCACATCCTAAATTTTCCCTCAAAATATTTTTGTCATTTCGCTTAAAACTTCTCAGAAGCTCAGTCCTGTTGTGAAATACCTTTTGATTTACTGGTCTAGTGAGGTGTTGCAAAAAATGGGTGGAGACCCAGGGGCAGACCTAGAAGCAGATTATAAGTATTTTTGTTATTGGTTGTCCTTGGATCATCAAAAGTCTGGAGGTTACTGCTACCGTGACAACCAATCTCTGACAAACATATTTGTAAAATGAAAATAAAATTACAAATATTCCAAAATAAGGGTTGAAATCTCAGCTAGGGTATTTTTTTTCTTTCATAAACCCCCCCCCCAAAAAACAAATATTTTTGAGTGCAAAAGAACACTTGCTAAAAAGTAACGAATCAATCTGATGTCGACTGCCTCAAACATATATATCAACACATTATCTAGTTTTGATCACGCGTGGCTACTGAAACTTGCGAGGAGAGGCATCTTATTATACACAGTACTACGTTGGTTCCATCTCTACCCTTGGCAGAGGTATGCACTGTCGTAGTCCTTCTATTCTATCGTTTTAGGGATGCTAAATAACATCCATGACACCTCATTAAAACATCATAGTTGGTTACAGTAACTCTTTTTTTCCGACTTAAAGTCAACTTAAATCGTGGAAATAGTTTTTTATTTATTTTAATAATTTGTGTATGAAGAGATGCTTAGTGGATGTACGCTTTTCATAGACGATTTAGATGTAATTCTATGCTCAATGAAAGGCCGTAAAGAAGGATCAGCTAATGTCTAGATACCGCTAACAGCTGAGCTAATGTCTACAGTACATACTTTCCTTTCACTCCACCATATTATTTTTTTTAAAACATGTGTCAAACACTTTGTTATCTCAATATATTCATCTTGTAATTTTTAAAAATGCAGTTTTCCAACGTACTAAAAAGGAGGATGCTAACGACTAGCACCAATGCTAACACAAGCGCCGGCTTCTGCTGGCTGTTGCTTTAAATCCTCACGTATCTGTCCCGCAGGGCTCGTATAGTTCTTAGTGGTGATGTTGCTTTGTTTAAAGCTGCTGTTGAAGATTCCCGACTGAGTGGAGAGAGAATATGTGACGTGTTTTATTCAATTCACACACGGCAAATGTAGGAACCCATTGAAGAACATTTGTGAAGGACACCGTGATGATGAGCTCTAATCCTTCTCCTGCTGTTTCAAAAAATTTCCGAACGTGTGCAGGACGCCGTGACAAAAACAACACCTCGCCTCTTCCCAAAGACCACCGAGGATATCTGGGCTGCCGTTTCACTTTCATGTCCTCGACAAAATGTGTTGTTTTTTTTTTTCGATTCGTGTAAACTGACTGTTTCTCTGACATATTGTGTCCTCGGAGCTTCTGAAGCCCTTCGGCCACTCTTCTTCAACTTGTGTGTAATTATGTCCTTTTGTGTGGAACTAAAAAACACTCTGGCGGAACGACATCAAGACGGTACCGAGTAATTACAGCCTGACGACAATAATGAAAGTCTTTGTTTCTGTGAGTTATGCATAAAGAACTATAATACTAGTGTTTGTCAGCGGCCGTCCGGATTGATCTCTTTGTGAAGTCTGGAAGATTATTTTCCAAATTGTTAAAATGCTGTTCACAAACAAGCGACAATATTTTAAAAGCCAGACCGAAGGCAGTTAAATAATCAATGGGGTAGATATTGTAGACAACATAATAATAATAATATAGTGTTTATTTTATAGGATAATGTTAATAGTGTATTGATATAATATTACATATTTACACATGTGTATTTCTTTTCTTAGACACAGATCTGAATTAAAAAACGAATAATGAAGAAAAAACAAAACAATGATTTAAAAGATAGAAATAAAGAGTTAAATGATTAATTTAAATACTTTTAAATATGTAATTCTAAAGTAAACATGATTAAAATATATATTAATAATGACAGGAAATATGAAATTCCATAGAACATTAAAAGAAAATACTAATTTTTTATACATAATACAAAAAAACTAAATTATTAGTATGTAAGCACAGACCTCAGAGCCCGAGCTGGGGTATAAGGCTGGGTCAGATCACTGATGTAAGGAGGAGCCTGACTATGAATAGATCTGAAAGTAAGAACCAGAATTTTAAAGTTGATGCTGAAAGAAACTGGCAGCCAGTGAAGAGTTTTAAGGATCGGAGAAATGTGAGTTCTTCTACTAGAGCGGGTCAGAATTCTCAACAATGTAAAACATGGAAGAAAAAAAAGGGGGAAATAATAACGAAAATACAAATGTATTGGTGTAAAATGGTTTAACTTTAAGATTCTTAAGTTGATTACAATTTAATATTAATTTTTTGTAAGAAAGTCCACTTAATACGCACATCTTTATTTACTTGGATAGTTTTTCTTTAGATCATTGAGCTGGCAAAATAAAATGTTTCTACCTGTTAATAATTTCATTAATATGACTATATTAATCATGAATTATCCACTTAATCAACAAAACTCTTCTTTCTCTCCTCCACCTCAACCTTAATACTTGAACTTTCAACTCTGTGACCTGAGCTTTTCAATTGTTTCTCAGAACTTGAATCAAATAGTATTAGTTACTAAACCATGCAGTGAGACAGGCGTGTAAATGATTAATCAACAGCTGCTCGAGCCCAACACTTTCTCACATTAGTTGAAATAAACGACAGTAAGCGATGAAAAGAGGCCCGAATGGGTAACTGGGTCAAATTATTCTCTTGTTTCATGCAAAAGAAAAGTGATAAATATTTCAGACGTGTAATCAGAAGTGTATATAATTATCGTAGTCGTTGCTTCCATTCATTATTTATGCTCTTCGTTCTTGCAAACGTTGTTTGACATCAATCTTTTTCTGTTAGTAACTGTTTTTTTTCGGGGATTTACAACTAATGCTGCTGGTACAGATATGAAAAAAAGGTTCACTGTGTGAGAAAAAAGGAAAAATGTGTCCATAAAGTATTCAGGAATATTATAAGATGTTGGACACTGTTTGCAAAAACATACACATGCAATGAGTTAAAATATAACAAACAATAAATATAAGTGTTTATTCAAAGTCAAGGTCTGATCTTTATATCTTTTAAATACCTTTTTTTTTTTACTATAAAATTAAATCCATAGCATCATTTTTATTTAAAAACTAAAATAGTCCTAACTAATTAAATGTGTTTTGTGCCTCTAGATGTGTTGGTGATACATAGTGTGTGGGGGGGGTTATTATTATTTTTCGTGATTTATCATATAAAAAAACATATTTTTAAAATTTACACAAGTATAGATATTTATTAAATCATAAAATACTGATTTTAAAACGACCTTTTTGCCTCTTTATTTTCATGTATTTTAAATTTTAATGTGTACACAAATATCTTAATTGAAGGATATATTCAATATGGAATAATAAATATAAGACGGATATATTAATAGTTGTTCTTCACATTTGGCGTATATTGTATTTTCTTAGGTGTTAAAAACAAGGGAGTGGAAAATATATTGTTCTGTACAATACAATTGAAAACAAGAACGTGCAGAATATAATAAAAGGATTGAAAAAAAACGTCATATAAAAAGCCCTAAATGGCCAATTCTTTTAAACATAACATGATAAATATCCTCAATTTAAGACTCGAGGTTGAAAATGCTGTAAAACTCGACCAGGGCTTTTACTTGATCGCCTCGGTCATGTGATTTATCTAACTCTAGCTTGTAAAGTCAGTTTAAATGGCCGTTCACGTCTCATCTCGTCACTTATCTATTCTAGCAGGAGGACTAAAAGCATGACTCACCCATCATGCTACCTGTGAATAACAACTCTGCCGCCCTAAATGTTTTATTGTGGCCCTATTTTAGGTCATTCATGAGGCTTCAAATGGCTTCTTACTTCTGTGACGTTTTGGAATCGCTTTCTGATAGCATTAGCTGTTGAACTTATCTTCCCTGCCGAGTCAGCAACTTTTAAATGCCTGGTATCCCATATTGAACTCTGAGCTGCATATATACATGACACGGATATCTGCGGGAGCCGCGGGGTCTGCAACGTGAGTGAGAAAATTATTTATGAGAAATGATTCCTATAATTATTTATATTATTTGCTCCTATAATATATAAAAAAGTCTAAGTACAGGACAAAAATCGCCAACACTTCAAATTTACATTCATTTTCACAGAGCAAATGTCAGTATTATCAATAAATTGATTCAAAAAATGTATTTTTCTCAAAAAAAGCTGTATAATAACATAATAATAATACTATTACAAGTTCAGCTCTCTTGATATATTTATCTACTGATTCTCTATCAACAGAATTTCATATTTTACACCCTTAGATCACTTTCTTGACCATGATTATGTAAGTACTTACTTGTACTACAAGTAACAACTGCTGTGAGATTATGGCAATGACTGGGGACAAGAGGATACAGTTTTTCTGCAGCAGGTTGTATAGCTCATGTTTGGACATATTTTGGTTTCAAAACAAATTGCGTAGTAAAAATAAGTAGAGCTTAGTAGAAGACTATACAGATTTAAAAGAAAGTGTTTTAAGTTAGCACCTGCAGAAAAGCCTTTCACAGTTTGTGCACTTTATTCTGGACATTCTGGACATTGCATATATACACCATTAAATGTTCAATAAAAGGAGCTTCAAAAAATGTTTTTTGCAACTTTCAAAACGTTTTCAGCATTTTACTGAAAATCTTTCGCTGCAGATCCACCTAAACATAGAGCAAATTCAACGCGAGTCAAGAGCTACACAGACTCCTCAGTACAATTCACTTCTAGAAAACTTCTTACACTTCTGGATACGGAAAACAATAAAATCTGAAATTTTGACAAGTATATTCACAATATACAGTGTATGGAATTTTTTACTGTTAGTGTCTTTCGGGGAGTTTTTTTTTATTTTGCATACACGGGTAAGATAGAAAATAACATGGAATTTTCAAAAATTAAATTAAATTACATGCATAATGAGTTCACTGAGAGGGAGTGAGGTGAAAAGAAATCAGTCTTGGAGAGTGATAGTGTTTATTATGTTTAAAATAAAGGTGATTTTATTTTTATTGGAATGCCAGGGGAGTGGTTTTGTGCCACATTTTAAATTGTATTGCTCATTTATAGCAATTTATTTTTTATACACACACCTTCTGAACAATTCTAAACTGAAAAAGGAAGACAATCAGGGTGATGTCGTTTACAAACATAGGAATACTGTTATTACTAATAATTGCTTATAATCCATGTTTAAATTATTGTAATTTATAATATTGTTATAAAATAATTCAAATTAATATTTAACCTAATTGATGATTATTCTTTAAAAGTCCCCCCATAAATTAAAATAAAATAACGTTTTTCTGAAGATAATTAGCCGACATGTGATTGATGTCACACCTTGATGTCACGAACGAACCTGCTGAAAAGATAAATGATCAAAAAGTATCTATTATTCCACAGCCTTGAATTCTTCACCTCTGAAGGCCTGAAAGCCTCAGGAGGCAATAAAAGTGATGTTAATATAATGCCGAAAACAAAGACCGTGAAATGCATTGTGAGTGTGTGTGTGTGTGAGAGAGAGTGCATGTGTGTGCTCGGAATGAAGTGAGTCCCTAAAGAACGTTAAGAAAAAAAGCCACCAAAAAGATATATATTTTCAACAATAACCCAAATCTAGGGTCGTAAAAACCACTTCCAAGTGGGAGGAAAACCAGCAGAACTCTGTAATGTATAGGAAGATGAATCCCATTGTCTATTTTTGTTATCAGGACTCGGGAGGTAAGACGTGTACATCCCGGCCGCGGTAATTGTGTTTGTCCATAGACTTCATGGTCCGCAGGCTTAATCAAAAAAAAAAAAAGAAGTGATAGCTCCTCGACTAGTCCTTTTAAAAGGAAAATTAATGAGAGTAAAGGAGTCGAGCGGGGACCAATAACGGTGTGGAACATTGGCTACAATCGCCGTGTTCTCCTACAATGTAACCCCGAGAAACCTGCTCGGGTGAACTGTAGATAAGAGGCACGAAGGCTTTAAGCTCGCTGGAGCGTTAAGAGAAAGAAAATCATGGAGGACGAGAGCGACTCTTCGTCTGTATCGGAGATTCTTTAAACTGTAAAAAAAAAAAAATGCTGGTCTTAAAGTTATAGTACTTATATAATTCGCTCATTTTTTTACTCACCCTAATTTCGATTACAGGTTGGGATTAGGAGTAATCCTGTTATTTTTGTAGATACAACGACCACTATTGTTCATCCTTGTCCAAAAAGACAACAAAAAGACTTGTTAAAAACATCCAAATACCTCCATACTTCTAGTCCATCTTCATAATGTCCCTTTTGTAATGAAACCTCAACATAAGAATTTTTTTTAAAATGTTTTTTTATTAAGTCTGTGTATTTTTAAGATTGTTTGTAGCAGAAGCTAAAATGCTAACGTGCTACACAGACAGGAAACACTTGAGAGTTCCCAGTGTAGACAGTAGACACTGTTTTATTGGACAAGAAGGACGAAAAAAAGTGGGCGACGTTCACATATGGACGTACTTTTCTCCATATAAATCCGAAAAGGAACTATTCTGAGATGGTTTAGTGGTTCCTAATCCCTGGTTTGGGGACCAATACCGGTCCGTGAGGAATTTGTTACCAGGCCTTACAGAAAGAAAACACAATTTATATACCTTCTGTTATCCTGTCTCAAAGACTTTTATTTTAAAAAGATGTATATTTTTTTCCTCTTCAAAGTAACATTAGCTTGTGACTTTTAACACATCAAGATGTTTGTTTCAGTCAAGTTTACTATAGAAAAAAACTGGTAATCAAGTGAAAATATGTTTTTATTTGATGTTTGGTCCGTGAATATAATGCCGACAATAAACTGATCCGGACACAAAAAGGGTAAGGACCCCCGCCCTTAGTCAACATGTAGATCAGTTGAAAACGAGTGGAATTTAAATTTTGGGCAAACCATACCTTCAAATATCGTGATGGCTTTTAGCCATTTTTTCAAAATGATCACTATTATTTTTGTCTTTCAATAAATAGAGTATACAATTAAATATTTCTATTTTATTTTGTGATTAACATGCAAATATTCACAGCTCTATCTCTCAGTTATTAAATTCTCTGAAACAATGAGTTCCTGGGCGATTACTCAGGACAAGAGGATACAGTCGACTACAGCAGCTTTTAAAGCTAATATTTGGACATATTATGTTTTGAAACAAATGAAAATATATCACGACTTCGTCTGTAAATTCTGCAACACCAGAGTCAAGTACTCGACAATACTACAAATATATCCTTGTTCCAACAGTATCGTAATAAATCGTATTGTTTGCGCTGTATCATGATATTTATCTCATTGATTCTTGCCAATACAAACCCATACCGATGAGAGACATGAGCCTTTAAACTGGAGCTGTAGAAAACATGTGTGTAAAAGTGTGTTTCGCCACATTGATGTTCGACACCAGTTAGTGGAGAGAACGGGGTCGCTGCTCCCACCAGTGGCTGAAGAATGGTGAAGAAATCGATGTGAGAGAAGACGGTGCTTCAAGGTTAGCCGGTATCGACGTGTTGTGAATACTCTGTCAAAGTCTTTGCCATTTCCCATCGAGGGTTGCCACAGCAAGTCAGCCTCCTCTGGTTTAACCTTTTGTCATGTCCTCCTTTAAAGCATCCATCAATGTCACGGTTGTCTCTCCTTCTTTTCTGGCGAAGTCTACATTCTTCTGACTCCAGTCTCTATCTTTTTAAGAGTTTTTAAACCGACCAAAACTTATCATCGTTATCAAAACCTTCCTATCAAACTTGTCTTGAACTCCTCTGTCCTCTCTACCTGTTCCACCCTATCTGCACTCTCTTCTTCACCTCCTTTGACCACTTTAAATCTCAGAGACTCACCTTTTTTAACTTTCTAGCTACAGTCCATCGTCCGCAAACACGTCCTGAGCTACCCTCACATAATTCTCTTCTGTTTTTAGAAAATAAATATATTAAAACCTCTAGATCGGACCTTTCTTGTGTGTCCTGTGAAAGTGAAAATGAAGTGAAAGTAAAAGTGACATGGGGAAAGTTGCAGCCAAGGAGGGAGGAGGTGGCCCTTTGACCTCTTGAGTGTCGCATGAATACAGTCAAAGTATGAATGCATCTTATAGCTATCTAAAAAAATTGTATTTTGAATGTATTTTTATGATTCTTTTTAACATATAACATCATCCCATGTTTTCTTGAGGGACTGTTTTCCTTTTTTCACATTTTGGTCAGTATTTATTTTTCCTCAAATGATATTTGAAGTAAATTAAAGTCTTATTTGGCTTTGTTCAAACATGTCAGTCACAGTTATTTTTGTGTTGCAATTAAACCTCCTGCTGCTAGATGGCAGCAGTTATTATGTCCCTCGTGACTAATGGTACATGAAATCCAGTGGATGACTGAGGACAAAAGGATACATTCGACTCCAGCAGCTTTAAAAGCTGATATTTGGACATGTTTTTTTTTCAAAACAAATGAAAGCAGTTACGACTTCTTCAAGAGTCATGTGGTCAATAAATTCTGAAACACCAGAGTCAAGTACTTGACAATACTAAGTAAGTAAATAAGTAAGTAATATTTATTTATATAGCGCTTTTCGAGACCAGGGTCACAAAGCGCTTAAACAATCAAAACAATACTCAAAAAAGTACATACTTTAAAGATCAAGATAATACTGAGAACAACACAGGAGTTCCAGAAAATCAAGGAAAAGCCTGAACAAATAGAAACGTCTTAAGATGTTTCTTGAAGGAGTCAGTAGATCATCAAGCGCAAAGAGAGAGGAAGATCGTTCCAAAGCTTAGGAGCAACAGCCTGAAAAGATTTCTCTCCTCTGGTCCTGAACTTTGTGCGTGGAACCATAAGTAGATTCTGATCCACAGACCTCAGAGCCCGAGCTGGGGTGTAAGGCTGGAAGTACTACAAGTATATCCTTCCTTCCTTTCCTACAGTATCAAAATATATCATAATTTCTCTTATTGTTGCTCCTATATCATGTATTACCATTATGAGTATGTATTTTTCCCTGAAAATGGATGGGTTTTATCATACTTTATGTTTCACGCTCCCTTACAAGCCTCACTGTGGCTCCTGAGAAAAATAATTGCCGGCCCCTGATCTAGAAGATTAAGTAGCTCTTTCAGGAAAGCCCAAATATTTGATAAATATTTTTTTAGCAGCGACTACTTTGGTCTTATTGTGTGTTTGGTCGATGTACAAAGGCTTTTATAACAATCAGTATCTGCTTGAACAAAGAAACTCAAAACAGACTCTCGGATCGGTTTGATGATCACTGAAGTAATGATACTAGATGGAGTTTTTATTTTTTACAATGCTGATTCATTTCACTTTTAAAACCAGACACAATTCGCTTTTTTTCTTTACGGACACATGCGAGGAGCAAACCTGAAGGATAAAATGAACTCCCCTGATTAATTTAGCGATTTTTAGAGTCTGTCATTTTATCGAGCTCTGCTTTTAATTGGCTTTTTCTTAATCGATGAAGAGGAAAACAAGCTCGCCCTGCAAGACGAGGAATTAAATATACCTAAAACAAATCTCCCTTTTTTAACCTTCAGTGCTCAAATGTATCACTATTGAATTTGCATTGAACAGAATCACAGAAAAATGTGTATTTTTAACAGGTTTTTTTTAAACATTTTTGCTGAGCTTGTCAAAAACAATCTGTCCCTCAAGAATCAGTCGCTGTGATATGAGAACAACAGTCCACGAGTCATGAGTTAATTTGGATTATCCCAAGTGTAAATAAGTAGCCCATTAATTCCTTATTAGTATTAATATTTGTTTTCTGCTCAGCTTTTCTCCCTTAAGATTTGGCACACACACACATACACACACACACAAAACTGAGCATGTTTTTCTGTTCCAATATCCTCCACGTCCTTCCCTTTAATACAATATTTATTGTCCCTCACCCCAATTCCCCGGGATGGAAATTGCTAATTATATAAAAAAATATATATATATTATGGAAATGTATACATCTTATAATGGTTGGATCGATTTGGGAATCAGGGAAATAACATAAAATATAGAAGAGAAACTGTTAAAGAAATATATGTAATGTGTAAATAAGTGAAAAAGAAATGTACAGATATGAAACTATAATAATAAATAAGTAAAGGATAGAAAGGCATTACATTACATTCTGTAATAAATGTGCAAATAATATGTTGGCAATTCCAATGTTTTAAGGATTATTTCAATGATTTTAAAACATGTTTTTAATTGGGAATGTTTATATATATATATATATATATATATATATGGAAATGCATAGGTTCATCTATATATGGTATCAATTTTACACACTAAGGAAAATTGAAAATCAAAACATTTATTTGGTTACAAACGTGGAATTAGGTAAATATAATAATTAATATTTAAGAATCAATCAGTTATTTTAAAACATCTAACGTCTAATTGTGTATCTTTAAAAATGTTCTAGTTGTAAAATGTATATAAATATATTGAAAAAACATGACCTCATGTACAATAAATGATAAACACTACGGAGAATTAATTACATATTCGTGGAATTAAGTCAATATAATACAACAATAATGTCTATAAAGACAGCATTATCTTTCTATTCAAATGAATAACATATATTTGCAAAAAAAGGTTTGACTTCAATTATAATCACACTGTGATATATTAGTATGTTAAAATTGGATTCCTATAATATATATTCATGCAACCGTTAAATAAGATCCTACTGTCCCGCCTTGGGAGGTGAACCCGATACGTAAATGCCGAGAGACTTCAAATCATCCTGGAAATTAAAATTATGCTGCAGTAAAACTTCATTCCTATAAGGTTCATTAAAAACCTGGAATTAATGTGAGAAACAGAGTTCAGCAGAAGTACAACTGAGGCTAAGAACGCTTTGAAAATCACACTGTCCTTGAGATACAACACACATTAAAATGTAGAAGAAGTCGCCGCATCAACAATAGCTCACAACAAAAAAATACAACTCCTCGCTGTTGTTCCCGAGGGTTCGTAGATGGAAGCAAACGCTGAACCACACCTCGTTTCAAACATACAGTTATTTTTAAAAAACGCTTTAACTCCCAGAAAAATATCTTCCCATGAAAGAACCTTTGCCGCTAAAGAGAGAGCCTGACATGCTCGACCTATTTTGGCCCCGGAGGCAAACTAATTAATGAGCACTGACCTTCAGCGTGATTCAGACAACGCTTTCAGGCCCTTCTTTTTTTTTTTCTTTTTCCAAGTGTCATAATATTCAATTATACGTTTTGCCAAATTGAGCTGTACCAAGGTTTCACTTGCAGATTTCATGGCATTTAATTTGACAAGGGCGACTCTGCAGCTGCGGCAGAGTTAGCAGTGAGGGACTCTTACGTGGCACTAAATACGCGTTAAAATGACAGATTTATCAGTCAATAAATGTGTCAGCACTTCAGATCCCAAGACGAATCCTCGCAGGGCTCTACATCTCTGCTGGTGCAATCGAGCTAATAAAAAAAATGTCTTTGAAAAAAGCCTAAAGTAAAAAATGTAAAATCTCTAGATCAAAATAAAGTAAAAATATATGACTCGTACTTTCATTTTGTCTGACTTTTAGTCCTTTTTCACATGTTTGAATAACTTTTATTATATATAAGTTTTTAAGTTTTAAGTTATAAGTTTTATTATCGGTATAGAAGTTAAGCTATGGTTGATTAAATATTAAAGATTTTTACTTTTTAAAGATGTATTTATTCAACCAAGACGAATTCTATGTAGTGGATTGTCATGCTGGGACAAAATAAATGTTTCATTTTATACATTTCGGGAATCGTCTCCTCTTTTAACTTTAAGAAATAGCAGTTAGCTAGAATGCTAACTAGTGGCTCTCTGTGTAGCAGCTGGTGTTTTTCAGTGTCGAGCAATTTAAACATTTGTATTTAGGTTTGATTTTGGACAACACATAATAAAGTGATCAGTTGCACGTTCACCTAAAAGTAATTCAAAAATGAACTTGTTAGATATGTTTCGTATCTAGAATGCTAATGTTAACTATACGTTAGTCACATTGGTTAGTTCCTGGAAACATATGATGAAAAAGAAAACTTGACCAAATGGATCATTTAATTAAGTTTTGTCGGATTCACTTATTTACCAATTGTTGCCAATTCGTTCTTTTTTCTTTTATAATAATTTGTTTATTTGTATATATATGTTTTTTTTTTGTCAACTTAAATTTAGACTTTAATTGCAATTTTTTTATCTGTTTTTTTCTCTTCAAAGTCCTCGTATCCGAGCCTGAAACAGTCCTGTGTCCTTTTCTTCTGTCAAAACATGTTTACGTCTCTTCAGACGGGAGAGTTGCCGGGAAACATTTCGCACACCAAAACCGACTTGTTAAATTGCAATTCATCCCGGCTGTCAATATTTCATGACCTTCCGAGACACGCTTATTCCCGGGGATGGTCCCGTCTCCGATTAAACTGTGAGACTCTTCGGGTGCACGGCTGCAAAACATCTACCTTCTCGCCCCAAATAAAAGCCAACCTCGGTGGTCCTGCATCAGCAGCAGGAGCCTCGGTGGAAGCCGCAACTCCCCGAAGACTCACGTGGTGGAGATGAAATTGGGCCAAACATGTGTCTGCTCCCTGCGGAGGAACACCTTTTTAAAAGCGGATAAGCTCTTTTGCTTTCATACAAATTATCTCTTTGCTTACTGCCGAATCAAAAGAGAGACAAACAATTTATCCGTGTTTACAGGACGATGTGTGTCTGTTTAAATAGTCAAGCGTAGGCGTACATCTATTCTAAAATATGATGTTTTCCCATTTGGTAGCTATAAAACGGCATTCTTGCCTTTGCTTTTTTGGTTTAAAAACATTTGTACGGTGGCTCTGAGGTTCAGACTGTTGAGTCTGGGGTTAAGGCTTTACTTTATTTTACTTTATTTTATATTTAAGCTGTTCAAATGTGGGTAATTAATTAGATAAATACTGCAGACATGTCCCTCTAGTGAAGCTCCACACATTGGGGTTTCATGAAGCTTCATAATACGTTCTGAAAAAACACTTCAATAAACTAAATTGGCGAGTAACCGTTACATTTTCACTAATTAAACATATGTTAAGGCCTCAGAATTCCTTCTTGTGCACTTTAAAAACCTTTTACAAACTGATAATAATATCTTATACGTTCTCACACAGTTAATATACTCTCAAAACATAATATAATAAAAAGCATAACAGTGGTATTTATAGTTATATAAATAGTTTTAAAGTGATTAAAAATTAAAAATTACACTGATTTTCTACTCACCCTCGTGTCAAGTTAGGGTTAAGATTATTTTCAGAGTAATCTGTTCCTTTTTAGAGTTATAGGTAAAAATGTTAGTCCATTGTAACATAATGACTCGAGCTCATTTTCATCTTTGTCCAAAAATAAACTTAAAAACATGCATACTGCTCATCTGTAACGCCCCTCTTGTATCGAAGCCATGGTGTGAGAAATTGTTCTGAAAAAAAATAAAAACAAGTCTAAATTTAAAGCGTGTTTTTAGCGGACGCTACTAGGCTAGCTGCCTAAATCGTGTGCACTGACACTCGCAATGTCTTTGAATGACGTGAGAGACTGAAGACTTGAGCTACAAACAAACTTAAAATATACAGATTTAAGTCTTTTCGGAACAATTCCTGTTGTCGAGGCTTCAATACCAGAGGGACGTTACAGACGAGCAGTATGGAGGTATTTGGATGTTTTTAGGTGTCTTTTTGGACAAATATAACTGAGCTCCAGTCGCTACATTAAAATAAACACCAACATTTTTGTCTATAACTCTAAAAACTCTGAATATAATCCCAACCCTGAGTGTGTGTGTGTTGTTTTTCCGGGTTAAAGGGGAAAGAGTGTGTGTTGTTTTGGTTGTTGAACAGCATCTTTGTTTTTGCCTTTGGCTCTGCTCTCCACAGACCGTCTCATAGCGTAGAACGCTGCAATATTGTACATCTGCTTTGATTGCTCTGCCTCGTCTGTAACTGTTTTCCCTGGAAAACGTTTTTCCTCCTTTTTTATATTCCGACTCATGGACAGTCGATGCTTTGATGTCGGCTAAGCCAATCAAGAGACAATACACAGTGGGCGATTCATCCAGTAGGATTCAGACGCCGAATCCAATGCATATCATTTAACTATATATAAATATGCAGTACTGTATGGAAAAAAAACAGAAGCATGATATGGTTCACTGTGGTTCATTTTGCACCGTCTGCCTCCTTGTATTGTTTGTTCCATCATAACCGAGTCGTCGCTTGTAGCGATGGAGACATGAATAATTGCCGCAGTGAGACGACAAATGAAAGCGTTATGTGGCCTTTTCTGCTTCATAGAAGTCCCAAACTTTGAAGGCGTCCGAAATACCGATGGCTTCCTCGGCCCTTATGACTCGTCGACAATTCGACAATTCATCTGGAAAAACGTTCTTATCGCTCTGTGCTTTCTCGCAAGCCTGCAGCGGGACTCGTGCGTCGGGATTTCGGGGGGAAAGGATCTTGTCTGAAGTCGGCAACAAACATCCACGGGGGTACATGGAAGATATCAAGCCGAGTCTTTCTAAAAAGGTAGCGAGATATCGCTCGTTTTTTTTTGTTTGAAGGCGCTTTCCAGTGGAATACCTTTTAATGTGACGGTGGAGTCTTCAGGCTATTTTTTTTAAATAATAATAAAAAATATCAACAAGTTAGTGGAACCAGGAGTGATCACAGATCCATTACACACTCATCCACCAAATCCTTCTCTGTTCTCCGTTAGATTCTTTTTTTTTTAGTGCTATCCAGCGTGACATTTCGGTACAAGTGTTTGAAAAGGGTCCAGCTCCTCACCGCACGTTCTTCTTTTTTTTTTTATGTCTCAGGATGCTGGGAGGCTGAGGAGAGTGGAGGCTGCACCTTGGGCGCCGCGCCATGGAGAACTGACGGGAGCAGCTCTGGATGGAGGCCAAGACACTGGATGGGCGAAGACGAGGGAGCGCACCGTATTGTGGATCGCTTTTGTGCTTTATTTCTCTCTCCCCGCCGAGCCAAAGTAGATGCAAAGTATTCCGCGATGTGCCTGGTTTCCGCCCGTCTGTCATGCGTCACTTCTGGAACAATGGCATAGAGAATAGACAGTCAGGGCTCGCTCAACTCTAGTCAGCGTGTGTGGGTATTTGTTAAAAAAAAAAGCGAAAAAAAAGGAGGTACTGTGTGGTAATCTCTCTTCACTGCTGCGGTGGACATATAAGAACCCACAGGAGATCAAGTCAAGAGTAGCCATGATGGGCCGGATTGATAGCAAGGCACTCTGGTTGTTACTCTTAGCTCGGTTGGCGATAACGGGAATGGCTTTGGAGTACGAGGGCGTCCCGGGTCAGTGGACTCGTTACAGCCAGTGGGACGTGGAGACGACGGGCGAGCTCAGCTTCATCCTGAAGACCAACATCAGCAAAGCCCTGGTGCTCTATCAGGACGACGGCGGGAACTGCGATTTCCTGGAGCTCCTGATCGCCGACGGGAGGCTGCAGCTGCGCTTCACCATCCACTGCGCCGAGCCGGCCTCCATACACACCGAGACCCGCGTCAACGACCTGCGCTGGCACCAGGTCGCGCTCTTGCGCAATTTCAGAGAGACCCGGCTGGTGGTCGACAACGAGGAGAAGTCGGCCGAGGTGCGGTCCAAGAGGAAAGAGATGGTGGCCGTCTCGGACCTCTACGTGGGAGGCATCTCGCCGGACGTGCGTCTGTCGGCGCTGACCTCCAGCACCGTTAAATACGAGCAGCCGTTCCAGGGTTTCGTGGTCAATTTGAAATTCGGCGAGGCTCTGCCGCTGCTGCTCGACGGCCAGGCGGTCCACAGCGACCTGGAGTACCTGTGCGTGTCGCACCCTCCCTGCAACAAAGGCCTGTGCTCCGTCAGCCAAGGAGAAGTCCTCTGTGACTGTGTAAACAGCAGCTACAGGGGGAGGTACTGCCATGAAGGTAAGAACTCTCTTTTCGCTTTCAAGTGATCAGACCTGTGAAGATGATGTTTTTATCTCAAAAATCCCTGTTAAATAGATGAAACTGTACTTCAGTCTAAGTAGACACAAGAACTTGGAGGGCCGGAGAGAGGCAGAAAACCTCCAGGGAAATTCTAAATACGTCTAATTTGATGAAATCTGATTAAACATCAGTTTTACATACAAAGTAAGGGAGATTTCCAGGATCTTAGTTCAACTTTTTAATTGTAAGGGGGCGGACTGAGGGAAAGAGACCCCTTCTGAAAATGAACATTGTCCAGGGAGATATATCAAATTTCAGCTTCTTTTTGTCAATTTAAATGAGCAGAAAGGGGGGCAGAAGACCCCCCTGAAATTTAAAATATATCCAATATCAAAGGAATTTAAAAGATATGCGTTACATGCAAAGTTGGAGATAAGTGGCCCAAAATATCCCTTTTTTTATCACTCTTTATTTAACATTTTTGAAGTATCCACACAGACAGAAAGAACGAAAACTAATACAAAAGAAACAAAAAACAAAAAAACACAACAACAACACAGAAATAAAGTAAAAATACAGTCAGGCAGAGTTATTTGTAAAGAGTTTAAAATTACAATCTTGTATTAATAGAATCCTCTCTTTCATTATATGATGAAAATTCCAATTTCAATGAAATGTATACCATCTTTAATACATATTAAAAGTACAGATTTACATGATTTAAGCTCCTTTTTGGTTATTTAAAATAAATTGTTTTATCTTTTACCTTTTACCTCATATTAACTTTTTTTTTCCTTATACAAGATCTCCACTATTAACAGTATGTAATGACAACAATAACAATGATTGGAATGCTCAATGGATAATTCTAATCTCATGGCTGTGCAAGTATTTAAATTCAGATGGTAAGATTTTTAAATCGCCTTGATAATATTCAAGGCCGGGAGCCAAATCCTTTTATGTGGCCCCCTGGACAGTGGGCTCAAAATCAAAGTAGATTATTGATCTCAGATTGGGGATTGAGTCGATCTTTATTTTTTCCCTCATCGTGGACAACTTAGGTAGTTACAGTTAAAAAATATTAACAATACAAAGGCATTATAATAAGACGACTATAAAATAATAATACTAAATACTACAATAATAATACTAAATACAATAATGACGTAAAAATATAAATGTATCATCAACAAACAAAAATATTTACTTCTGCAAGTACAGAAGTGTATGTGGGGGGTGGGGGGGTTATAAAAACAAAATACAAACTGTAAAAAATAAAACTATTAAAAAGCATGGCGGCGGAAAGTAGCGACCGAATCTCTCCTTCCTGCAGCGTGGATGAATAAATCTGGAACAATCTGAAGAAACAGGTAAATAATCAGAACAGATCCAGAATGAAAAGACAACATTATTGAGAGTTTATTAAAAATACATTATGTTTGGCCCCAAGACCATAACTGCGAAAAGGTTTCGGCCCCCTTGTGTGATTGACTTGTCGAGGAAAAAAGGGGCGAAAGTGAGGCTACAAAGAAAGCCTCGTAACTGCCCTAATGTGTTAAAGATTTGCCACTTAAAGCGTTAACATGTTCCTTAAATAACCCAGTGAAGAGTCTATATACCGTCATCGAGCTGTGGAGAATAATCAATGAAGCACAGCTCGGCTTGTATTCTCAGCACCAGCTGAGCCCGAGAGTCCGGCTCACTCGGCGCCGCTGACAGTTATCTCCTCCAGTCAAAGAGGATAAAAGACTTCCGATGTGACAACCTGTTTCATGTCCTTCTCTTACAAAACATTGTCAGGAGCGAGCGAGGCGTCTTCATGTGTTGCTACTTGTTACTTATCAAACGCAAAGCGCTTCATTAAAGTGGATCTGTTTCGCTTATTTTCCTGCCATCGTCACTGTGGGTCTGTGTGATTCTCATATTCAACATGACTTGAAAGTAAGCCTGTCCAAATACGAACAGACTTCAGATTTACCGTGAAGCTGAGATTAAGCTAAATCAACTCCCCACACGTCATCCTTGAATGTACAGTTTGCAGCTGTCAATTATCTGTAAAGAATATGTTGTAATAATAATAATAAATATGTAAAGATGATGTTTCAATGTTGATATAAATGTAGGAGGGCCCCACTTAAATGCATCTTTAATAGTAGGCGGGCAAATAAACACAGCAGAAAACAGATTTCTTGCTTAAAATTAACACAAAAAAAAGGATTAATAAAAGCAAATAGGAAGTCAATTCTGGTGGGAACCTTCAACATAAGTTACTCACACTTGAGCCTGGCTGTACATCCAGTAATAACTCGACAATAATAAAATTCATAACATTATTTATGATTGTTTATGAATCTAAACCCATTTTTACCTCCGGGCTCTCGCTTCATTTTGTGGAGCCATATTGAGGCGATTTGAACGACTAATGTGTTCATCATGAGATCATAAAGAAGATGAGTTCCTGCCGTGAGTGGAGGAGTTTTAAGTATTTGGAGTTTATGTGCGTCCGACTCAACGATCGGTGGGAGTTTTGATTCACTGCTCAATCTATTTTCTGACCCCTAACTATGGTCATCAATGGAAAGTAAAGAAAAACTGTGAGGAGAAGTTAAAGAGGAGAAACTGTACGGCTGCTCTGCCAGGGATGGTGAGGGTTTTTCTGGGAATTAATTAAGAGGTTGGCGGGTAAATTCCCAGTGGGGCCACATTAAATACTGGCACTGCCATGAGGGGCCATCATGGACCTTTATTTTTTGTATAGTTGTGTGTTGTTGTTGTCAGATAATACAGTAAAATATGAGCGAATAAACAAGAGTCATACGTCGGAAATCAGACAAAATATATAAAATCTAATGTTTATTAAATATATATAATATGAAATCAAATGATATTAATTAGTGACAATTTGATCTTTGAAATTTTCAATGCTACAATGATAATGTTGAAATAAATGCAACAAGTTAAAAAGATTTAAAAATAAATTATTATTTGGAAAAAAAAACGAAAAAAAAATTCTTAGAATTATTTTAAATTTTGTAAATGTATAAGATAAATATATATATAATATGAAAAACTGTAAAAGGATAGATTTTGCATTGAAGTCTATCATATAAATAAAATACAATAAAAAGTTCTGTTTAAGTGTAAAACAAATATTATACAATATTAAGCTAAAACCAAAAATATATATATTTTTTTAAAGGACCATTTAAGAACTATTTTGTGTGATCCAGGTGGAAGCCTCAGGGTATATTTACCTTACCTTACCTTATTAAAGCAACTATGTATATTGTACCTCCTTTGAATTCCCCCAGAGGAGCCACAAAAGGTTTTCTTTACTTTAATATTATTTTTCAGTTTGATATAATATATATTTTATATAAAACTGTGTATATCAAGCAAACTAGCCGATAGAATGATCTAAGTTGTGTGTGAAATGTTGTCGTCTTGCCACGAATTGCCTGTTTCAACACCAAAGATAAGATCTCAATGACTCTGGTCTAGAATCGACCCGGTGCTCGTCTGAATAACTGTGTTTGTTCTTGCGTTGCAGCAGGTGTCCAGCAGGAAGTGCAAGGTAAGACGAACCACTACATATAACGAGCATCATGATACTGACAATGAGCCTCCCTCTTGATGCCGGAGACTCTTACCGCAGCATCGCTCTGTGCGAGTGTGTCCGCTATTATCCGCTTGTTATTGTCAGTTTGGACTGCAGTTCTGACATCCAACAAATTAGGCTGATGGGAGAAAACACTATCATTGGTCACGCGGTCACACGCGATGAGACGTATAATGTGCAAGAGCGCTTATTGTGTATTCATAATGGTGTGCTCAAGGTGACTGAGGAGGTCTCTGGAGTGTGTGGGTGGTGCACAACTCACCGAGGATGCATCACAGGAAACAGGAGACGCTTTTTTTTTTTTTCTTTTTCCTAATTTATTTTTAAATGTATCTTCCGCGTTCCTTTTCTCACTCGAAACTGCCACATCCTCAGCTGTTCCCCGCCGTTAATTATGAGCCCTCGACACCCTCGTGCACTCGTCTAATGCAGATTTAAATACGCTGCCATCAATCCTGCGGCTGATTAGCTCAGCCTTGACATTCATCAACCGCCGCCATTATTTTCATAATGTGACTCGCTTAATGGCGGCATTTTGGTAGGTGCTCTTACAAAAAGTGGGTTCTGATGGGAGGAACAGATTGTCTTTTTGGTGACGCTCGGGCTAATTATCAGCAACATTTACATGATGTTTTTTTTTTTAATGAGGTACACAAAATGGAGTGAAAGTATTCAGTGATGAAGGCTGGGATGGTGAAAGGGCAGCGAACATTAGCCTGAACACACCTTATCCCTGCTTTACACCGTTTTTTAAAAGATGCTTTTTAAAATAAAAGCAGCCAAAATAATTCCAATCCATGAAATAACCTTTCTTGCAATATTGACAACTAATGGTAGTCAAATGTTACCATTAAAGTCCCATAATGCACTGCAACTGCAGTTTAAATTGACAGCTCTAATTAAAAGGATTTCTTGCAGTTTGGCCCAAGTATGATTCAATATGTTTACCTAAATTTGACATTGATATCTTTCTAGAAATAAAAAAAATCCCCGACATTTCAAAACATGTTGTTTGCTGAAAAAAATTGGAAAATCATGTATTTATCATTTTCGTTGTGTTAAATTGTTTTTGTGTTTTTTTCATTAAAACATTTATAATAATATATAATAATATATTGTTTACTTTCCAAACATATTGTTGTAACATTTTATTCATGTACTATTTATTTCCTGAAATTAAACATTGAAAATGGTATATGAATTCAATTCTGATTATCTATAAAGAAGTTTTATAGAAATATATTTTTAGATGGATTGTGCTTAAACTTTGTATTGTACTGGTGCTTTGTAAATCAATATAAACTTCTCAAATGCTTAATTTTTATTACGCAGTAATAGCTATTTTTTTGTCACTAAAATTATTTGTTGAGATACATTTCAAAAGAAGCTTAGTTAAATCTTTGTTGATGAATGAGAAAAAATAATACATACAAATTTAAATAGATAAACAACCACAATACCTTAAAAATAATAAATATATTATTATTATTATTCTATACTTTTTTCTGTCAAATCAAATCCCATTTATTACCATTTCACCTGCCATATGGTTTTAAAATGAAGATATGAAATCATACAAACCTAAATATATTGAACCCTAATAAAATAACTTAAAGGGATATTATCTAAAATGAAAGTACAGTCAAGTACGAGTGAATGAGAAGTTAAAATGTTTGAAAAAAAACGAAATGAAAAACTTGCCAGGACTCCTGACAAGAAGTGTGAAATCTCCATCAAAAGCCGTCCAGAAACATATGGACCAGGTCGGCTCGGTCTCGGTGGCACCTGTTGCAACTTGGCAAGATGGAACCGAGATCTCTGACCACGCCCCCTCAGATGAATCCTTCTCCCCGAGGACTCCATTGGGTTTAAGGAGAGGACAAAATACTTCCATTTCTTTGTTATAAAAACGCATTGAAAGCTTCATCTTGGGAGTGTAAAGCTGTTGAAAGAATGATGAAACACAATATTAATAAGGTGGGCTGGTTGTTAAAAAAAAGTGCAATACTTAGCACATGTATTAGCAGATGTCACTATGTTAACGGCTTACTCGCTTCACTGGCAGGTAGAAGTTGTCAACTTAGAGCTCATTTGCAAAAACCCTGTATTAATCACAGCTAAATGCCAGAAAAAAGACGGCGTCCTCTGCTCTCAAACGTTTAGCTGCGAAAGAAGGCTCCTGACAATGTTTATTGGATTAGAGCTCGACACCGAGACAATCGCTAATGCCAAGAAAGAAAGAAAAAAAAAAAAAAAGAAACTCCAGAAAATAACGTTCCTTTCTCTTCACACACCTCTTTGTCGATCGGTCTTTGTTAGAAGCTGAGAATCTCACCTCCTTCCCCCGCGTCTGACAGTCACCCGTATGCAATTATATGCCTCGGCGGCGGGATTGAACATGAAATGATCTCTTATTTGACTGATGAGAGGGAAAAGGGAAGAACCTTCGCACAGCAGGTGGATCTCCAGAGGTGTTCGTCGACGCACTGCAGCAGCAGCAGCAGCAGCAGCTCCTCGCTGGACAAAGAGGCCGTGGAGAGGGGTTTTGGGGGGTGGTGTGGGGGGGAGGGCGGCTCAAACGCCACGCGAGTGCAACATCCACAGATGTTTTGAGGGCAAAAAACAGGTCTGGTGACAGCAGATAAGAACAGCTCACCGGGCGTACACGGACCAGAAAGAAATCTCTCAAACATGTACCGAAATCATTCCAGGAACAAACAGATTGTCATTTCTTTCACCCCCTCGAAAGATTTCCCGCGAGCCATGAACTAAACTAGGAAGACGATCGTCACAATTGTGTTTTCCATTTAAAAAAATTAAATAAAATTCCAGTTCCCAGATGGTTTTAATTGAAGTCACGTTATTGGCTCAAAGGTCCTTCAGTTCGTCTTCTCCCACCCCCCGATGCCCCCCTTAAAATGTCTGCGGTTAATTAAACATCCAAAGATATTTTGTCTCATTTGAAGTACTTTCAAGACTTGAAAGATTTGCGAAATCAAAAAAAAAAAGGGAGAAACAACAAGTGCTGCTGGGATACCAGCAATTATGTTGAAGTGATACTCGCTCCGGCTTTTATCTTAACACTCTCCGTCTTTCAAATATGATTGAACCGAATAATATTTGAATCCTTGAAGAGAAAACAAGTCTTTGAGCAGCGGATTTTTTTTAGGCACTGATTTTATTTTCATTTTCGGGGACTCTGATCGCTGTGTTCACAATCTCTTTTGGTGGTGTCACGACAGAATGATCAACCGATCAACGTCTGTTTTCATTTTCCAAACATCCCTGCTAGCAATGGAAGGTATTTATTTCTATTTACATCAAGCGATAAGAACACATTGGTAGCGCGCTAATGAGGCCGGAAGCAGAATCAAACGTTTTTCTGGAATGGAAACAATTTTTTAACTTCCATCGTCTGCTGCTTCCCTTTAATTTAAAAATAGAAAACTAGTAAAAAAAAAAAAAGTGTTGGTAGCAAAAGGCAGTTTATTTTCCACACAGGCCGCTGGGACTTTTCGAGCCACTTATCTTCGCACTTCCACGCGCTGAGATTTCGGGTGTAAGGCTTGGCCAAGTAGGATCAGCATATTGAATGGGTGGCTGCCCCAAAATGATATTATTCGGGAGCAGGAATGACAACACTCCTCGCTTTTTTCTTCAACTCCTTCGGATTAATGCATGGAGTTGACAAAGATTATTCCTCAGGCTCGCGGTCAAGTGCCGTCTTGGGTTCGACTGTTGGTGAACGAGTCATTTCAGGCCGGAATTGATATTGTTTGTGCTCAAAACATGTTTAACCAGATTTGGGATTTACACGCCATGAGCAAGACAAATGGTTTGAATGTGTGGATTAGACCAGACACAGAAGGATTCTGCTGTTGTAGCTACTGTTGTGGAATATGGATGAGAGTCAACACCAGTGGGGTTTTTTTTTTAATTTGAGAATATGTTTTAACAATGCCTATTTTATTTTTCATTTATTTAATTGCTTGAAATAATAATCGGTATCAGAAAAACGTTTATTTGTTTATGCGACAAAAGAAAGGGATTCATATTAAAAATAAATTAAAACACAATTAATTAAAATAAAATAAGAGACATAACCTTAACATGGCAAATAGATAAATGGTGAGAAAATGTTAATTAAAAAATTTAACTAAACAATATTCATGATCTGGACACAAGTTTAAGTGTCTGTAGAAAATAATTAAATAAATACATTTTGTTAAAAAAAAAAACACAATATAATGAGAATAATATTTGTTGTGAAGAAATGTATTGAACATTTTATTTCCTAAATCCTTAAATTTGTATGAATTAACAAAGTTAAATAAAGAAAATGACAAAAAAAGCACTTATGGAATGAATACCACTGCCAAGGACTTCATAAAAACACATAAACAATTAAATATTTATAACAACTTCCATTATTCAACTTTGTTTTGTGCGTATGTTAACATGACACTTAATTTATTTAATGGATTCATTTTAAATTAATTTTCCGTTATTTGCTTGTAATCCTAAAATTACATTGCACAATATCTCTTCTACTCTAAGGTAATACATTCTGCTGAATAACCTTTCTGGTATCAATGATGTGAGAACATAAGTGATGCCTCAAGATCAAACAAAAAGAAGGAAGTGCTTCTGCAGTCGCAACACAATAAGATTAAAAAAAAAAAGAAGCTGTGAGCTGCCAATTGAGTTATTTGGATTAGTAGCGAAACAGAAGTACACTGTAAGATATTATTTAAACAATTGAAATGATTTCAAGGCCACTACTTAGTAGTATTACCACTAGTATTTCAGTGCCATGAATTAACGTTTGTTTTTTTCTGTTATGCCTTGAACTTTAACTGATTTAAAAAATGCAATGAAACCTAAATACATGCATACAATATAAAAACATAATTTTACAATTTAATATCTTCTCTTCTTATATTACATTTGAATGTAAATGGCATTACTATGGTTCAAATATGTTGATAAAAGGACCAGGAAGGTGTTGTCAAAAGGCCTAACGCCATATACGGCCCACTATATAGTTATTTCCAAATTCCTACTTTTTTAAACGGTTGTTTACACTGAGAATCAATAATGTGCAGTGTAACAAAAATGCATTTAGTCTTGATCAATTCAGAGGTCAAGATTCAATGTTGGCATCATTTTCTTTTCCTATTTAAGCCCAACAGCCAAAACAAGTATCTTTTTGTCAAAAGAAAAAGAAAGACTTTTCATGAGATCAATTTTGTATGTGTATAGAAGGTTTTCCTGCCTCAGAGCTGGTTCCCGTCGTCAGAGTTAATGGTGTTGCTCAACATCATGTCCCAGCTGTGCCGAGCTAAATAGTTCATAGCTGAACGATGGTAAGAGCACCGGGAGGACATGGCAACTAAAAAAAAAAGAAGAAGAAGAAGAAGATCATCGGGGGCGGAGGACAGATGTTGGCGTTGTTTATGGTTTTTGAATTTATTGGCTCGGGTGGCGATAAGCTACGGTGGGAGGGGGGTGCGGGGGGAGGAGGAGGGGCGTTCGCCAGCTGTTTATCTGAGATGGTTGTAAATTGGATGTAGAACACGGAAGTCTTGACAACATTCATCCGAGATAACTAAGCTCTCCGCGACATGAAGCGCAATCTCAAGGAAGAATGACGCAGCGGTGACCTGCCTCTCGGAGACTAATTACAGATAAGTGAGCGGAGAGGAGGATGGAGTCCTTGATTCACCGATTGGGAAGTGGTTCTGTTGGCTTGGCGCCCCGAAGGCTGGTGCGCTCAGCGAAATGTTTGCTGCGTGGTGCCATCCCTGCGCGTTGTTGTTGGCAGGAGGAGCAGGTGAGGAGTGCCACGTACTTCCTGGCAGGCCCGATTGTCAAGATATATATCTGTTTGCTTTAAACCAAGTCTCTGTTGAACATGTAGGAGGGAAGGATTATGGCAGGTGCGAATGAATCAATAGAGTGTTTGATCGCCTCGCACGAGTCAACCACCTGGACCACTATTCATGAACATCGATGAAAACCGATTGGCGTGTGATTATAGGCCAGAAAACAGAAGTTTTATTGATCCAATGCTTGCTTGATAGAAACTACTTTGTTACTAAAGTACACAAGAGGATGCTGTTAAGATAAACGTTCTTATTCTTGTGATGCTCATCTTACGTTATTGATTGTTCTTTTCTGGCTGCTCTCTCTGGGTTTCCATGAGTTCATGTAGAGCACATGTGTCAAACTGTCAGGTTAGGTAACTGCTGAAAACTCAAAGAAACAGACACAGGATTAGTTTAAAGTTTTACTTGTACAAGTGAGAAATACACAGAGTTTACATGTCTGTGAATTTTTTTCTAAAGCAAAGAGCTGTTGTGTTGCTATGTTATATAATATCACATTTACGCAAAAAGTTAATTATTGGTATTACAAACACACTTGACCCTGGTCTGGAAAAGCGCTATATAAATAGAAATTACTTACTTACTTACTTACTTAAAGGTTGGGGTCAGTGTTCACCTCAGGTCCACACCTCAGACAAAGTTATCCCTACTTCCCTCTGTGCTTTCTCATACAAGCAGTGATAAAAAGACCAACATTTTTAATTTATAATTTAAGTGTTTGGTTAATATGAAAACATAGTAATTAACTAACCATTTTCTCATCACAAACTCATGGCCTGGGGGCCAAATTTGGCCCGCCAGATCATTCTATGCAGCCCGCTGGATTGTAAGTTAAAAATTAAAGTAGATCCTATAAATGACACATTATGAATTTGTTTGGTAAAGAAGGAAAACACAGAGACAAATGAACACTCAGAGAATGAAAAATCAAAATGGGGTTGGGTTTGACAAACCTGCTGTAGAGGCACCCTGAGCTTAGTGAGTTTCGTAACGTTTGTAATGAAACTAATTTACCGTGTTTAAATCACAGTAAAATATTGACTCTGATTATTTAACAGGCAGGAGCTTATTTGCTTAGTTTACAACCTCAGTCATAAACTTGTGGCTATAAATGTCCCTTAATCCCATATTGTAGCGCAACAGATTGTTGCACATATAAGCCCTAGCATTAGCGTGAGCGAACCCCCAGCTGGATGACTTAAAAGGTTTAAAAAAGAACTATGAGTGGTTCAGGACCAGTAGGGTGGTTGAGGTTCGAGTTAGGCTCAACCTCTCGCCATTTAATACCATAAAAGACAAGTTGTTGTTTTTTTTAAAGCGTATGTTTTTTAGGAGGGTTGTGATTAAATGAATGGATAGATTGTGGTTAGTCTTTGAAAAAAAAACAGGAATTTAAATGTAACACCTATACATTGAGGAGATTATAGAGAAAATAACATTGAAAGCAATGGACAACATTAATCGAAAGCCATTCTGCTAATGATGATATTTTAAAATGGGCCTTATCTCAGTGGCCCAGGCATTTTCAAAGTCAAGACTCTGGAGTGGAGAAAGGTTTGTCTCTCTTAATTACCATTGGAACAGCCCTCAGGTAACGACAAGGTTTGGACGTGTTTTATAATTATAGTCTGAAATAATAGCCAATTCTGAGGGACCTGTAATTGTCGAGAGACAAGAGTGATTCAAGATGATAGGTTTCTGGCAGCTGGATTGATGTTGTTTGACAGGGTGTAGAGGTTGGTTGAAATAAAGGAGGGGGTGTTTGCAGGATGATGGAGTGGTACGATGGTCAACTGCTTAAAACAGCACCTCAGGTTTGTGTCAAAGTAAACAAAATCGTACCAAAAAATTGAGATTGATTAAATCATACAAGCTTTTATTTTCTTCCCCCAGAGCTTTTTACGTGAGGCTAGTGACAATGGAAAAGACAAGAAGAGATTGTCGGAAACCAGAGGTTTGAAATGGTAAATTAACTGAAAAGGAGGTGTATCTTCAGGGGTCAAGAAGTCGTGGTGCTTGTTTGCTAAGGGGCTCAGAGTGATTTTTTATGAGGGATTGGTGGTCAAATGTCAGTGTCAGAGAAAGATGTATTTGAGATGAGAGAACAGGATATGAGTGGAGGACCAGGGCAGATACGGAATAGGCTAAAAAGTACATTTGGGAAGACCTCTGTAATCCCACAGAGGACCCTAGAACGGGTATTTTCAGAGAGAGAAGTCTGGGCTCTGTGCATTGGCCCCTTGAACTTAAAGATAGATAAATAGTGTCATAGATGTATGGATCCTCATGACTCCAACCATCACGCTAACCATTTCGCTAACTTATTCTTCTATCTCGATGCTGCATGATGGATATTTTATATGATTGCGAAAACATGTTTTTGCGATGAATTGCTTAGAGGGACCTAAGAAATCCTGCTGAGAACCTGTTGAACTTCATCAGGGTTTTTTGCCAAACGTTCCGAGAGGCTCAAGATTCAATGGATAAGGAGTGTTGTCACTGCTGCCCTTTTCTCAAATGCTGCTACACAGAAGGTTAAATATTCATTTTGGCTGAACGCTCTCGCTTGGAAATATCAGTGCCTTTTGAAAAAAGGAAGTGCTGGCTCTCATCGGACCTGTGTGCAAATGGAGCGTTTGCAGGAGAAAACAGATTAGACATGAGAATCCGACACATCTCAAACACTGTCTGCATCAAGTAAACATACAATATGTGTTCCATTCAGAAAAAAGCATCTTCGTGAAGCAACCACTTGAACGGGTTGCGCTAATCAAGATGTTTTTTTTCTATCCTTGCCTTCCCTTTCTTCCCTTGAGATGTTTGTCTGTTTTGAGTTTGATACCCTGTTTCTGTTTTACTTTGAACTTTGACATCCGTACCTCCCCCAAGGATGTCTGTCACAAACTGCAGTCCAACATTGTGACAATGCTTTTGTTTTCCCGATCCTCTTTATGAACTTCCTGTTTTCGTATCCTTTTTTCTGTTCTTTCCCTCAAGGTCTGGCGCACCTGATGTTAAACCGCCAAGGTATGGGGTCTATTGGTTTGCTTTTCCTTCCCAGCCACCTGATCACAACATTTTCCCTTCCCGTGGTATCATTTAAGTTAACTGTGCTGCACTAATATCTCCTCTCCTCTTTTCTCATATACTTGCCTCTTCATTTTGGCTTCCTGTCATGTTGTGCTCACTACTCACTCAATTTATGTCCATCAATCCTTTGTCCTGACCACTGACTGATCTACTGGAACATCACCTTTGACCTCTACAGTTTTCCGCCAAGGTAATGCACCTTTGCTCAAAGCATCTTCAAGGTATTTACAAATGGAGAACGGTATGCAACAAGGTCCATATTAGATCTATAAAAAATCATTTAATGTTTATTAGCCTTTCTTTTAGCAGCATATTTTTGACTAAACTTTTACGCCTCCTTATTTCACCAAAAATAACCATCTTTCCAGTAGTTTTGATTGAAGTAGGAACATTTCACTGTGAGGTTTTGATGTATGCTAGCGCAGGCATACATCTGTTTTCACGATCTTAGCAATAACTCTTTTCATGACAAAGATACATGACACGCATGTTTGCAAAAAAAAGATTTCCGCAATGGTTTTATGTGTATTTGTGCTTTTTTGGCCACTTTTCCCCCTCCGTCAAGTGAAGTCACTGTTCTGTCTTCTCAGCTTTCTGTGAACGCCAGGCTTTAATGACCCGCTGCAGCATTTGTTATTTATCCGCGGTTGACAATATTATTGATGATACACGATCATTAATGTGAAATGTTGAGTCGGCCTGTCACAGCAACGTGTTTTTGAGGAATGGTTTTCTTTCTCTTTTTTTTCTTTTTCTTTCTACAACAACAAGATAAACTAAATTGTCAGTGTTGTATTGGAGTGCCTTTTATTCAGCTTTTATTCAACAAGTCTTTTTTTTAAAACAAATTATCCCATTATTGATTGTCGGCAAATCATTCAAATTTTAACAAGTTAATACAATATCGTCTGACTACTGTCATTGAGGTCCACAGTTTCTTTACACAAACTTTTCCAATTTAGTTAAATATATTGTATTTAGATAATTATTAATACTCCCCAAAAACATTCATATTACACTCATTTTCTAGTCACCCTCATGTCTACTAAGGGTTGTTGTGTTTGTCGGTAAACGGTAGACACTACGAGGTCTCTGAGTTGCATTTTATCCTTTGAGCTTCAGCTACAAACAAGAATAAAATATCAACTTGTTTAATTATTTTCCGAATACAAGATGGACTTTACAGCCGAGGAACACAGAGTCATATTGATGTTTTTGTTTGTCTTTATGGACAAAGAAGAGTAAGCCATTATCTCGACAGTCAAATGGACTTACATTTCTGCCTATAACTAATATAATGAAGTAATGGATTACACCGAAAATAATCCCAACCCTTAGTCAACACGAAGGGTCAGTAGAATTTTGGGTGAACTATCATTTTAAGTTTGAATATGCAAAACACTACATTTAATTAATCATTACATTATTAAAAATAATAAAGGTTATAATGAAGGTGATACTTTCACATTGTAAAAGAAATGTATTTTAAGATGAGCTACCTCACTAACAAGTTCATAACAATCTATTACTGAACAATACAAAGCAAAATCTCATCCTTTGTTTGAGGTGAAGGTGTTTTGTAAAAAAGAAATAATGGGTTGAAATTTGCCTTTGTGAGGTTTATTTAACGCACCAAATACCAATTACTCTGCAACAGTTTAAATTCATAATTAGTCAACATTGTGATAGCAAAAAATTCAAATAAAATGGATTCTATTTATAAAGAAACAAAAAAAACTAAAGCCTGTTGGATACTAGAGAACATACCATAGGGAAAACGATAGAAATGTTTTGGGAGGGTTTTAAAAATACATTCCCATCCCTTGTTTCACTGAATCGGTTGAAAGTAACTCTGTATGCCCTCTGTGAATTACATTCTTTCCACTTCCTGGAAACGAACTGGTTGAAAATGGGGGCAGAAGGATATAATCCCTGGTGTGTGTAAGAGTGTGGAATTATCCAATTGGGTGTTCTCCTTAACACTTCATGCCGTAAAATTGATTACACTAATGTCACAGCAGATGAAAAGGCTGAAGTGAATACTTCTCTGACTCTCTATCCAACTTTCTTTTTTCTCCGCCACTTTAAGTGGAGCAGCTCAAGGCTGCGTCTGATTGCGTGACATCATATGTTCTGTGGTGACTCGCTTTAGGACAAATGTCTTTCAAATCAGTTATCGGCCTTCAAGAGGCTCGGAGATAATGCTCAATTTAAGCTCTGTTGAGTAATACGACAGAACAATGGGCGTACAGAGATTAGCGTTAATTCCTGCTTTGAAGCAACTCTAGCATGTATGATAGTTTGTGAGTCAGATACAAAGTAGATCGTGAACATCTCATGTCTATAATTACACATCAAAAATGTGTTGTTCTTTTTCTTGTTATCTATAAGCCGGTCTCTTAAACATTTTGATACCATATATCAGTGGCCTGGCATTTGTTACTGAGCAAGGGTAGCTGGGTATTGATCGAAAAAATTTGGATACCAGTACTGATACCGATACTTTAACTTCGATACCGGTTCCTGATCGGTACTTTTAACGGTATCAATTTCATGAGATCAATTCTAACGGATAAAAAAATGACAATACAAATCTCGACTTAACATTTTCTAAGATTTTGTAAATTTACACCTGAATCAGTTTTCTTAGAGAAAACAGAAATAAGAAATTATTTTTGATGCAAAATAACACTCGCTAACAAAGTAACAAATTAATCCGACGTTCAATATCTTTGTCATATCAGATTTTCTTCAGAAAAACCCATACCTTATCAAGTGTTGATCACTTATGGGTACTGGATATTGGCACCGAAAGACGAAGCATGTACTACCAAAGCATTACCGTTGGTGCCACAAGAACCGTAGTTTGATCCCCAGTCCTAAATTTCTGTTATACTGATTACAACTCTTAAAAAAAGTGAAATACTGGATTAAGATATTCAGTATAAAACGATCGATGTTGTCTTAATAAACAAAGATAATCCGTTAGGAGAATGCAAACATATTTATAAGTTTGTTAATGATTGAATATCCACTCGTGTAACTACAAACACTTCATTTTTGATCAATATTGATCGTTAATTGGGAACTTTTTAACGTTCTCTTCATTATTGATACGTATGAACTTTGACGCGGAAAAGTATGTCCGCATGTTTTTTGGTGCGTACGACCCCTTAGTACATGACGCCCCTTGTTTCTCTACTAAGTTACATTAGCTTTTGACTCTTGACAGGTATTACAAGACACACACTTGCAATGTATACATATAAGACTATCTTATTGCAGAGAAACTAACCCAGTGCTGATTCAGCGTTCGAATGAGATGCATTTTTCATGCACTTCCATTAGTTTTTGGCCAGAATGGTATTTTGTTTTGGCTGTTTTTACCTGAAAGTAAGTCCATGAAAATAATGGTTGACATTAAACCGATCTGTCGTGCAAAAGAGAAATGATTTTGGGGACCCCTGCATTATACTACTGATTTAACCATGTATATTATTAAATTATACAGCTTAATATAAAGGATTTGGAACCTAAATACATCCAGAAAATAAGACACAAATATCCAACCTTTAATGGGAATTAACATTGACGTAAACATTTAAATGATTTTGCTAAAAAACGAAAATGCTTGGTCACTGTTGCAAAATAATTTAAACATTTTGTTTTTCCAAATTGATTTTGTTGTAATCTTAAAAACAAAACCAGATTGAGTCCATAAATCATGTTATGCTTACCTAGGTTGAGAAATATTGATGGATTTATTGTGGCTAAAAGGAAGAAAAAGAGCCAAGTCTGGCTAATGAGCCACAGTTCATCCCACTGCATCAGCGTTATAAAACTTTCAGAACGCTGTTTAATGAAATTACCCAGACATGTGTTTCGACAACGACGATTCAGCTTCTAGCCGCGAGAGCGTCTCTGGAGAACTTTGATTTGATCTGTATTTGGCCACAAATGATGTCAAATGAAATATACACACCGCGTTTGTCACTCTTTGGGGAGGAAAAAGCCATATAAATGAGTTAACAGGACGCTGCAGGAAATTGTCTGTGTGCCCAGTTTTACAAATCTCATTCCAAGACTCAGAGCTGTCGAGTAAATAGCGTATTTATTCAGGCGTTATTCTCCGCTTCTGCTTCTCATGCCCGCGGACCCGGGACAATCGCCCGCCCCTGCCGTCCACATGCCCACACCACCTCGCTTTAGTCGGGGGGTTCATCCAGTCGAGATGAACCCTCCTTCTGCCCGGCAGCTACCCTGACATAGTCAGCAAATCTGCAAAGAAAAAGCATTTTGAAATTAATCAGCTGTATAACCGACTATTAATGAGGAAACTGCATGTTGACATTTCATTGTGTCGAGAAGCCGCGCGGCATGTAGCTGTAACGGATTGGAACGTGTTGGCTAATGGGGAGTAATTGCAGGTGATCCCTCCTGATACTCCTGGTTATCTCCGCAGGTGCTCGCGCTGTGAACACGTGCGTTTCATGTTAGGCAAGTGCAGGACGACCAAGAAAAAGCAGCGTATAGCTACATGACACGCCGGCAAGGTGTAATCCGTCACATATCCGGAAAATCAAGAGGAGCGCCGATGTTACCCTTGAGAAGGCTGCGCTGTTTTATTCATAGTTATTCGTTATCGTCCCACCTAGCCGGGGCCAGAGGGTGCCTGTAATATGGAGTCACGGCGAGTCTCATTCTGGACTTAAAGGAGGAAACCAATGTCTACGGACAGGTTTTATGTCAATGGACGAGCAAATGAACATAACATAGATATCGAAGTTTTAATTAACAGATGAAGTAAATATAAATAAAGCTCTTAAAAATATAAAAGGTAAAAGTTGGTAGAACCACATCTAAAGGAAATGTATTTATTAATTTACCTGCTTATTTAGGGTGCTGAGATTTTACAAAAAAGGTAGATAATTTAAAAAGAAAAAACATTTAAAAAGCACAGCCTACGTTGTTGCAAACAGTTAATGCTATGTTTTAGCTAGCTAGCATTTAAAGCACGGAATTAGCTTTAGCCGCTAATCTGCTTCCGCTCTGATGACAGTTTTAATTTATAATATTTTTTTAAAATCCATCATCAGTTCAGCTTTGTGTTACAAATATATGTTAAAAATGTCATGTTTTTGACTGTTTTTAATCTCATTGTAAATGCTGCTAAATTTGACCACCAATATAGAAAAAAAAATAAAATCTGATCCTTATTTCGAGGTTTGAAGTTGTTAATGTGATAGAAAGCATTAGAGGATCTAATCACAAATAATTATAAAATCAGCAACTGACCCTCTTTTTATTCAGCAGGTGTTTCCCTGGTTATTGTGCATTATGTAATGATGTCACATTAAACCATTATATTTTCTTAATTTTCTGCACATTTGGCCACATTTACTTCCCTTAACAAGAGCAGAAAAGTTCTCAGCTTTATAAGTCCCTGTGTGCGTGTATACTGGGCCAGTTGGTTTATTGCTTACCCCCAAGACGCCCTTCTGTTGTTATGCTCTCACTGTTCCTGGCCAAACAAAAAAACAGCCTTTAGTCTTACTTAAGGCTGTGAATTGCCCCATCAACATCACTTAGGTTCATGGAGTCGAGTGCACCCTCGACGTCTGGCTGTCTGGTGGTGGTGCCAGCGTCGCTCTGCCACATGTCGGTCAGGTCTGTTGTTTAAGGGAATGATTTACAACCCAAGCCCAGCCACGAAAGACTCTATCGAATGGTACAATTCACAGCAGTTATCTTTCTTAAGCAGCTTTTTTACACCCATTTATTTATTCATTAACTGTATATGATTGATTTGAAAGATGCCATATGGTAGTTTTCTTAGTGTTTTGAAACATCAAGAAAGTGATGAGTGAGGATGCACTGATATAAAACATTGAAAAAGAAAAAAAAAAAAGGAAAACCAAAACATTTAAATCAATAAAAATGCTAATTATTGCTTCCATTCCACTTTTGGCTATTTATTCATGCTTAGCTCAAAAAAATCAAGGCATTTCTTAGAAAAGCAAAGCGGATTTTAACATTTATTTGTAGGATTACAACAAACAAACTGCATTTAGTGGAACTGCTGACATATTAATCATTAAAATGTAGTGGGTTTTGTTTGTCAATATAGGTTAATTACACTCAGTTATGAGTGTTGAATGTAGTTGCAATATATTCTAAACTCTTAAACGCACCATAGGAATCGCATCATCATGGAGTGCATAATTTGTGGCGCAGCAAATTATATCTTTCTTTGAGTCTTTCTATCACTTTATGGTACAATATAGATTAAAAAACATTTGTATTTACAAGAAGACAACAGGAATAAATCAGATTCCGAACTTTATCCATGTTTCACAGCCATACCGTTAGCAGTTATGCGTCATCGCAACATCGTGTTACGGGCCAAAGCAGAAAATGCAATTTTGGTCCATTTTATCCCAAAAATGTTTCATTGGCCGAAAATTTTAATATGACAGCAGGGGGCAGTAGCGATCCCAAACGCATAAGCTTGTGTTACATATTCTACTGCACCACTAAGAGTTTGAATAATTAAGCAACCTATCAAAATTTCCTGAAAATCTCATTTAAATCCGTTTATCAAGTTTCCTTGCTAGGTAGATATACTTAGACAACAGAGAGTTTGACTGCTGACTATATAAACTAATATTTGACTTTTGCGATCTTAACGATACAGAATTAAAATGTAGAATATGAATTAATAACAAGTAATGAATTCACTCTAGAAACTGGGCAGCAGGGTATTTTAGTTAATACTAGCGAAGCGCTGATGAGGTTTCATGAAACAGTGTTCACATTTTCAAAGGCCACTAGATGGCACTGCTCTGTAATCTGTTATTTTTAAACTGAGTTTTGAGATTGATGACACTGTTTCATGAAACCTCATCAACCCAGAACTAGTTAGTACTACAAGACTTCTTCACTTCCTTTCTGAATGTTTCCCTTTTACCTCTGTGCACTTCGGTTTTCGCCAACAGTCAAAAACAGGTGCTTTGATGACTAGATTGTCAGTGGGTGTGAGTGCGTCCGTCTCCATGCGCCCTGTGAAAGCAGCCATCTTCATATTTCCGACCTTCTGAAAATGTAGCATTATTCATTCTCCGTTTAATTTTCACATAAGCTCATGGTTGAAATCTTCAATTACATGAGTCACCGTAGAGGCCTGTTTGAAAATTGATCCCAACCACAGTCATCAGTCGAAAAAAAAAAATACTCTCTGAGGCGCAAAAACCACGCAATCTTCTCACCAGTCGACTGTGGACGCCGCACAAACAAAAGCGACTCCTGAGAGAGCGGATCCTGCTGTCTTTCGTTGACCCCGGAGTTCAGAAGCCGACATTTACTGTGCAAATAAACATGGGCTTAAGGGACAGCTTATCCCTGCAGCTTGAAACAACTTGCTCAGTAGTCCTGAGGCTGTGTATCAAACACACGCCAAGCAAGGGTTGTGTTTTTTCTCCCTACTCGCAATATTGCTTAATAACGGAAATTACAACCCTTGAAATATGCTCACAGGATACTGTCAGTGTGTGCACGTGTGATGTGTTGCAGAAACTGTTAAATCTTTTCCACTCGCCTCTGCAGAGCTTTCGAAAGTTTTTGCAAGAGACAAA
Source organism: Callionymus lyra (assembly GCF_982586985.1). Lineage (NCBI taxonomy): Eukaryota > Metazoa > Chordata > Actinopteri > Syngnathiformes > Callionymidae > Callionymus > Callionymus lyra. Next base: position 15,884,711 of record NC_141831.1, read on the forward strand.
TTAAAATATCTGTTGTCATGTTTGACGAATACGTATTTTTAATGTGCTTAATTTATTCCGAGTTAACGCAAGATATGTTTGTGTTCATTTGCAGTTTTGTGTTAAACATTCAGTTTGTCAGGAATTGGCTTTTCATATCTTGTGTAAAGTAGTTTAGAAAATTAAAAAAAAAAGTATATATTTTAACCCTTTTATTGTCTCTGGGTCAAGGTGGCCACTAAACAAATGTGTTTGTTGTATCCCTTGTGTTGTCTATTTGTCAAGATGAACAACATCCACCATCGCATATGGCGATCGTTTACCTTGACCAAGAAACAACACAAGCGATACCTCATACACTTTCCTTTTTTTTCAGTCCTCCGGGTCACCTTGACCCTTAGATAACATAAGTGTTAATAAGAAAATCAATTGTTAATATGTATACAAAAATAAAATGGAATGTTTGCAATGTGTTGGAAAGAAATGAAAAATACTCTATAATAACTAAACTATCCAAATATTTCCGTTTGACTCAAGTGACTTTGTGTGTGTAATTGTGCTCTTGTGGCTGCAGTGATTGTACGGAGAATGTCGCATACATTTTTAAATCAACTTCAGTTTACACAAGCCGTCAGTGAAACTACATAGTGTTTCGACTAGCAAAGAAGGCCATACTAAATCGCCAAAAACATGAATTAAGATTGCAAAGTATTCCACACAAGCTGGAATTCAGTCAAGTACATTTCTGGTGCATTTGCTGTCTTTGTTCTACCTACTATATCTAGTTTTATTCGGCAAATTCAGAGTTACATTTTCTGTTTCAACAATATAGAAGCATGGAATCAATATTGTGGGAGTTTTATTTACTTAATATTATTCCCCTTCTGTTTGTTTTATTTAAAAATGCTGAAAATAAATGCATACGAACATCTTATATTTGTACTTTTAAATATCTGTTTGACTCGTGGTGGCTGAGTGAAAGGATGTGAGCTCAATCTTAAAGCAGAATATATCATCTTCACCTTCACCTTTTTAACATTTTTCTTTTTAATTTTAGGACAAGAGGAGTCCCTTGGTACCTTCAAAGGAAACGAGTACTTCAGCTACAACCTGTCACAGACCCCGATTCAGAGCAGCTTGGATGAGATCACCCTTTCTTTCCGAACGCTGCAGCGAAACGGCCTGCTGCTTCACACAGGGAAGTCGGCCGACTATGTCAACCTCTCCCTGAGGAACGGGGGTCTGTGGCTGGTCATCAATCTGGGCTCGGGAGCCTTCGAGGCCCTGGTGGAACCTGCCAGCGGGAAGTTTAATGACAATGCCTGGCACGACGTGAGAGTGACACGCAACCTTCGACAGGTCAGTATTACGCTTGCTGTGTAATTTTCGTGACAGGCTGTGATGTTCAAAAGCTTTCACAGATGAATTCCGCGGTGAAAAGTTAATAATAATGTTTGTCCGCATCTAAAGCAGGGTTGTGGTTGAATAGCACTTCCACTGAGTGTTACTACTCTTGTACTCCTATTACACACATCCTCAACATTTTCTCTTTTTCTTCATTCAATGTTACAAAAACTGATCTTCGCTTCTCGCTCGAACTGGTGTGATCGTCAAACGATTAATTTTGGTGTCTCTTTGCAATCCAGGGTCAATATCTGGGCAACTTAAGCAAGCATTCTCAGAATCTGGGTCACGACCATACTGAGCACAAGAGGTTTAAAGCTTAAAAATGAAACTTAATATGCTCATGATAGCAGAGTAGAACTGATCTGAACATATATAAAATGTTTTGGAAGGTGACAGCAAACCCTTTTATTTTGTATTTATTACAAATAATAGATCTAATACTTCTTGCTGTAGTTCTTTGTTTAGAAATTTTCTCATCGTCGTTTTTGTGAATATCTTCAGCTCCTCAAAAGAATTTGAATGAATACTGTATCAGATTCAGAAACTTTTGATGCCAGTGTTGTAAACAGATTATAGGATTATTTTGTGGTTTCAGTACAAAATAGGTAATATAAAAAACAGAACCGAGTACCTAGGCAGCCATTCTAATGCACCATAATATGATATTATATTAATTTAATTTATTTTTATATTTCCTTTTTTCCCTTTTCTTATGTTTTTCCAACATATTTTGGATCTTTGCGTTTCTCTTTGGGTTTGCCCCCTAAAGAAATAGATGTATAGACAGTATAGAAGTGGCCCCTGAGGTATTTGAATAGCCCAGCCTAAGAACGGAGCACAGACCTGGTCAAAATGCCAATGTGGCCCTTTTTCTGCATTTATTAATGCAGCCCTCTTTAGGTCAGAGACAAACATATTTGTGTTTATATATAAATCCAAATGTTTTTTGCAGAGTTCCCTTTATTATTCACAATATTTTTTCTACTATTTTTATAGTTTTGTTTCTTCGTCCTTTCCAGTTTTCGGCTTGCTGGCCCCTAGTGATGAGTCAACATGTGGCCCGGAAAATGTAAATGCCCTATAGATTCTAAATAGTGATTGGTTCCAGAGGCCTCATGAAACAGCTCTGTAGTGAAGAAACTGTATCATGATACAGTTTACACTCCAAGTTTGAAAAACATTTAATGATTAATTATATTAGTAGATCAGAAGCAAATATTATAAAGCAGAGAGTGCCATCTAATGGTCTTTCCAAATAAAGGTCTGGTATCATGATACTGTGTCTTCACTACAGAGCTGTTTATGAGGCCTTATCGAACCACATACTTTAATATTTGCCTTAGATCAATCGTCCCCTAGTACAGTGATCCGCAACCCTGGTCCGGGGACCCGTACTGGTCTGGACAGAAATAAAAAATAAAAAACATTTTATGAAACTTCTATTCAATTGATTATTCTTTTGAAAAAAGATTGTATTTTCTCTGAAGCAACATAAGTCTGTGAGTCTTGACACCTCCATAAACCTGTTTCAGTCAAGTTTACTGAAAAAATAAACCTGTAAACAAGTGAAATACAAACTTGATATGATTTATTTTTGAGCCGAAGGTTGGTCCGTGGATATAATGCCACCATTAAATGGGTCTGCGGTTCCAAAAAAAAAAGGGTGAGGACCCCTGAGCTACAGACTGCATCTACAGCCTTGTGTAGGAAAGTAAGATGATCAGCAGGATCAAAGATTACTTTCACTGCCTGTTGGGTGGAGATCAAAGGACAGAAGCAAATGGAGAGATTACATCTTGGCCTGTGAGTAGGATTGCCGTCTGGAAATCCATAATTTAACTATCACCCGACTCTACGAGTCAAAGGATTAGCATATAATGATGATAGTGTGGAATTAAAAAAAAACAATGATGATTGTCATCTTGGAACGACGCGACCGAGAATAGCTGGATTACCTGGCGCGGCGCGCAGGAAGGATGAGGAGATTATGGCGCAGAATCATGCGAGAATTGGCATTGAGATGCCGGGCGAGCCACCGCTCATTAGAGTCCATCTCGCTTTATCCAAGACCCCAGACGCTTTCCACTCCATTTATATAATCCTAACCAGCATCCTGTATGCGACATTAGCACGGCACGCTGTCATGACTCTCAATATAATTGGTTGTTTCCCGAATGTGTGAATTCTAGGCCATTGTGTTGCTGTGGTGAATATCAGCGCTCAGCAGGGATTAGCAGCCCACCAGTGATCCTCTTCAATATGAAGAATGTTCTGGATGACACTCCGAGACCTCTGGAGGAATAATGGGCTCCGACGTAAAGTAGTGACGGCCAGAAACCTGTATTATTTATTTAGCAGTTAAAGCTTCAAGAGGCTCTTGTTTGTTTCCGTTAAGCTAGCTTTAAGGAAACATGTATGCACAGTCCTTTAAAAAAAAGAGTGAACATTTGCTCCTGCTGAATCCATAAAAGAGTTTTATGTTCCAGCTGAGATTAGATGATGACGCCTGGCCTCCCTCAGATGAAACAGATTGTTTTATTAAAAATGACTGACAGCGATTTTCCTTTTTTTCCGCGCCACAGATTTGCTGCAAGGCCTTTTTTTTTTTTTCCTTTTCATCCCACTAAGCAAATCATACTCACCATTTCCTCCCTCGCGACAGCTGTTTTTTTTTTCTCTACCGTTCAATGATCGTGATATAGATTTTCTTTAGCGTCGTTCTTGCCGATAAAACGCGGCCGCAGACGTTGCAGAAGAACCACGGAGGTCACGCGGCGAACACACTTGTATAATGAATCGCCGGAGTTGTGAACTTATTGCACTTTTACTGCAGCCAAGTACAACTGAGCCCCGAGGTTTCACATTCATTAACAGCGTTCACCGGACACGACACACTCCCAGACTCCCAGCCGACTGCGAGCTCTAATTGTGTCCCCAAAAAGATTGACTTCTTTAAGTCTTAACCTCTTAATTGATATCCATTTGTCAATGGATCAAATACATCGTAAGAGTGCACCCTTTTCTTTTCAAATGTCTCCCATATTGTATTTTTATATTAAATTAATATAATTTCCATTCGTTTCATGTCGTGAGTCGGTGTCATCGCGTTTTATAATACACCAAGTGGGTTGTGTTTTAATGTGAGTCACAAGGTCAACTTTTATGTCTGGCAGATGCACAGCTTAGCTCAGATGAGTCATTTCAGTCGATTTTTTTTTAAAGGATAAACTATGACAATCTGCATAAAAAGCAGAGCATCTCACTTATAATTGCTGCAGTTAATGTTTCAGTAAATCTGCTCTAAAAAAATGAGTATAAAGGACGTAAAAACGATTTAAAGTTCATAGTCAAAGTTTGTCTTAATTAGAGCTAAAAAATTTGATAACAATTTTCTTCCAAGGCAGTGATCTATAAAATGACTTTACACTAAATCAGAATTGTTTGGTCCAAATATGTCCTTTTGTTACAATAATGGACATGGTCAACCGAGCAAACCCTCCTCTTTTTTAGGAAAGAAAACATTTATAACTGCATCTTTGACTTGATGATCATTAATGAATTCATTTGTTGCTATAGTTCAGGGTTCATTGTCCTTGTCTGTGTTTATTTCAGCATTAGTGAGAAGAATTCTTTGATGATTTACTCAGTACTAAAACACACGCAAACTAATTGCACACATGGGAACAAAGGTGGCCTTGTTAGCATACCAGCTCAAATCAATACGCAAGCTAGGTCGTAGAAGGAAAAATGTAAATGGTTCACCACGCACAATCCTTATTATGAGCTAAAAGATAGGGGGAACTATCTATTTTTGTGTGATTATATGCCAGTGCATACAGTGTGTGTAATTTTGCTCCTCTGGCTGCAGTGATTGTAGTGAGATGAAGAAACAACTTCACGTTGACACAATCCCTCAGTAGATTATTTAACTACATAGCATTTCAACTAGCAAACAACATAGTTTCTACAGATAAAAATTAAATACTAAATTGCCTAGGAAACAAAAGTAAAGATTGCAAAGTATTCCATGCCAGCTAGGACTTTGTCGAAACTGCAGTTTTGTTTGGCAGAGCAGTATTTTCACCCTCCATTTGTTTTATTTATAAAACTCATCAGTAGAAATGAGTTTAAAAACTGTGTTCCAAATTATTACGCAAATTATATTTTTCTCGGATTTTCCTAAATAGTCGATCCACGACAGTCATCATAATTTTCAAATCGTTAACTGTTATTTAATGAATTTGAATGTTATTGAACAAACCTCCAAACGATAACTGTATATTTTTTAAGACTTAAAAACTTAAAATGTACTGTTCCAAATTACTACGTACAACAGAGTTTTATAACATTTTATAGGTTGTTAAAAACTGAAAATGCTCTTTTGTTTAATTTGCAGCATAAGGAGGTCAAGGTTACTGAAATCAAAAGCTATTTCAATCAAAATCATCTTAACAGGTGAAGTTACATTTGAAAATAGGACCCCTTATGTGATAATAGCTTCACAATTCTGGCATTTGACCTTGTGAGTTCCATCCCCATGATTCTGCCCCAAAACATGACTCCGCCGGCGAATAGAAGGTTTACGAACAACTGCAAACCTCTGGAGGACCCGACACCTTGATGTTCGTGAGGCACAAACCAGAGGCACCAGCAGCTTCAAATATCTGTTTGATACTTTGTATTGGCATTTTAGCAGCTGCTCTCTTAATCCGATGTATTTGTCTGGAAGAAACCTTCCTCGTCTTACCTTCATCTGCAGGAACCTGTGTCTGCTCTGAGTCAGCCACAAAACTCTTAACAGTACGATGATCCTGCTTAAGTTTTCGTGAAATATGTAAGGTTTTCATACCTTCCCTAAGGCATTGAACTATTTCACGCTTTTCGGCAACAGATCCTTTTCCTTTCCCATGTTGCTTGGAATCAGTCATCTGCTTAATAATGTGGAACGCCCTTCATTAGTAGTTTTTCCATAATTTGGATCAACCGGCAAACTAGATCTGTTCTAGATCTCCCAAAAAAAACACTTCCGAGCTGTGTCTTTACACATTGTTAGAAATCCTTCAAAGGATTTGTGGATCCAGATTGTCATTACGACAGCATCAAAATAATATATTTTTTCTTAAAACTTTTTTCTCAACAAGCACATGTTGGGTTTTTTTTCTTCCATATACAGACGGCTCACATCCTTTGTAGAGCCAGTTAAATAAAAATCAAACAATGTTTCATCAAGATCCCGTTGCAACATTTGGATCGCTTCATTCTTTTGTGGAGTTTTTCTTTTCAATAACAAGTGAAAGCAATCTTGCTCAGAAGCTTCAATGAGATTATCTTTCGATCTGGATCCTCAAGAACAATAAATCAAGTGTAAAGGATTTATTTGAGTGTAGTGTCATATTTATTTGCTGAGGCGGGACTTCATATGAATCTAAGTATCTCATCATCGACGGTACGTTCTGATCCTGTCACATTCATCAGTGCATATACTTCCCTCCTCCTCCACATCAATTTCCTTACTCCGGTTTTCGGGGGGGAAAGCGGCAATCCGATGCTCCCGACGTCACTTTTGCTTTCAGTCGTGCATTTGATCCCTGTGCAAATTGCTTTCCTCTCAGATAAGTTACCTCGCTGACATGTAGATAGGGGGAACTTAAACTCCCAAGAGAGCGCTGGTGGAAACATTTTATTAGATCCGGTGGAGCTTTTCAGGCTACAATTCCCTCTATTGCTGCCACCCCCTCCCCGCTCCATCTTGTCTCAGGCAAGCTGATTCCAGTTCATTCTGCCTCTTCCCCTGACCCTTATTAATGATGCATCCTCTTATTTATGGCTCTCTATATTTGCTTTTCCCAGCCAGTGTGTTCCATTCTCTCACCAGTGTTTGCATTGAGCCACAGAACCGACATAAACAGACGAAGTATGAATATATTATAATGAAAAGTCTGTTCCAACAGGCCTGCAGCTGGACGATAATCTCGTCTCATTCGATAATTACTCGAGCACGTCTTCATCTGATGGTCGCTTGATTTCCAAATTTATGCAGCTTAATTGCACATATATGAATCAGTGGTTGAGCGATTGCCGCGCAGTTGGGACCGTGGGTGAGCCAAAAAAAAAGGAATCAACAAAGATACGTTTGGCTGTTAACAGTCGTCTAGGTTTTGATTTTGTTGCCCCTGGTGGACTGTGAGAGTAAAATCAGGACAGAAATGGTGTCAGAAGTGGGATTGAACCCAATTGTGAGTTCCTCCGGTGATTGAAAAGCTGCAGTATGATTATTTTACGAAGCAAAAATTGTGTCTTTTCGAAGAGGATCTTTCTTACCATCTATCAATTATTTAAAAAATTAATTTTAGAATTTCTATTTTATAAGAACTTGTGTTATTCATGAGTACTTTTTGTGATGACTTTTCAGGCAAAAAGCAGCAGAATCATTCATGAATAATCATTTATGCCAACAAAAAAATGAAGGTTAACATTTCAGTGTATTTGAATTTGAGTCCAAATAGACAGTCGCCACCTGGATTTATTAACTGTGAATATGTAACAATATAGGAAAAAAAAGAAAAGAAAAAAATCAATAATCAGAACCGGATTTTTTTTTTTTTTTTTTATTGGCCAAGAATAAATGACAATATACACTGTTTATTTTTTGTGTCTTTTAGGGGATTAGCGTTTTGGAATAATGAATAGAAATAAAATAAAAAATATATACATATAAATAAAACGGGATAAACTACAATAATATAAAATAAATATAACAAAATAGTGCAGAAACAGATTGTTTATATATATATAAACAACATATGAATATTTCTAAGTGATACAAAGTGCAGTATGAAAAAAAGTTATTGAAGATTAGAAGCATTTCACTGTTGTCGTTTTTTTTTTATAATAAAAAAGTTAAATTATTAATTCAATTCGTTTGGTGGAAGGATAGTCATCATCTTAAATTCATGTTTCAGTTGTTAAATTTAACTTGAGTCCTCATTCCTGTGAAAAATGCTTGAAGAGCTGAAAAGGTTTGGCATGAAAGCATTTTTTTTTGATGCCGCATGTTCACACAGACAAATCGGGAACGACGTAGAGTGCTCCCTTTTTTTGTCCTACTTATAAGAGGTGACATATATCGGCTAAACATTCTACATTTGCGTGTCTTTTCGAATAGAAAAGTCTGCGGAGATCGTTTAGCTGGAAAACATTTCATATAACGAAGACATCTCCACTAACTAAATGAAAAATAGCAGATAATATTGTATTCCCTATTTTTTGAAGAAGTATTTACACTTGTATATTTATGTATTTCCATTTATTTAGTATCTATGTATATTCATTACCATGTCCTTCTTTCTCTTTTTCCTTCCTTTTAATCTCCATATATATTTAATAGTGTTTTCCCAGACAAAAATGTTTATATTTTAAGATTTGTTGCCTACATTTCCACATTCATGCCTTTTGTAGAGACAGATGCAGTTAATGCTGCTAAGTGTTGAGGAAAACCATCTCAGCCGTTTCTTTTAAGCGTCTTCAAATGTCAGCTGTAAAAGCGATGATGTACACAAAAGTGCGATCTCATGAATCTCGGCACTGCAGTCGAGTTCACAGAGTTGAATAGGAATGCATTGAAGATCTGACCACCAGATACGTGCTGATCAATACCTGTCGGCGGTGAATGGCGATCCTGTAGCTCGTCTGTGATCCCTGACATCCGAACATACAATCTGAGGTTATCTTTTGTCCTCTTTCTTTTTGATAAGCCAGTGGAATAGACAGCGACTGCAACAGCAAATTCTCAAATGCAGAGTTTTCCTTACCATCCTGAGGGCTCAGCTCTGCGATATCGATCGATCCTTTGTGATTAAGGCTGCGCCGGTTTATTGCTGGCGCTCTAATGTTGAAAACTGTTAAACGTGGCGCTGGTGGTTATGTTGCTATTAACGTGAATCGGGCTGGTGACAGCTCATCAATATACTCGAAAAAACTCAATTTTCACTGCTTTTACAACCGTATTCTGTTACGACTGCAATATTGGAAGTGTAATCTGAGATGAGGAGAATCTATATGTAAAAGTCAATACTGTAGAATTGTGTAAACATGTGATAATACATTAAACATCTACTGTAATATCACCATATATAGTATTTTTCCCATCCATATTAAGTCCAGTGCTATGTACACAGTTTATCAAAAAGTCACACCGAGCCTTTTCCTTCACGCAAAATCCAATTGTCTACATTTCTTACCCCAGATCGAGAGCTTTTATATCTGAGGAAGTATACACTTTTACTGTTGGCTTGTTGTCATGGCAACAGGCATCAATTTTTTTTTTTCTTTTCCTCCTCAATAGCGTCTCAGCAGTTGCTCTGACTGATGTGTGGGATGGATGTGGTTGTTACCAGAACGATCAAGATTTGTTTCACCTGATACACCATAATATGAATCCACATTACACAAACTCACTTTGGGGATTTTGGAAAACCTTTTTATATATTTATATATATATTTGGGTATTTTATTCTCTCTTTTTTCAGGAATTGTGTCCAAAAACGTCTACGAAAATAGTGTTTGGTTCTGTCTTGATGGAACCAGTCAGGTGCATCTCAGCATTTACATACACCCCCTGATTTGAGTGGAAACTGAACTGGATGAACCGTTTAGAAGCTTCTGCCAATATCGCTAATAAACAGCTTGTACTGCTCTCACGATTGACCTGCTGGTAGATCATCGAAAAAATGTTGAACGAAAACTTGATGATGGCTTATGTTTCGAGCACCTAAACACCTACGGCTCTGTCCTTTTTTAACCTTACAGTTATTTCCTGTTCATGTAATATTTCCTCTGATCAAGTACTTTTATGTGTCTTTATGTACATGAATACAAATGTAAACCCAGTGAAAGATGGTTTCAACGCGATGAGATAGGAAATATTTAATTAGTCTCTTGGGTTAGAGTAAGTTGGTAAAACAGAGAAAACAAAAAGTGAGTATCTTGAGTAATGAGGGTCAAATAGTTTTTTTGTTCTTGCTGGTTTGAAGGGTTGGTATTAAGTTAATTACCCTGAATTTTCCAAGTGATTGAAACTCAATCTTCAGGTTTCTTGAAGGTCATTGGTTGAAATTCCATTAAATAATCATGTATACATTTAAAATATCGATTCTAGTCCCTTATCATGGGTTGCAGAGAGGTTGGATCCTCTCCCAGCTGCTTAGGGGGAGAGGCAGGGGACACTCCGGACAGTAGGAGTAACCCGGAGTCCTCACAGTATGTCCAGAGAGAACATACAAACAAAAATGACGCTGCAACTTGAGGCAGTAGTTCTACATACTATCCCACCATGTTTCATGAAACAGTTTCCCCATTTTTAAAGACCACTAGATGGCACTCTATGCTCCATGTAAGTGGTCTCCAACCTTTTTGCAACTATGAGTCACTCCAAGGGAAATGTGTGACCTGAAGAGCTATCTTTAGTTTTTTAGACACTTAGAAATTACTTTATATATATTATTATAGATGATAGATGATATTCCACTAATACACTGATTAAATTATTGATTCTTCAATAAAGTATAATTATATTGTATACAAGGTGAATGAAAAATACTTTTTGGAACCAGCCATTAGGCTACTTCTTGGGTGCTCCTCCGAAAGCTGATGCCCCCCACTCTATATTACACAACAATAGGACTCATGAACACAAAATTATTTTCACTGTCCACACTTTCCCTTTTACACACTTTCTGCACTAAGTCAATAGTAAAATTGCATTTTCATTTATGTTTAGGAAAACATTTTTTTTTCATGTTTGCACGACTGATGAAGATTGGTAGTCGGTGGAACCCTTCACTAACAATGGCAATGAATATAATTCCTAGTTCATTTTGAGACTAACAGCGCCACCTATTGAGCTCTTAACATGGCGGCAATGTGTCATGAAACCTCATCAACTTTCCTAATATGTTTTGTTTGTTGATACATTTTACATCATGGAATCTGACTGGAAAAAGTTTGCGACCCCAATGATCCAGTATACTCAAAGTGCCTTGTCAGAACAGTACTCTGTTCCTTGGCTCACACAATGTGACTCTACCACAGAGGTAGTAAGCCTAATTAAGCTAGAAATGGGACATATTTATAAGACCTTCGGTGCAATAGTGGTGTTGCCTTTTTATTCAACGTGGTGGAGCAGTGGTTGCAGCCTCATTGCAAGAAGATCAAAGGTTCAATTCCAGCCTGAGGCAATTTTTGAAATGCACCTGGATATTGTATATTTAGAGCTTGTTTAGAGTCGTCCCTGTGATTGTGAAAGGGGTTCAACTGGGTAGTCATTTATGATGATAACATAGAGTTTTTGAGAAAACAGTGGATATCTCGGCAATTTACTATTTAGATGGTAACCCCTTACGGTCTTACGTCAATAGCTACGACATCGTTCTATTGGGATTTTAGGCATTGCATGTTTTTGTAGTAATGTATCTGTGGCTCTATGAAAAGTGGATGAGCAGAAGAAAACAAGTAAATAAGGCAACAGGAACCTTCTTGTACTTCGCTCAAAGAAAAAGATGAAAAATGAATGGATGGGTAAAAAACTAACCCGCACAGCAACTCATTTATTTCGAGAGTTATCGACTTGATTGACCTCTGAGAAAAAACTTTTATTGTTTCTTTGTACTTGACCCGTCTTTTCGACTTCCTCCAGGTCACCATCTTGGTTGATGGGATTCTCACCACCACCGGCTACACGCAGGAAGACTACACCATGCTCGGCTCCGATGATCTTTTTTACATCGGAGGCAGCCACAACACGGCCGACCTGCCGGGGTCCCCGGTCAGCAACAACTTCATGGGCTGTCTGAAAGATGTGAGTACAGGCTTTGACCTCCATCATCGAGGGACGGAAACACAATCTGACCCTCTTCAGATCTCCCTGCTGGAGGAGGCATGCGTTCTGCATGTAGAAAATCATCTCTCGCGTTGAGATTGATTTTCCCGTTATCGGGTGTTTGAAGGAGAAACAATACAAGAATCTTGTACAGTATGTGCGTTTATAGATTCCTGTTCGGATCCCTCCGAGAATAAGACAATGAAACGTCATTCAGAAACTGTCTCTAAAAAGAAAAACAAAGGTTATATATACAATATATATTTCTGTGTATGTCTTAAAGTAAAGATGTCCACTTATTTCTATTCGAATCTTGTATAGTATGTGCGTTTATAGATTCCTGCTCGGATCCCTCCGGGAATAAGACAATGAAACGTCATTCAGAAACTGTCTCTGAAAAGAATAACAAAGGTTATATATACAATATATATTTCTGTGTATGTCTTAAAGTAAATATGTCCACTTATTTCTATTTACTTAGCTGACTGGTTGCACAACACAACCACATTAATAAGGAAAATAAATCCCACTAAGTAACCCTAAAAAAGACACACCTATGAAGTAAAAACCATTTCAGGTGACTATATTTTGAAGGTCATATAAATAATACTAAAAGTAATCAGTACATACTTTTGCATGTGTTTATTCATATACTACTAAGTAAGGACGATTTCCAGAATGTTTGCTGCTTTTTAATAAGTGGAAAGAGATGAAATTTCAAATTGTCAATATATACTCTATACCAGGGGTGTCAACGTTTTACAGGGGTGTCAAACTGGTCCAGAAAAGGGCCGAGACGGTGCAAGTTTTTGTTCCAACCAGTCAAGCACACATGAGTTAACCAATCAGGTGTCGGCTTAAACAAGCAACACCTGACTGACAATTAATTGATTACTGTCTTCAGACGCCTGATTGGTTCAACTTTATGTGCTTGACTGGTTGGAACAAAAACCTACACCACCCCGGCCCTTTACTGGACCGGTTTGACACATGTGGTTTAGACGTTTATACATGTGTAGTCGAAGCTTCTGACCGTTGTGTAACCGGTTACAAGGAGATTTATGATCATTCTATCGCAGTTGAAATTCAAAAATACTTTCTAATCCTATTTCATCAAAGTCCAAGGTCAAAAAGTTATCTAACAAAAACATATTCTTGTAGACTCACTTCAAGTAAGTACTAGATTAACGGCAAAATACAACAGATGCATCACAAAACTTAATTTTCTGTATTTTTACAAACAATTAGGCAGAGTAAAAATGCATTCATTTTCTCTTGTAGTAATTATGGTTGTTCTAACTGACATCAAACTGATTTGCTGTGTTCTAAATCCAAGTCAGAATGATTTTATACGACTTTGGTAAGCTCCACAGTAATACACCATTCATAACAAAAAAAAAGTATGTATTAATTAATTAATTTAATTGTTTTACTTACTCATTTTTCAAAGTCTTAAAACTTTATCGACAACACTATATCTGTGCATCCGTTAACCTTCTCTACGATACATCAACATTTCATAAAATGATTTCTTATAAAATCTATTCACCTCCGCTAACAACTAATAACACTCCAACATGAGTTCTATTTAGACGTTGGTTAGCACATCCAAACACTAACAGATGTGCGCATCTGAGTGTAGTAATACTTAATTTGAACGAGGCCTCCGTATGAGATTATTTCTATTTCGAGCATCACTGCTCAAACGCTCCTTTGCCATTTGTCTATTCACATCTTGGAAGACAGGTCGCCTGAGTCATTTTGAATTGTGTACCTTCCCAATTATCCTGCACCGTGAATAAGCTGATATGAAAAAGACATGTTTTATTTATGGACGGGTTATTGTCCTCACGCTGTTGCCAAATCCGCAACCTCCGCGTAGTAGGTGGTGAGGCAGCTCGCAGGGAGCTGAAATGTCAGTTGGAAGTCGAGGAAGGAGGAAGGCGGCCACGGGATGAGGATGAGAAATAAATGGTCAACCTTTGGAGTTCCTCCTGCTTTCACCACGCATTATGTCCTAGATGAAGATGGAAACATTACCCACTTAGAGCTGAATTATTTAAAAAGGTTGGGGCAAAAATGTGAGAGAATATTGAAATTTCTACTAAGAATATTACATCCATTTCCATTACATGGAAAATTATATTTTCTCCACTTTCCTCAATTCAATTCTTCATTCATTCATTCATTGTCTAACGCTTTATCCCTTACTGGGGTCGCGGGGAGACTGGAGCCTATCCCAGTATCATAGGGCGAGAGGCAGGGGACACACAAAGACAGACAACCATTCACACAAGCTCTCATACCTATGGACAATTTCCCAAAGTTCGCTGTATGTTTTTGGACTGTGGGAGGAAACCAGACTACCCGGAGTAAACCCACGCAACATGGGGAGAACATACAAACAATTAAATTCTTTAAAAAATTAATTAATATGATTGAATATGATTAGTTTTACTCTGCCTTATTTCTTTTTTAATATAATCTATTATTCTCAGTTTTTTTTAATGTTTCTATTTAAAAAATACAACAATCAAAAATAAAACACATTGAAAATGTAATGTTTTTAATTTTTTCGCTATTTTGTTTTAAATATTACTCTTTTATTTAACATATTTAACAGTCTCCCTAACGTTAATGTGTTGCTCAGTGTTCAACAAGCTTCGCTCTGATGTTGGCACATAAGATATTCACCTAAAGCATTATATTCGAGAGGCGAGCACAGTTGGTAGCTGTCAGCTGAGACAGAGCTGCAGAAAAATGAAAGATGGGCTGCTTCTCTATCTTTTGAAAAATAACTTCTGCATCATCTTGAGGAACAACTTTTTATTTATATCCCAGGATGGAAGATTATTGGAACTAACTTTCAACACTTGTTGCTTTACAAAAGAAAATATAAAGAGTTTATATTAAATGCACGAAAATACTTTTGAATTATAAGTGATGACTTTCCTAAAGATTGTATTTTTTGCTTCACGTCTTCAAAGGATCATAAGTGTGTCAGTTTATAAAGGTCGAAATAAAAATACAAATGTAAAATTTTACATTTTTATGCTTTTTATGCTTTTAAGTCTTTGAACCAAATTTGATTTATATTTAATTTTACAATTTTGTGGATTTAAGTTTTCACTTTAAAATGTAAAGACTTGTTTTGATTCATCTTAAATTTGTAATCTAAGCTGTATAATTGATAGCATTGATATGATTTTTTTAATTGACTCCTTAATTATCTGACAATTGTACAATTTATAGTTTAGATTATAAAGTGAAGATAAATAAAATAAAATTTAGAAATTTAGAAAATCCACAAACCATAAGAAAAATAAATATAAATCAAATTTGGTTCAAAGACATGCAGCGAAAAAATAGTGGAAAACGTGACCCAGACTTATTTTATTCCATCAACACACAGTTCATCACAATCATGTCACCAAATAATGTTCATGCAACCCTTAGTCGTCGTCTATAGAACATATATGACCTTTCAGGGCTGACGCAAAAGCCCACTTGTGCCAAAGAAAAAAAAAAAATTCAAGGTAATCTCAGAAGATGAAGAAAAGATGAAGTCGAAGCCTATTATCCTGCTGAAGTTACCATTATCAGCCCTCGGGCAAGTACATTGGCACTTTAAACCTTCCATCCAGTTATTTCAAAGAAAAGCATTTGCTAAATACCACGTAATGTAAAAGCCAGTCTTTTAGACGTTTGGTCCTTTACTCTTTCCACAGAATCGTCTCATTGTCCTTGATTAGGTTCCAAGAAATATCAACTGGGCAATTAATCTGATGCTTAAAAGCAGCCATCAGTTAGAATGAGAAGCAATACCAAGAAAAAACAAGTATTTTCTTGACTCTGAAAGGTGACAATTATTCACAACATTTCTGCCATAACTATCCTCAGATTACGATTTTTTGTTTTGTTTTTGATGCAGAAAATATCAACACGAGGAAATATTTGGAGCTTAAGATATACTGTAGCTGCTTATTATAATTATTTTAAGAAATAATAAAATAAAAATACCAAGGACGCTCCGCTGAACAACAGCAGTGATCCGAATTAGTATAAATTACTTGGAATGTTTTGTCTTTTCAGTGTTATCCCCCGGGTGGACCGCTTTTATTTTTTTTACCCCCATTTATTTTCAGCCAATTACAGCAACACTAAATAAACATCCAGCTCTGGAGTCCGATCAAATTTTAGGCAACGCTCGATCCCTGCTTCTAGTCGTAAGCAGCAGAGGAATTGATAAGAATTGATCATTTCACCGTGATTTTGTTTCCGCCAGATGGCTTCAGTTGTCTCCAGCGAGAATCTTCACATCTCGTTTTCAAAGAGCGTATTTATAGCAATCGTGGCAAGTTATTGGAAAGCGTTTCATGCATGACACGTGAGGCGGTGGAAAAGAAAGCCGACAACTGAACGTATACTTTAGCTGATTATGGTTTGAATATGACTATAATGACTGATGTCAGAGTTGAAATCACTGAAATACGGGTTTAAGTTTTGCAATTGATAATAAAACAGTTTTAAGAAAATGTTGGTAAATTGTTTTGTAAAATAAATTCGGACAATTTTGTTAACTTGACTGTGGATTTATATAATTTAAATTTAAAATGCTAAAAAAAAAGTATTAAGATCGGCAATTTATATAAAAATATTTAAAGGAAAGGTTGAATAAAGGTTGAATTTTGGAGAATAAAAACAGGACAATATATAAACTTTGATTTATTGACTTGTTTTCAAGCATTTAATGGGATTTAATAGTTTTCATATTGCAAGGTTTATTTAGTTTCGTTTTTTGAGTGATTGAATTAAAAAAAAATCGAAAGTTTCCAAATTAATGATTTTTCTTACACATATTAAAGTTGAATTTATAATTTCAATGATTAAAAAGCAATTATTCAAAATGGAATATTTTTCAATTCATTGCCTTTTAAATTGAATATAAAATGTGAAAATATCTATATATAATTTAAATAACATATCCAATTTTTTACATTGACTTTAAAAGGCAAAAAAGTAAAATAAATATTTGAAAATTTGATTTATTAGAATGAGAGCATCAGACTCAATGAGTAAAAAAAAAAGAAAACAAATTACAGTTATTTAAAAAATCCCAAATTCGATTTAATGACTCAATAAACTATAATAACTGTTTCAATAAACATCATTGTACAGGATATGTGGACAATGGTTTTAATTTGACTGTAGATAATATAATTAAATTTGAAATGCTAAAAAAGTATTTAACTATATAGATAAATGAGGTGTGGAAAGGGTGAATACTATTGAAGTGGTAGTTTCAGTTCAAAAATATAAACAAAAATCTCCGTACAGGAAATGTGGAAAAAGGCGTATAATCCGACTGTAGATCTATAATAAAAATTATATAAATTAGAGGCTAAAAATGTATCTAACTCTATTGATAAACTAAAGGGGCTTTTCTATGTTTTAAAAAAATATATAAATATTATTGACGTGGTAGTTTTACTTCAAGAACCATGAAATATAATGTAAGTTCTAAAGGACGAAGATTGTAGGGGCTGTGA
This sequence comes from Callionymus lyra, assembly GCF_982586985.1. Classification (NCBI taxonomy): domain Eukaryota; kingdom Metazoa; phylum Chordata; class Actinopteri; order Syngnathiformes; family Callionymidae; genus Callionymus; species Callionymus lyra. Next base: position 15,902,522 of record NC_141831.1, read on the forward strand.
TGAATCACCCGGGACAAGATAGTACATGTTAGAGGTGTCGAGAGGAGACCATCAGGTTCATCAGATACATGGAAATAATGGCGTCTCCCCAGAAAAAACACCTCGTCGTGAACAAGATGAATTTCTCTTTGTGGCGTCCTTACGACTCCTGCTATATGTCATCGCCTTGAAAATAAAAAAAAAGCGAGTGTCGAGCGAAGAATCTGTACTTCAAGCTCTCGTCAAAACCAGACCATTATGTTGTGTGGCTCACAAAAGAACAGTAGGCTGCGTCAGAAGACATGTAAGGATATTTATTTTTGTATTCCGAGCTAAAACATCCATTGTTGACCTTTCAAAAACAAAAAAAAACAAAAAATAGTCCTCTGGGTCGTGCATTTCCGTGAGCGCCGGCGGTGATGAACAATGGCTGTCCATAAGTGCTAATGTGCTACTTCCACTTTGTATGAGTGAAGGTCCCCCCATTTACAAAATTGCCTATTACACCCGTTTCACCTTCATCAGTTTCACCATCTGATTTTGCTGCTTAATTAGTCACAGTGAGGCAGAGCGAGGTGTGATATTGGCTCCCATTTCCATTCCGCCCCACAGTTAGTCTGGTGTGCAGTGTGGTGTGTCGCCTCACACTGCGACCGGCTGCAGACGGATGTGACGGATAACAGAGGGCTCCAGGTGACTTACAACTGATGCAGAATGAGACAAGGAGGGCTGCGCCCTGACTTGCATAGCAATGAAGGCACAACACCAGATAAAGGGAACACAAAGGAATTCACAAGCAGCCCCATTATAATGTGATTTCTTTTTTTCTGCCTGTCGGGATTTGGACTTTTTTATATTTTGTCAACGCTTTAATAACAGGAATGTAAATTGAAACATATATTATTTTTCATTTCCTTGTCCAGTTTGAAAGCTACAAACACATTTGTTCACATCTTTTGGGGATTTATACACACACACACAAATTCAGGAATGCCCAATTATTTTTAGAAAGGTAAGATGATGGGTCTCTTCAGAGGCAGTTGCAAAGGTGGGAATACATTTGAGAAAGAATAGAAAGCAAGGTTTCATTAAGTTGTTTTGGAATTGTTATTTCTGGATATTGCCTAAAAAGTGATGTGTTAATACTTTCTTTAAGGAGGATGTTTCTAAGAATTATAAGGGAATTACAGCAAAATAAAAACATGAAAAAAACAACACATTAAGAAAATAAAGCTGCTTATTTGGATAATTTTTATTTAACAAATATTTTGTCCCTACATATTATTTTATCTATATAATCCAATAGCCTTTTAATATGGAAGTAATTCCATTGGAATTTGAATGGTTGAATTTAAAAGAAATTAGTTTAATTGTTTTGCTATTATTTCATTGTTTTTGAACAATTTAATTCAATTGTTTCTATATGGAAAGGTTTGTTTTGTTTTATTTTTAGAGTAATTTAATTAAAAAATGTAGGATTTTTCTTGCACATAGTAAAGTTTGATATTATGATTTCAATGATTACATTTTTTAAATTAAAAATGGTGTATATTTCATGAATTCTTAGCGTTTTAAATTCGATATACAGTTTTAAAATAGAATTGGCACCATTATAACACATTATCATTAAATTTAAAATGCTACAAATTAAAAAAATTGTATTTAGAAAATTAATTTTGAAATTATTGGAATTAGATTATCAAACTCTATGTGTAAAAAAAAAAACATGTTGGCAATATTACTAAAGTTTTCACATTTAATTTTAAATGCTGCAAATTATAAAAATTAGGATTTTGGGATAAAACATTTTTTTATTGGAATTACTGTTGGTGTAAAAATCAATTCAATTTTACTTTGGAAAAAAGTATATATTTATATTTATTTTATTTTATATTTATATAATTTAATTAAATATTTTGTATAATGAAATGTATTGTCTTAAAAAATGCTGAAATATATATATGTAAATTTGGTTTCCAGTTCGGTACAGCAAGTTTCATAAAAACAAGAACAAGAACAAAGTGCAAGGCATGACAAAGTGCAAATATAAAGAACAAGGATCGAAAGGATCCTGCCACCAAACTCGGAATTATACAGCCCAATATCATGAGGAATGAATGAGTCCCTGAGTCTATTAGTGTTGCATAGACTAAAGCAACAACAACAAAAATAGATGACTTTCAGAATTGTAAACAGAACGTAGATTAAGAATATATATATATATATATAGTTGTGGTGATTATTGTCGAGCATTTTTACCTCTTTTTTGTTCTGAAAATTAAAATGACACCTCGGAGATATAATATATATATATTATATCTCCGAGGTGTCGTATATATATATATTATATCTCCGAGGTGTCATATATATATATATATTATATCTCCGAGGTGTCATTTTAATTTTCAGAACAAAAAAGAGGTAAAAATGCTCGACAATAATCACCACAACTTGTTAAAGTAAAAACAGTGTGTGCCTCTTTAAGCTACATAATTGATAATGCATATGATTTATTTCCTGGTGTCTTCCACTTGATGGTTGTGTGTTAGAAAGCATGAATTAAAGCCGGCAGTGAAGCAAGACGATGAATCTAATTATTTGAAAACAGTCAGGCTACATTGAGAGAGCATGAAAGGTTCCACTCGCTCGCCTCGCTCTCTGCATGGAGTCACAGTTTGAGACGGAAAAACACTTTCTGTGAGACAAAAGCGCTATCTTATGAATGCACGGAGAAGCATAAAAACTGATGGCTCCTCGACGTATACTTGACGTGCACTTGACACAGTTCCGAGTGTGTAATCCTCAGGACATTTCTCACTCTGTGTGAAAGGAAAGATTGGTTCAGCGTCGTGCCCTTGTGATGCGGCGGTGTCACACCGACGCCTGGTGTTTATTGATGAGTGATATTTTACCTTCGCTGTCATCTCACTGTGACATCTCTGTCGTTGATCAGGTGGTCTACAAGAATAATGAGTTTAGACTGGAGCTGTCTCGCCTGGCTGAGCAGAGAGACCCCAGGATAAGTATCCATGGCGACCTGGTGTTCAGCTGCAAGAACGTGGAGGCTCTGGAGCCGGTCACCTTCGACACACCGTCTGCCTACCTGACACTGCCGAGGTGGAACACCAAGAAGACCGGAGCCATATCGTTTGATTTCCGAACCGTTGAACCCAGCGGCCTGTTGCTGTTTAGCCACGGTAGTCTGCAGGGGGCTCAGCCTGATAAGAAGCCCAGGGCTGACTATTTTGCCCTTGAGCTGCTGGACGGATTCCTCTACCTGGTCATGGACATGGGTTCTGGAAGCATCAAAATGAAGGCCAGCAATAAGAGGCTGGACGACGGCAATTGGTGCCATGTGGACTTCCAGAGGAAAGGCCGAAATGGTAACCTTGATATTTGAGAAAATCACTGCAACAATATTAAAATAACTGACAGCATAATTCAGTTATAAATGACCTTAAAATAACTAAAAACAATAAGATGTTATAGGTTGTGTAGAGCAGTGGTTCACAACCACTTGTCCTGGTCTGTGAGGCATTTCTCAGTCAAGACAACTGGAAATATAACACTGTCAACTAGTAGTACAACATAATATAACATAATATACAATACATCTTGAACAAATCATTATTATTTATTTTATTATTATTAAATATATTTGCAACATAACAGACAGGATTCAGTCCATTCAAACAGCACACATTTATTATTTTATTTACATGGTTTTTGTTTCGTTTTTTTGGAATGAATTAGCGGCTTATTCTTAATGGGAAGAAATTGGTCCGGATATTTGTAAATTAAGTTCGAACTGAAGGTTTACATCTGACACCTTTTTAATGCTTCATTAATCAGGGCTTAAATGTATTGAAAATGATGAATATTAAATCTTTCACTATCAAAATACATTTAAAAATATTATATTAAAAATCGAATTACATTGACCCTTTTGTTCTAACGTATTCATGATCTATTATTAGTTAAACTGGCAGATACGGGCAACTTCCGGTTTAGCAAACTTTTAAGACACTTATTTAATTGGTTTTAAGAGGAGAGATTTTAATCAGTACGAATAAAACCTTCCTCTCTAAATTACAGTAAATGTTTTATTATTTATTTTAAAGTATTCATGGTTTATTGTTGTTTAAACTAATACAACACTGACATATATCATATAAACTTCTACTTCTACTTCTGAGAGCCTTTATTTTGCACGAGTTATTCCGGTTTGGCGAAACTTTTAGGAGAAATTTTAACCAGAACGAGTAAAAAGTTTCTCCTTTCAAATGGCGACGCAGGTATATAAGAAGACCAACATTTCAGGAAATATGTCGATTTTTATTGTTCTCGTCTTGACTTGACTGTATGGTGTTTAAGGCGTTGCAAGTGTCAAATACATGCTAGCTTTACAGTGGATTTACGTTTCAAACCTTAGCAACGCCACAGGTGACCATTTATTCCATTGTTATATCAAACACGTCAGTATTACAGTATTTACAGGTCAAAGTGTTTTGTCAGTATTTGTACAGTTTTCAAATGTAAATGTCACAGTAAAGCTTTATTTTGTTAATAACTACCTTCAACTGACAGCTCTTAATAGCCATAATTCACATGGCGGTTCTTTTCAATCGACACTCTAAGAATATATTCCATAAATTGTCAATCTTGGAAAACACACCATTCAAATGTTCTATATGGACCTCTGACTATGGTTGTCCCTCCACAGGAAGTGACATTATTATTTCTGCTCCTGTTTAATGCAGAGTTTCAATGAAGTCCACTCACAGTTTGTGCTCACTTCACACAGCCCACTCACACCTGTCTCCGTTTTCTCTAACAAGTACGAGTTGACTCACTGTTAATGCTTCCCTGCAGGCTTTATTTCCGTGAACAGCCAGAGCATCCCTTTCTCCGCTAATGAAGGCAGCGAGATCCTTGACCTGGACGGGGACATGTATCTCGGAGGTCTGCCGGACGACCGCCAAGCACTCGTGCTGCCCCCAGAGGTGTGGACCGCCTCCCTGGGCCTCGGCTACGTGGGCTGCGTTCGGGATCTCTTCATAGACGGCCAGAGCCGGAACCTGTGGAGGCTGGCCGAGGTCCAGAGTGCGGTCGGTGTCAGCAGCTTCTGCACCAGGGAGACTCACGTCAGGTGCAGCAGGGAAACCTGTGCCAACGGGGGATTGTGCAGGGAAGGTTGGAACCGTCACATTTGTGACTGTAATGGAACCGGCTACCTCGGGCCGAGCTGTGAGAAGGGTGAGTGGTTCCGCGCTTTTCACACATGCCGGCCAAATGTTTTATTAAGAGAATTGAAAGTGTTTCTTTTGGTTAAAATATTGAAACCTACTCATGATTATACTGAGTTTTTTGTCATCAATTTTGAGTCACTAGAACAGGATCTCTTTCTAAAACATAGGGTGGTTAGAAAATATCGATTTGACGATGTATCGCAATATTCTTTTCCACGGTACTGCATCAATATTTTCCAGCACTGTATCGATTTTCAAATCATAGCTTTCGGTGACCAGGATTCTTTTATCGTTTATAGTTTAATAAAGTGCGTCTAAAATAAAAAAAATAAAATTCACAATTAACATGTTAATATTCAATTGCCACTTGTCATTGCGTCCTTTGCATCAAGCAAATCCTTAAATGTGTCAGTCATGATTGTATCTTTATTCACATGCCCTGGTTTTATAACATGTCACTGAAACCTCGAAAACTTTAGCTTTTATTTTTTTTTAATATTTTTTCTTTATGGTTTTTATTTAAGTAAAGTGTTGATAAAATAAATTAATGTTAACGTTTTATTCACAAATAACATATTCACAGTGCTTGTTCATTTCTGTGTTGCAATTCAACTTCTGCCCACTAGATGGAGCAGTCATTACGTTTTTTGCAGCGACAAAAAAATCCTGTGACATCCCAGCGATAACTGAGGATGAGAGGATACTGTAGCTTTTAAAGCTGATATTTGGACCTATTTTGGTTTCAAAACAAATGAAAACAGTAGAGTCAAGTACTCCACAATACTAAACATATATCCTTGTTCCTACAGTATCACAATATGTGCTATTGTTGCCTGGAGAGTATTGAGTATTGACATATTCTTGCTTATACAAACCATTTCTAAGAAATAAGCTCAGTAAAAGGTACTGTTAGTGAACCTTCAGTTAATGAAACATGATTGAATGACCACCTCCTTCACCATTTCTCTTGGAAAAAATGCTATTTTTAAAAAGAAGTTACTGTGTTATTATTCAAAACATGAACATGAAACCATGTGACAACCCGCTCCTGATTGAGTGGAACCAATCTGAGGTTTGCTTTGTCCTCCCAGCAGTAAATATATGTTTTGCTTGATTGTTGTTCTGGACAAGTATGACATTACCGCTCACATAAGTAAATGAAAAAGACTGTTACATACCAGTGAATATTCATTTGTATACAACAAGTACAAAGAAAAACACCTAATGTATTTTTTTTTTTTTAAAGTAGTTTAAAATAAGGAAAAGATTTTGAACTACAATGATTTTTCACAAATTATGTTTTGTAAACTTCACATTGAACATGTTTTTTTTTCATGTTTTAATACTATTTATTCTCAATTAATTAATTTATTATTATACAAAACCTGTTATGTAGAAGGAGTTTTGGAAAATAGCGATACACTTAAATATCGCAATATTTAAGAGTATTGATATTTTATAGATATTAAACAGCATTGAAAACATGCAATTGTTGAAAGTGTTTGTCAATTTTTGTGTTGCCAAATAAACCTCTGGATGTATTCATTACGTCCTCTATGCCAAAGAACAATGAAATCCTGCAAGAGCCCAGTAACGACTGAGGACGAGAGGATACAGTCGACTCCAGCAGCTTCTGAATCTGATGTTTGGAGATATTTTGGCTTTCATTTATAATAATTAAACCGGTGGAATAATTCCAAGATATTTAGTGTCCCCTAAAACTGTTTTCTAAATTATGAAAGTGAATCGAAATATACTGTATCGAATAGTCTTGTCGGAATATTGTATTGCTACATCCGTGCATGTAAAATGGTTTGTCTGAAATTGTTGTGCCTTAAATTTGAGCTGCATAATAATTACTTATTCCTCTTAAACCTCCTAATTTTTCCAAAAAGAAAGATAAATACAGTAGAATAAAGCCACAAAAGTACTCCTCAAAGTATAACAACCAACAGTTTTAAAATGTTTTTTATTTATTTTATTGACTGTGTGTATTGACAAGAATTCTCAGATATCAAATTACATATAAAAAATAAAAAAAACGTTAATGTGCAATATATTGTGATACTGTAGAATATTTCTAGTACGCAGTCAAATATGCCTAAACACCAGCCTTAAAAACTCCTGGAGTCGACGGTATCCTCTCATCCTCAGTCATCACCAGGATCTTAAAGCTGGAAGATTTATGCGACACATCATTTAACAAACATAGTGAATATTTGCATGTTAATTGAAAATGTAAAAAAAGAAAAATTGAATAGTTTTGTTTTGTACACATAAGAATCAAATACATTAAGATACACCAATAAGATATGATTTGAAAAACCCCAAATTTAAAAAGTGATACAAAATGTTGCAAATATTAAGTGTATGGATATTTTCTTAGAGGGTTCAGTGACACATTTAAAACCAGGGAAGGGAATGAAGATACAATATGTATTTCAGTGTCTAAATATATTAAAAAAAAAAGGTTTTATTTCCCATTTAGCTTCCATTTTATCTCATTAAGATTGTTAATGATAATCTTCGCGTCATGAAATCCTTTTATTTGCTGCTGTGATGTTGACACATTATTAATTTGGCATATCTTATCTCATGCTAATACAGTAAACGGGCTAATAGCATCTCGCGTTGCAAATGAGATACTTTGAATCGACTCGCAAGCAAACACCGAAACCCCAGCAACGCCACAGTGCAGGTTAACAATGTGTGTAATATTTGTCTTCCTTGTACAAGCGATTGGAAGCCGATCCATTAATGAAACGTCACAAGGTGGCAGAGGTTTCATTAGTTCATCGGCTTGAATCCGTGCAGATGGTTTTCTCATCACGGAGAAATTACACAGATGTATTGGCAGCTAATAAGTGTGGGATAGTATTAAATCCTTGCTTGTGTTGTGCTCTAAAGCCTTCTATATTGCAGCAGTTAGATGTTGTGTGGACATGCCCTGGGCTTTTTCTGCCATCTGCTGTAGCTGAAGGGAACTGCAGTCTGGATGCTCAAGAGTGCAGTTTAGAAATACTCTCTGTCTATAGATGTTTTTTTAACGTCTGCTCTCTCTGGACTCCTGTCAGATGCCACCACGGTGAGCTACGACGGCAGCATGTATCTGAAGGTGCAGCTGCCGAGGACGTTCCACACGGAGGCCGAGGACGTGTCCCTGCGCTTCATGTCCCAGAGGGCTTTCGGCCTGCTGATGGCCACCACGTCCCAGCAGTCGGCCGACACCCTGCGTCTGGAGCTGGACGGAGGCCGAGTCAAGCTCACTGTCAACCTGGGTAAAAAAAAAAAAGCTGCTGCTGTGGCGAACGCGGGCGAAACTAAATTAACCACCTGACTCTGTCTCAGGATCCCTTTGTTCTCATCTTCATACACGAGCTTCTACGCGACGATACCGTCACCACGGTTGCTTGATCACTTTAATACAAGATGAAAGGAGGGTTAATAGGAGGAGATGGTTTTAGATATTGATGCAAAATTTCAACACTAAGCCACAATTTCATTAATCAACAAAGAACATTTTGGTAAATTTTTTACTTTCATTTTAAAATGTTTAATTACATTTTTTAAGCCTAGTAGTGTAATGTAATATAAATAGTAATTGTACAAATATTTATTTTAAATAGTGACAAATTATTTCAGTTTAACTTAAAATGTGCCCAAGCCCATAAAATAAATATAGTTTAAGAGGGTAGCTAAGATACAGCTATGAATTAACTTATATGTATATATTATTTTTATTCTACTATTCTACTATCTAAAAATTGTATTTTATTATTATTTTTTAATAACTTTTATTTTTTATTTATCTTATATATATTCCTATTGTTGTTGTTTTTTTGTTTTTAATATATATTTTAATATTTGTACTGTATTTCTTATTATAATCTGTATGTTTGTTTTTGTAATTAAGTAAGTAAAGTAAGTAATTATTTATTGAGCGCTTTTCCAGACCAGGGTCACAAAGCGCTTAAACAATCAAAACAATACTCAATAAAAACGATTGTATTTTTTGTGAAGTGCTGTGACAACTTAAATTTCCCGATTATAAGAAAAAATAAGGGTATATTGATTGATTGATTATTTGTCATACATTGGCTGAATTTGGGTAGTCACAGCAGTTCACAAAAAAACATTTAACTTAAGTAAACATTATATTAAGACAAACAGTTCACAAATTAATAAAAATAATAATATAAAATATAATATAAATGCATAACATTAAAAACAAAAATAGAATAATGATAATTGAATAATAATAAAATCATCAAATGAACACAATTATAAATAGAATAATGACAAATATATCAACAAACAATTAACAGAAGTAAAAGTACACACACTACAAATATACTAAAATGGGGGGAGATCCTAATTTAATATATTTATATATATATTATTTTGTAATTACATAATCTGTTTGGTAACACCAGTTAGAAAAGGTTTGTTTTAGGTAAGCGAAGCTTGAATTAACGGTCAGTCATGAAGAAAACTGCTAATTAAGTTGCGAATGTTAAATTAAACGAGAGGGAAGCTATAAATGGGAGGATTAGGGGAAGAAATTGAAGGTGTTGATAGCTTTTAATTAAGCAACTGTGGTGTCTAGGTATGTCTGTCCTCGCATCACCCTCTTCAGCTCTCTCTCTTTTCTCGGTCATTCTCTCTCTTTCAGTTCACCCTCTGGTCAGGCCCCGTCTGACCATCTCTGCTCTTTCAGCCCTTCAATGGCCTCGTCTGCAGTTCAAGGAGAAGGCAGGCAGAGACCAGATCTATCATGACTCGCTCAGATATTACCACTTAAACTGCTCGTGCTAAGGATGGAACCAATGTAGTCTCCCATCCCTGCACATTTACTGGCCTGTCCAGTTTAGCGCCGCTCCACTGGGCACAAAGTGCCAGTGATGGACACACACACACACACAGACACACACACACACACACTGGTCTCTGGCTGTCTGCTTCCACTGCTCTGTGATGGTTGACAGCTTGAGAGCACGCCGCAGCCACATGACTTGCACTCAATATTCATGACTTCTCAGTCGCATTAATGCAACATATTCAAACATGCTGTTTAAAAAAAATACATTTTAAGTAAAATATGGCCTATTAGAAGTTGCCAAAATGCTAACAAAGCATTTTTCTTTTTCTTTTTTTTTTTCCTCTGAGTGTAAGTTTCGTTTGTGGCTGCAGGTCGTGCAAATTGCCACGTTCCTCTTTGTTTAATGTGCTAAAATGCATTACCGAGTGACCCCAGGAGCAGACAAGAGGCTTTCAGCTAAAACTATTCTTACTCCCGTTTCTGAGTGGAGGTGCTTCACTGCAATTAAATATAGAAACTGTCCCATATAGAACACTTTGCATCACAAATGCCATTTCTTTCTGACTGAAATGGCCTTTTTTTTCTCTAAATAACATGTCTTTTTATCGACTTTTACTACATATAAAACATGACAAATATGAACAATAGTATTTATATTACAGTTATGTATTGCATTTTGTTATTTGTAAGTCAATTATATATTAAAAATGGCACAACCAGAGCTTCAATGTTTCCTTTTAAATTAGTGCAAATATATACCCTTCGGAGCCACGAGAGAAAAGTATTAAAAAAAAGTTGTGGACTCGAGTTAAATATTCCTAAAAATATAATTTTATTGTATTTTATATTCATTTTTATTTTGTTTTAAGTCTCATATATATATATATTGTTTCTCCTAGTTAAAAACAAAAACCTTATATTCATGTTAAGAGACCAGTAATGAATTATAGAAAAAAATATATTTTATTTTAGTTTCTACATGATCTTTGACTTCATGAGGGCCACGTAAATACAGTCGTAGGGCCACATGTGATCCCTGTGTTGCACTTTTCCCCTCGTCTGCTTTAAATACCAGACACAATTAGAGGTTAACCGGAGTCGATAAATGATCAAAACAACGTTTTCTTCATGACAATGAGAAGAACATGGATGTCAAGTCTGCTGATACAAAATGTTAGTTGACATACAAAAGCTGCCAATTCTCAGAAGAAAGTGCGGCACCTCTACTATTACTGCAAATACAAGCCTTATTGATCCCCGCTTTGATTGCGACTACTCATGTTTCCAACTGTGTCAGACTCACACTGAGCTTTTGCTTCCTCTCCGTAATGCTGCGAGCACAACAGGGGAGGAAAGTGGCGGTTTCGACTCTCTGCGCTGTCCCCGGATGGTGGGCTCTGAAAAGCACTGAACTGTCTGCAGAAATTACCTTGAAGGATGTGAAATATTCTCCTCTTTTGTGCTGTTTTTTTCTTTTAATCTCACCATCTCACTCTCTCTCTCACCAGATTGTATCAGGATAGACTGTAATCTCAGTAAGTGTCTCCTCACATTATATACTGTCTAGTGACTTACATGTGATAGTATCGTATACCTTCTGTAGCCTTATCTCCAAGAAAAATGAATGGATTCATTCTTTTATCGCTTCCTGTCCTGATCAAGCACAATATTACAGAGATTAGAACAAGCGGTCGAGTATAATACATGCTTCTGAGACCCGGGAATTTGTTTAAAAATGAATTTATTTCTGCTTTGTGTATCAGGATCAACACAATCGTTTCATCTCTGCAGCATGATGCCGCAGCTTTAAAATAACAAATTGATTTTTCTTTGCTCGGAGGTGGCTGCCTCTGTTCAGATGAATTAGTAACCTGAAACCCTCCGTAGATTTGTAGATGTGAAATTAATTTATAGGAGAGTTTCTCAAGATAATCTGCTCATTCGAAATCGTCTGATTATAATTAATGAGCGACTCTTTGTTCCGACACGATGAGTCACAAAACAATGATATCCACTTTAATGCAGCTTTATTAAGTTAAACAGATTCAAGTTTTTTTTTCTTTTTCATAGATAAAATTAATTTGATTTCAGTAAAACAATCTCTGAGGAAACATAAAATACTGTTTTAATCAAAGTTTAATAAATATATATATATATATATACATATATATATATATATATGCATATATATATGCTATAACGCTTAAGTTGAAGCTGTCAGCTCATTTTATATCCCCTGTGTTGCTTTTTTAAATCTTTTATTTTAACACAAACGCGCCAGTGGAGTCGAGAGCTGGCTAAACAAGCAGGTGACAGGGGTTAAATGGCTTAGTAGGAAGTCATGACTGCCCTTTAGCAAAACTCTGGCGCCGCGTTGTTGGAGATGGACTAACATTAAGGTCAAATATTGGCAAATAAAAAGTGTAAAAACGCTGCTTCTGCTCTCATGGTAAGTTTTGCGAGAATGTTTCTGAGTGTGAATGCTTGGTCTGTAATATTGGTTATAGAAGATGACATGAAGAAAAACAAATGTTTATTTTTCAATATTGTCATGTTACATACATGAGTGGTAAACTTTAAATACGTCTTTATTCATCACGAAAATAGTATTTCTTGTGAGAAAATCATGGATCACTCTTGTAAACCCTTTACAGAGTCAGTTAAATGTCATGGAAAATAAGCTTTTACCCAGCCAATCCTGTTATGATGTTAAATAGGTCAAACTCAGCTGGAGAACTTGAGAACATTCTTTTGCTCTTAATACACTATAATAAGCTGTTGGACCAACATCAGTAACAACTGGTTTTCACTGCAAATTAACCCTTATTTTCTTTTAAACAATTCTATATTCAATCATATTTAAAGCAGAAACGTTGATCGTGTTTTCTCCAGGAGAGGGCGCTGTGTATCATTTCTTAAATATTCTAAGCCATGTAATGTAATATGAAGCATGCCACAGCACTTCTGCAAGCACGTGATGTGATGTCATCTTTCGTCAACATCCACTACATAGGAATTTTAATAATAGGAAGCCCTAAAATAATGCATTCAAAGACTGAATTATTTTTCATTGTAGCAGTTTGTGTATACAAAATAATGAAATCAGAAATGCTCTGCTGTGAAATCAGTTGATTCACTCGTTGTCCTCGGCCTCAATGTTAGTGCTGATCCGTAGAACAGAAGCTTTTGAAGTCCTTCTTGTTTAATCATCAGGTTTAGTTTGAGCGATAGATGACTCTGGACGGAAGAAGGAATTGTGAGCAGGTTTACTTCTTTACATGCGTTCAGAAATGTATTTTAGGAAGGAGGAAAAATAAAAAAAGGCTCTTATGATCTCTTGTCTTTTATAAAGACTTTTTCTTAATTCTCGCAGCAGACGTCTGAGTGGTGATACAAGACTGTCTGGTTTACTGTTGCCTTGCAGAGAAACAGAAAAAAGCGGATTAGAGTTATTTCATTCATTCGATTTATCTTGTCCTTGTCTGCAGTTAGACGTTGATAATGTTGCATCTACATTTAACACTGTTGTGAATACAAAAAAGCATTTGCTTTAACTTAGTATATAATTTAATCAGAAAAATAAGCAAATTCTGATTTGTATTTTGTTGCTTCATTGTGAATGGTTACATTGTTATCAGCAGTCTGTCCTATTTTCAGCGTATTATTAAGCCATATAAATATGACACTTTGATGAAGTTATGCATTTAAATTGGAAATGTATTTCACACTCAATTAAGTATCAATGCAACTTTGTTGAGCCACTTAAATAATATTAGCACAGGCTGCATTGAAAAACCAACAGAAGCTCATTGTGTTCAACATAATGTTGCTCAAACTTGGCTACTTAAATAACAACTAGTCAAACACTATTTTCGCAAAATGAAAGTTTGCACCTGCCCTCTGTTTTGCAAAGTAAATTGAGTTTCTGTCTACAGTCCAGAATTCAAATCCCATTTACTTAGTATTTCCGGCCATAGATATAGATAAATATAAGTAGCCATGAGTAATAAATCTGTCCACATCCATGTTGACATTTTTACAATATTAACATTATAGTATTTAACTTTTTAAATTAGTAGTTTATTGTCTACTAGTGTAATAAGTTCATATGCTGAAACCTGATTTTTCTTTTGTTTGTTTCTAGAGATTCCATATTTAAACTTTCTCAATAGGAAACATTTATTGAAGATTCAAACAGACCCAGCAATATTTAAGCTTTATACAAATCTTTTTCTCTTTAATGAGGTCTTTTGATTTTGTCTTCTGTTCAGATTTTAAGCTTACATATTATCTTTGTACATTTCTGTTTCAATTAAACAAAAATTTGTCTCTTGATTGAGTTCTAACTTGACTTTAAACGATGTAAATACATCAGCGTGTCATCCACATAATGATTTTAGGAACATACATTCATGGCAACACAAATAATCTTTGGAGAACAGGAACCTATAGACGGCTTCAATAAAACAATGACATTTGCTGGCATTTAACTGACATTTATGTCCAGTGGCCACTATGTGGCGACATGACTTACGTCAAATAAAATACTAATTTAATAGCAGTTTATGGTAAGGAATCTTGACTTCACCAAGAAGACCAGTAATATGTGTGTCTCTGTATATTTCCTTCTCTTATCAGGATTTGTTTTCAGGCACCACAGACCCCCCCCCCCCCAGTGGGAAACACAGATAAGAAAAGCCTCTTCACTTTTACTTGTTTCATTACAGAGAGTCTTCCCAACATCTCTGTGTTCATGACGGAGATTTGGAGAGTAAACGTGTTTGCTTTCTGCTCCGATAAATTCCCTCAAGCAGTGTGTTTTTTTCATTACTCAAGAAATCCATGGAATAGAGAGGTAGAATGGTTTGGAGCGATTGATCCTTCTGGTGTCCGTCGTCGATATCCAGCAGGGGGATGCTATCATGGGGGGGGGGGGCGGGGAGAGAAGCTCGGGACTCTGAAGCAACAGTCACTGTATTATTTCCCTGGAGGATGAAACACTGAAGTGTTTGGAAAACCAGTTGATGTTTTCCATTTATTGCCCCCTGTACGTCCCCAGTAATTCTCCTGTGCCCAGAGATCAATTAGACAGACAAACCCCCACAGGCACACTCAGCTTAGGCATGGCCAATTAGTTTCCCAAGCGATGTCAGAACTCCTTTGAACTGGCGTGTCGGCCTGTTGCATCGGTGCTGATGCGGGATGACGGTGCTGCAGTGGCAAGACGCTGCACTGTGACCTATTTTCAATCTCGATTGCTCGGAAAAAAAAAAAAGACTTGATTGTTCTCGATTTATGGAATGCAAGGCTGCGTGTTTCTTTCAAGATGGAGAGTTATGGAAGAAAATAAGTGGATGCTTTTAAGGAAAATGGATTCCGAGGCTTAGTTGTTTTTATTGAAACTAAATATTTTATTTATGTTCCAACGTCCTTATTACTGTAGAGTCAATTATTGAAATGTTTAGCTGAAAATTAAACCTTTTTAAATAAAAAGCAATTACTTAAATTGAAGTTGAATTTATAAGGACCATGTAAAATATTTGGCCCCCAGGCCTCACCACTATATGGAGTAACTTAATTGTGCGGTAAAGCTGTATTCTATTTTTGTTTTTTTTGTGCAAAATGTGTGTTTTGTGTTTGGTCAGCAAGAGTGAAGTTCAGAACCCTTTTAAGGCAGTAGTAGTGCTATGGCCTGTGGGCCGGATACTGCCCGCCTACACATTTGGCTCGGCCTTTTAAAAATTCCAGAGATGCATTTTTGTGGCAAAAATATATGACCACCCATTTTTAGGGGGTTTATAAAAATAGCTAAATAAAAATCAAGACTGCATGCTTTCTGTCGTTATATTCTACTCCCATAGTTATGTTTTCAGACTTTTTTTTTGTTGTGAAGAACCCACATTTTTATTTGGTTATTATTTATTCCATAAATAAATAAAGTTATTATATATTATGACTGACAAACTGTAATGGAACGAAACAAACAAAAAGGTTTGGGGACCCAATGCTTTAAGGGAATAATGATGACAAAAAAGAGCATCAAATAAATGTGCTAAACATCAGGGTAGTGAATAATTCAAGGACATTTTATAAGGACGTTTTATACACGACTGAAAGGTTCTGGATGCTGGTGACCCAAATGTTCCAAGTTGGGTGGTTGGTATCCTCCTTAGAGATTATAGTAGATGCTCAATCATCTATTTTGGGCCCGTTTTCCAGCTGCGTCTAGCTTGGACCTTACTTGATAGATAAAAGGCAGAATATATAGATTACATATCTACTACACTTGGAATACTTAAATATATCCTTTACTTAAACCAGCGAAAAATGTCGACTTGAGTTGCTAAATTGAGCAAATTGTGGTTTCCTTTAGCCTGGTATGAGTTTGTGTAGCGATGGAATGAGTGTGTCTCCTCTTGAGAGTGTGAACCGTGCACATGAAGTGTTGTGATTGTTACTTGCTGCTCCCCACCTCTCAGGCAAAGGACCCGAGGTACTCATGGTTGGCGATAAGCTGAACGACAACGAGTGGCACACGGTGAAGGTTGTGCGGCGCGGGAAGAACCTGCAGCTCTCGGTCGACAACGTGACAGTGGAAGGTAAAAAAAAAGGGATACAAAACGCTATCGTAACATGTTTAACAATTTACAATTCTATGGTGATTTAAGAATATAATATACTGTGCATGGCTGAACTAGTCAACGAGTCTAAAATGTAGGACCTACATAAGGATTATTTTATTGAGGTCATGCATTAGTGTCTTGCAACTTTGCTCAAAATACATATACTTGTATTTATTTTAAAATGACCCATTACATTTTAAACAAATAAAAGTATTACTTTTTTACCGGTTTGGAAATGAGTTACAGTAAACTATTCTGGATGATTGATTTACTAATACATAAATACTTAACAGTGAGTTCTGTATAAACAATTCGGGAAGAGGCCAAACCACAGATTGTGAATGATTGACCAAGATTGTGTTTACCATTAATTTTTTTCATTTTTTAATGGTATTTTAACAAGATCGACAATTATCCCTAAGGTCTATGATATTTAGATAGGTCTGGAAATTGTACTACAATTGATGACATTCATTTAAAATAAAAAAAATGTTTACGTATCATGACAATTCAACAAAAAAAAGGGATTTTTTAAATGTATTTTTAACTTAAATCTCATCTTGTCCTATACATTTATTTTATCTGTAAATCTTAAACAATAGTAAATTCTAGTTTTATAAAAATCCTGCACATAAAATCTCAATTTCAACTGCAATCAAACAACAATTAACTGTAATCTAACCATTTTCAACTGTTATTCAAATGTTTTGTACTGAAATTAAACAATATTTTAACTTTTTTAAAAGGATTTGCAGGAAGAACAGTTTATATTAAATCTGCCTTGTTTATACTTTTTTCAATGAAAATAGTATTCACCTCCTTCTCAATTTATGTTATTATAGTTTGAATTGATGTTTGAGGAAGTTAAGATCCTTCATAAACACATTATGTTCAACATCAACTGTCTCTAGGTCACATGACCGGAGCCCACACCCGCCTAGAGTTCAACAACATTGAGACGGGAATCATGACGGAGCGACGGTTCATCTCCGTGATGCCCTCGAACTTCATCGGGCATCTGCAGTCGCTGTCCTTCAACGGCATCCTCTACCTGGACCAGTGCAAGAACGGCGACATCTCGTACTGCGAGCTGAACGCACGGTTCGGCATGAGGCACATCGTGGCCAATCCAGTGACATTCCTGACCCAAGCAAGCTACCTGGCCTTTTCCACGCTGCAGGCCTACGCCTCCATGCATCTCTTTTTCCAGTTCAAGACCACCAGTCCGGACGGTCTCATCCTGTACAACTCTGGCGATGGAAGTGATTTCATCGTGGTGGAGCTGGTTAAAGGGTAAGTGTTTAAGCTTAATCTTAGCTGTACACAGTACTTTCTGTTGCTTCATATTCATTTAATAATAAGAATAATATAATTGAGTTGAAAAATATTTTAAACAACATATTTTCAATTTCTTTATAAGACTTTTGCCAGTTGTTCGAGCTCCATCCCTTCGTCTCATCCTTGCTTAATTAAAAACAAAGAAAAGAAATGGACAGGAAACTGGAAGCTGACAATCTCATACATTGCAGTCATTAGTCAGCAGGAGGCCTCCTTCAACAGACGCTCACATGGAAAACACATACTGAAGATTTGGCCTTCAAGCCTTCTGTCACACTAGCTGGTCAGCTCCGAACATTTCCTGTCAAGTGTAGCAGCTTGTCATAGATGCCACATCTCCTTCTTCAACGGATTCAGTCTAGTTGACGTTGAATTGTTTTTTAGTTACTTCATGTCCAATTAAAATATTAACCCTTTAGTGTACAGTGGATACTTTCTTTAATGCAGTGTACAGTAGATACTTTCTTTAATGCAGTGTACCACGGATACTTTCTTTAATGCAGTGTACAGTAGATACTTTCTTTAATGCAGTTTACCACGGATACTTTCTTTGATGTAGTGTACCGTGGATACTTTCTTTAATACAGTGTACCATGGATACTTTCATTAATGAAGTGTACCGTGGATACTTTCTTTAATGCAGTGTACCACGGATACTTTCTTTAATGCAGTGTACCATGGATACTTTCATTAATGCAGTGTACCATGGATACTTTCTTTAATGCAGTGTACCACGGATACTTTCTTTAATGCAGTGTACCATGGATACTTTCATTAATGCAGTGTACCATGGATACTTTCATTAATGAAGTGTACCGTGGATACTTTCTTTAATGCAGTGTACCATGGATACTTTCATTAATGAAGTGTACCGTGGATACTTTCTTTAATGCAGTGTACAGTAGATACTTTCTTCAATGCAGTTTACCACGGATACTTTCTTTGATGTAGTGTACCGTGGATATTTTCTTTAATGCAGTGTACCATGGATACTTTCATTAATGAAGTGTACCGTGGATACTTTCTTTAATGCAGTGTACCACGGATACTTTCTTTAATGCAGTGTACCATGGATACTTTCATTAATGCAGTTTACCATGGATACTTTCTTTAATGCAGTGTACCACGGATACTTTCTTTAATGCAGTGTACCATGGATACTTTCATTAATGAAGTGTACCGTGGATACTTTCTTTAATGCAGTGTACCATGGATACTTTCATTAATGAAGTGTACCGTGGATACTTTCTTTAATGCAGTGTACCACGGATACTTTCTTTAATGCAGTGTACCATGGATACTTTCTTTAATGCAGTGTACCATGGATACTTTCATTAATGAAGTGTACCGTGGATACTTTCTTTAATGCAGTGTACCATGAATACTTTCATTAATGAAGTGTACCGTGGATACTTTCTTTAATGCAGTGTACCACGGATACTTTCATTAATGCAGTGTACCATGGATACTTTCTTTAATGCAGTGTACCATGGATACTTTCCTTAATGCAGTGTACCATGGATATTTCTCTTTGTTCTTGTTCTTATTTTTATTTTTATGAATAATCGTCTGTATTGCTGTGTCTAATTGGAAAAACAATTTCCCAAAGGGATCAATAAAGTTCTACCTAAACTAACCTAACTATTTTTAATGCAGTGTACTGTGGATACTTTCTATTCTAGGATTCCTTTTACAAGTAAAAAAAAAATTGAACATGAGTACATTAAGCAACAACATGGCAGTAATATCTTTGCTTTCATTTAATATTAATGTTTTTTTATCATAAGTTGATTTTCATTTTTAATGGAACAACAGGATGAAACTATAAAATAAATAACATATGTGCAAAAACACTTAATTTTGACAAAATAAAGATTCAAAGTTGTATTTGTTATTTTGTCAATGTTTGTTCGATGCCCTTTTTGTGAGTTATCCGCTCATTGTGTTAGACATTTAGGTGAATGTTTGTAAACAAGATAGGTCAATGAACCGACAGCCGCTGGACGTGCTTGCGTGACCTTTATTTTACAAATGTTAGCCAAAAAGTCTTAAAAGGGCAATACACTAATATAAAAGAAAGGAAACTCAATAATATTAATCATCTATGCAAGAATAATGTCCATATAACACAATATACTGTATATTATTAATAAAAGTTTTAAGATAATTATACGTTTTCCATAAAAATAACTTGTAAGACTTATTAATCATTGTTTGTGTTTTTTTTTTCAGTTTTTGTGAATATATATTTCTCTCCTGGCCTGTTAATGTTGCCTCAGAGTTTCTTTAAATTGAATTATGAAAGGATAAAAGACAGAAAATGTGCTTTTTATATTAGAAATAGTTTGGTTTAATAGTCCAAAAAGACATCAGCATCACCCCCAGCAGGCCCATGATGGAGTCTCAAAACACCGAGCGCGAGTACTCACTGCTGCGTGTCATTGTCGCCAATGCTCTAATCACCAACAAATTATTTAGATCATCACATAAAACTGTCATTTGGTAAATGGTGTTTTGCTATCTGGAGAAATAATGATAGATGAGACGTAGTAAATGTCAACAAACATCTGCATTGTCTCGTAGGTACATCCATTATGTTTTTGACTTGGGAAATGGGCCGTCACTAATGAAAGGAAACTCCGACAAGCCACTCAATGACAACCAGTGGCACAACGTGGTGATCTCTCGTGACAACAACAACGTGCACATCCTCAAGATTGATGCTCGTACCGTCACCCAGCACGCCAACGGAGCACGCAACTTGGATTTAAAAGGTAAATGTTCATTTATTAGACTGTTATTTGTATCTTGATCGATGATCATTATTTGCTTTAGTATTTGTCTAAAACATTCTGGATTATTGGACTGAAGAGAGATTTATTGCTCAATGGGCTTTGTTTGATTTAAATAGCAGCTAGCATGTTTGTGGATTGTGCTTCACAGACTTGAGTGAGTGAGTGTATTTGTCGGCTGTCTATATATTGTTGGGTCTGAAATTGCTAACAAAAAACAATAAAACAACAGAAAAAAACAATCTCTACAATGGAAAATGCAAAAAAAAAAAGAGTCGTTTTTTTGTTCCACATGTTTGAGTGTTTATGTCAAAGTTGATTATAAGCGACTACATTAAAAACTACTAACTAATACACTGTTGGTCATAAGGTGTTCTTGCATTAAACAGTAAAACAAGTTTAAACCAGTGTTTGCTTAGTTGACATAATCTATCAACAATAAGTATCAAATAAATTTGACTTCAAAATACAAATATCTATCAATAATCCTGCAGGAAAATATATTTTCTTCAGAAAGAAGGAACCAAATGTAAAAAAAGAAAAGATATATCAGAGAGAGAGCTACACAATTGGATACAATTGTTAGTTTCATAAATATGAAATAAAGTATAAAATAGGGGGTAAAAATAATGGTTAGTTAGCCGCATAAATACAGACCAATTGTGTGTACATTCCCGCACTAGTTTTCTGTATGGGCGTGAAACAGGAGTGTCCAAGTCAATATCTGTCAGTCGTCACTGCATTCTTAGGCGATTTAATATAATATTCAATTTTTGTATTGTTTTCGACTCTTCGGCGCTAAAACGCAGCAGGCTCAAGCTTTGACCCAATGCAACAAAGAAGGCGTTGCAGGGGACATTGTCGTGCTGTTTACTTCCACACGACAACTGAGGAATGTTGTCAGCAATGTTATAAAACATCTGCCTTTGTGACTCCTCTACATAAAAATGATAATGCAGAGTAATCTGGCTTAGCAGTCTTACCTCCTTCCCTGGCTCAAATAAACAGTCTTGTCAAAAACCAACAAAGAATTATGTATATGACGATGCATGAGGAAACACTTGATTTTATTCAACAATGAAAGTAGAAAATACAAAGAAATAGAACGTGAAATGTTCACGGATCCTCACTTTTGTCTTCCAAATTCTAAACAATACATCCTTCCTGGCTTAAGGTGAATGCTGAAACAATAAAGAATTCATCATAAGTCAGATATTCAGCTTATTCAGCTCCTTTCAATCCACAGGAGAGCTCTATGTTGGCGGTGTTGGGAAGAGCATGTACGGCAGCTTACCTCGATTAATTGCATCAAGAGAAGGCTACAAAGGCTGCCTGGCCTCGGTGGACCTGAACGGACGACTCCCTGACCTGCTGATGGACGCCCTCCACAAGGTGGGGGACGTGGAACGTGGCTGCGGAGGTGAGGCATTATCTTCCCAAACATGTTTTCCCCCTTTTCTGCCCATTCGGCAAAGTGAAAAATTCAGAGTGACTTCTCCCTGGAAACCAATCAAACTACATTTGTCATGGCTATGCCTGCCATTTAAAAGCTTTGTTCAATCTCCCATTATGATTAGCTGGTGAAAGCATTCTGTGGTTTGATTATTTCTGATTATACACGTTGATGTTATTTGTCAGGACTTCGGCCGTGTCTGGTGAGCTCTCGTCTGAAAGGGTTCGAGCACAATCTTCGTCTTAATAGGCTTCGATACAACAGCTTCTCCTGCAGAATGCACTGGTTTCTGACTGGCTGGTTATATAAGCGTCCCAAAAGTTATGCTCTGAGGGTTCATTTGGGCAAAGGTCATGAAGTCTAAAAGAATATAAAATCTTGCTGTTTAAATGGCAAGAGATTTTTTTTTCCAACTACTTTTTGTCTGCAAGTAGTTGAGATGCTATAATGCAATAGAATATTTCTAAAAATCTAACGTTATTTCTTTCTCATTCATGAATAATTGTAAATAATACCTTGTTAGCATGTGCACTTACTCAGGCAAGCAGTCGTGTATTAGCTGCTAATCCGTGTTGACGGCAGGACAGATAACGTTTCCCCGTTACATAAGACGCCTAAAACTGCCTTGAGCTTCACACTCCAAATTTAATTGAGATGTCTCCTTAATTTGCAGAACTTGGTTAAAGGAATTGCTAAAGAAAAATCCACAAGAGGCAGTGAACTTTGGAAAGGTTTGAGCATCCCAGGGTTCCTTTAGGAAATAAATTATGGATCTAAGACTAGTAAAGCACTTGAAGATTGCGCATACCTTTCAACATTCAAGATAACGGCGTTAAAAAATGAAACATTTCTTACCCTGTCACGGATGCTACAAAGCTCTTCTTTGCCTTAAAATGGCCGCCATGAATTGGTCTGTGTCTGGGCTAATCCTTTTTTTTTTGTTTCTAAATTATTGGTCCGCAAATGGCAAAAACGGCCGTAATGGTAGTTTGTAAAATACTTCCTTATTATAAATATGAAAAGGCTCATTTTCTTTGTGTCATTTTAAGGAGGTTTTGAGCCATTTTATAGCTCTGTAGTTCAAATATTAAACAAGTTACAGCCTTTTTAAAAATCGAAAGCACCCGCATCATCTGAATCCATGCTTTCGGCTGAAAAATGAAGCTATCACCCTTTCTCAAGATGTCAGTTCTCTCCTTATACACTCGGTGCACTAAGAAAATCCCTGTTCAATACCTGGTCCTTCAGCTAGTTATCTATCAACCAAAAAACAATGGTGTATGAACATAGAAGTTGATTTAAGTGTTGTTATTGTCATGCTGTGTGTTATTAAATACTGTTTGTTTGTAGCAGTTTGAATGACAGACACATCAAAATCTTCCTAAATCCATCAACATCCTTAATCATCTCATGAAAATGTTCTACCAATTAAATGAAATGAATTGGGAATTTCTCACAGATACAAGTAGACAACACATATATAACCTCCTTGGGGGAGGTAATAAGCGAAGTTATATCTAAAACGTGGGACATTTTAACTTGTTCACTGAGAGCAAAAATTAATAATTTCGTGTTTTGGAAACGCTTGTGCACTTTGTTCCTCCTTCCTGACGTTACAAAAGAACCATTTAAACACGTCCTTGATGAAGAAAGCAGATTTTTCCTGCTTCTTTCAGTTTTGAGTTCAAGGTGTTTAATGTGTACACATTCGAGAATAAACCTTCTGGCTTCAACACTTACCGCCTACCTGTATATAGCAGAAACCACTTTGTTAAATAAGTAGTCAGGTAGGGACATTAAAAGTGTACAGTTGGATTGAGATTTTAAGTCAAATTCCAGTAAAAGGTGGAAATAAGGAGTCCATTTGCTATCATTGCAGGTCCCAGCACCACCTGTACAGAGGACTCTTGCTACCATCAGGGAGTTTGTCTTCAGCTCTGGGAAGGCTTCTCCTGTGACTGCACCATGACCACCTACGGAGGGCCGTTCTGCAGCGACCGTGAGTCAAGTCACCTTCAGTTGATTCGTTCCCGAAAAGTTTAATTTATCACACACCCACTGAACACAGGACACAAAAGATACATCTGAAATACAGTGTCTGCTAAACACACACAGCTGCAGTTATATGTGTTCAATGAAAAAAAAACATGTTTGTTATATGATATATTTTAGTTAGAAAATCATGCAAAAGGACAAATTAGTAAGAGTTTAGGAACTTTTCAGATTATTAGTCACGGTAAAATTGATTTATCTGACACTGAAATTTGTATTAATGTTGGTATATAAACATTAATATAGCACATTTTAAGCAATTGTAAAGTGATATAATCTAAATATATCAAGGTAACCTGTATATAGCAATGGCTTAAATGAGTATAGGGACAAAGAGATTGCTTTTTTCTTGTCTGTGAAAGTGAACTCCAGATACATTGGTAACATTTATTTACATGCATTTTGGATTAAATCTGACTCAAAATACACATTTTAAGTACATTTAGAATGTATGCCTGAGAAACACTAAATTAAGTCAAAAGCCTACAATACAATACGTTTCAAAACACTCTTAAAAAACAAACATTGTCTTGAATATCTTTATTGAAAGTGTATTGTGTTAAAATGTTTTTAAAATTGTTACCATAAAACAATAAGCCATTTATTAATTTCTCTGCCTTTTTTAAGTGCTTGCATCTGCGCAGTGCAAAAGACTATTATTTAAAAATGATCTAGGAAGTATTTAATTTACTTCAACTTCAATTTCTAAAAAAAGGTTTGTGGAATGAAATGAGTTTCCACGGTGCAAATGCAGCAAATATCAACTGCATTATTATCAATACATCAACATTTACATTCACAGTCTAAACAGTAACAATGAAGTTTACTTTGGAAACATTGATGTTTTCCCTCTGACTTTTAAACTTGAATGAAGTATACTGATGTCTTTCTGCTGAGTGTCAAGTTTGTGAAAGTCCATCCTCATTAATAGGATCATTTGCTTGATATTCTGTGTTGCATGTAAACTACAATAATGTGTTTGTATTTCTTAAACAATAATGACGTTTACAGAAGTAATCAGAATCCTCTGATTTACCTCATTTATGCTTTAATTTTAGGGAATAGGGAGATGGAATTTAATTTACCATAACCACGCCCACTCAGCTGTGATTGGTCAAGTTTTTTCAGCACGTGTCATCAATCCCAGAAGTCTCCAACTCCAAGGGACACATTGTATGAACAAAGCGGAGCATGATTACTGCTGGCTGTAGGAAGAGTGAAACCATTATTATGTCATAATGGACTCCACTCCTGTAACCTCTCGTTCGCCGAGATTTCAGACAGGGGAGTACTTTAAAAAGTAATACCTTAAACACATCGTCATTATGGGGGCTTTTTACTGCATCCTGGAGAGGAAAACTTCAACATTTGAAACATGTCAATGAGTCAGGAGAGTTGACACAACCATAGCCCTGGTGGAATCCAGTTTTTACTGGAAACTCAAGCTCATTTCCTCTTAGCACCTCCTACATATCAAGCTCTTAAACGCTCCGTGTAATTGATTCCATTTAAGTGACTCGACTGTCAGCTAAAGCACTTATTTACACAGGCGTACACATTGATTATTTTTCCAAAATGATGTACAAGACAATGGCAGATTTGAATGACACATTGTAACACTCACCCCATCATAACTTTTAATTAACACACGTAATTTGTTTAGCTCGGGAGCTGTCGTGTATCACTGTCAATTTGCATTTCCATTGTCCAAGTCTGTGAAGTGAAGCCAATATAAGGTCGGTATTATTAGAACGTTGGGGCGCTCGTGTTCAACAGCCACTTCACTGCCACTTTGAGGAGTCCTCCATGTCCGAAAATAATAGACCCCGGCGACTTTTACCCGAAGCTTTTCATACTTATAATAGCAAGAGATTAGCATTAAGCTTATTGGTCCAGTGGTCATGGCACGTTAAGCTTCATTTGCTGCAGAGTCATTTAGAATGACTGCAAGAATTGTGGTAATCATTATTGAAATGTGCTGTTACGCTGATACTGTTTTAAGAGAGAGAAGGTCATTATACTTCACATTGTGTCCGGGGCTCTTTAAGGATAATTCCACAATTTGGGGGAATTTTTAAGACAACGACAACATCTTACTAGATTACAATCATTGGAATTATCTTTAAAATGCTTCTTTTATTTTAGTATGTCTAATTGTGCTCGCTGTTCTTTATCCTCTTGAAATCAACATAAATCGTGTCTTGAGAATCGTGTCCCAGAATATTAATATCTTCCTCTTCTCTACTCCGATAGAACAATCTTGTAAATTGGTAACCCTGTATTTAAGACGTGTTGTTTTGTTAGTAATGCTTTATGCATGAAGCATTTTGTTTCAAACACTGATAAACAAAGTTTTAGGATTCTAAATCATGTATTTTCCACTACTTTCTTTTAATTATTAATCAATTATAACTTTTCTTGCAAGAATGTGCAATTTTCAAACAAAACAACATCCTGAATCTAAATTAGCTGGCCTTGAAGACCTCTTTTTTTAACAAGCTTTTTACTTACAATTAACGTTTAAATGTCCACTGATCTTTTTCTTTTTTGTTTTGAGATTAAATTGCTGGCTGTCATTTTGTCCTCCAGAGCTAAAGGAACAGTTCAGTTCCATCCTTTATTGTCATTTCAACAAGTACAACAAGATTTCAACAGTTTGCGCAGAATTAAAATAGTAGAGCCAAAGTATAAAGAAAATGCAGCTTTCAAAGCTTTTTTTCTGATATTTGGACATATTTTGTTTTTAAAAAGTCGTGAAAGCGACATCAAGACTCATGTGGTCTTTAAATCATGTTACAGTAGATTCAAGTACTCGACAATACTGCAAATATATCTTTTTTTCTTACACTATCACAATATATCGTAGCGTGTTCCCTGTATTGTGATGCGTATCGCATCACCAGGTCCTTGTCGATACACACTCCTATTGACTAATCCATCTGCAACTAGACATTTCAGCCAAATCCAAATGAAAACACTGGAGCTGAACAAATGTCGATTGGACCTCTTATCAGCTTCAAGTGATTTTCACTTCATACTTCTCTATTTTCTAATCGTTGCTCTAAAAAGCCAGCCATCATCTAAAGCCTGAATATCAAACAGCTGCCTGCGGCAAAACTATCGCAGAATTCTCGCATGCAAGTGTTGCCGACATGAATGTATTTACATTAATGTTCCTATGCCAGAGCAGCAGAGAGCAATCTGATTGGTTGTGAGGTAAGATTAAGTCGGTTGTGGCCCTACTACTGTCCAGAAAGTTAACTGGAGGCGGCAAACTCTAAGAATGTCCACGAGGTATTAACCAACCCATCCTGACAGTGTTTTAATTTCTTATAGAAACATACAAAAAATACCATTTTTTTCTTTTTAAGTTTAATATTTCTGTCAATAACTTCGATCTGTTTATTTTACCAGGGAAATGTTTTTGCCAATATAAGAGTAAAAAAAAAAAGCCCCCCAAAAAATCAGGCTCACGCAACATCAAAGCGTCTTTTATTTTTTAATGGACGGATGTCAGAAGATGAAAGATGTCTTGAAAAAAAAAAAAAGTGTGGAGTGAAAACCGAAAAGCTGTTTTGAAAGTGCGATATTTAGTGTCAGTGGGAGTCGCCGACATGTTCATTAAACAGACTGAAGAAAATAAATTCTTGAGGTTCATGTGATGTGCAAAAATAAGAGGAACCATTTGCAATAACAGAATACCTTTATTCAAGTCATTTCCTTAATGTGGGGCAAATCCCAGCTATTTTGAGCAAGAGGTGGGGGACGTCTCAAACAAGTCGGCACACAACTAGTCATACCTAGAAAATTTTATTAAGAACGAGCCCAAATTTTACTCTAATATTACCCTTTTTTACTAAGATTTAATTGGAGAAATAATGTTCAGATCTTACTTTACTGATGTTGTGTTTTATGGATCCGAAAATTAAATGTTTCTCTCATCATCACCTAGCTTTTTTTCCCCAGAAATTTTACCTAACCTTTGCAGTAAAAGTGACATTTTCCGTAAAGTAGCTTCAGAGAAAATGGAATCGTCTCATGGAAAATACATTAAACATAAAAACATTTTTTATTCTAATTACACAAACCTTGAACTTTTCATATTAAAAAGCATGCGTTTAAGATGAAACGAACAAATCCATTCATAAACACAGAAAAATAAGTACAATTTTTTAGATTTCTTCCAGTGAATATGAGAGCGATCAAAACAAAACAACGCATTTGTTCAGTGGTAGGAAATGACAAGTTGTGCGAGAGTCGGGAAGATCGGAATAAATGTTCCGTTGCTAAGACACCATCACTATTCAAGGATGAAATCCAAATACTTGTCTCACCTTTGAACCCGTTCATTCTGATGTTGAACATCAAAGGAATTGAAGATCATTAAGATTTACACGAAGAGAGTTGAATCAAGCGGTTTTAAATCAGTTGTGGTCTTATTTTCCCGAATCAATGAACTAAAAAAAAAGGTCGGGTACTTCAATGCAAATTACCGCTACCTGCTATTTTGCTACAGAAAATCAGCATGATACTGACTTATTCACTTTTATACTATGCTAACATGAAAGAAAACTCATTATCAAACGTCTTTCCATTTGTGTATTATCTCTCTCTGAACATCCTGTACCTTTTGCTGCACATGTGAGAAAACCTGCACATTTGACAACCCTAATGCGACCGCGATCTGACATGACATGAAAACTGTAGCGAAAGACAATGTTGTAATTTATTTCTACCTCATAATTTCCTCTGGACTTTTTCATTTCCTGGGATGTGGAGTCAACTGTAAATTGTTCTCGTAGCCTCCAGACGTGTCGACAAGAAACCCGTACAAAGCGGGGGGACAGACACTGTCTTTTCCCTCCGTTTAACATGTCAGTCACCGAGGGTAGGAAACCATTGTGTTCTTCCTAATACATTTAAATGTGTTTCAATCAGGTTATGTGTTTCCGCTATTGAATTTGCACTTCTCAACAATGGCATTTTAAATTGAAAAAACAGTCTATTTTGACTAATTAATAACTACATCTTCTGAGATATGTGATTTGATTTAATTTCTGGAGACTTCATTGAAGAAAATAGGCCATGATGCGACTCCGTTAAGTGAGGACCAATTTGTAGAAAAATAATGAAGATGTGAACAAACGATATCCATTTATTTATATTAATCTTCCTCTTTGATTAAGTAACTGTGAGTTCAGTTTTTGCTTTATGAGTTCAGTTCGTTCCTCCACACAACAAACCTATATCATATTTTATTTCCACAAAATAGTAATGTTTTCGATTTGTTTTGTTGTTTTTGCTTTGTGTTTTTTTTTCATTAGGGTTGCTTTGTCAGTCAATATTTTGCTGATCTGGGTGAGTTTAAAAGGTCCCAAATGGCTATTTTTAATTGAATTCAAAAAAATTATAAATAACTATTTATCATAAATTGTTTTTTAAAATGACTATTATTGTCAAGTGTTGTTATCAAATAAAAAGTGTAAACTTTAATGTACATATGGCAGATTTAAGTTTCTTACTGAAAATCTTGTTAGAATTTTCTTTATAATAGCCTAGACGAACTCACATATTGATTCTTCTCAACCTCCTTTTAGAACATACTGTACCTACTCAGTGGTGCGGCTCTATACCAAGACAGCATACAAAGGATGCAGTGACGTCTATTGCTCACATAAGTGAATTAAGTTTATTCTCTATCTTGTACCATATGTCTGGTAGAAATCCTTTCTATAAACATCCAGGGCTTGTATAGGGAACAAACTTTGAAGGAGAAGATAGCTTTGACATAAGACGGAAGTTTAAAAGCTTTCCATGTTTGTTTTCATCACTCATAATCATGACGAGGTTCTGCTTGTGTCAGCACTTGTTCTATGAGGCAGAGGTCAGCACGAGGCCCGACCTCACAAGAGGGGGAATGGTTTCTCCCATGAGCTTGACCAAAGAAACAATGATCGGGCGTTCTGTCATGGAACCTCTTGGTGCGCTGTATTCCTGTGTGGCCTGGACGCCGGCCAACACACTCAGACTTGTGTTTGATTCCTTTCTGGCATTGTTTCATTGGGACTTTGGGTCTCACAAGATATTGTTGAAAGGAACAGGGCTTGGCTTTCACACGTGTAATTGGAATTCGACAGGCGCTACAACCTTCTTATCTAACGGCTTCAGCCAATGAATTAATGCAATGGCGAGAACAATATATATCTGTGATAAATGTATTTGATTGAATAAGATGAAAGGCTTTATATTATCAAATATATTCAATTTTACAATCACTGCTGGTGTTTTCATCACTGCTTGTGTGGCAAAGGAATGTGAGGATTAGTGATGTATTCGAGCCATGAACTGGTCTCATAAGGAATAAACACCACTTCCAACCTTGAGGATAGTAGCTCATTCAAGTTTTAGTCTGAAAACCTTTTGAGTAAAAGTATTTAACGGATTGTGAAACTAGGATGAAGATATAAAAGCGAACTAACAGCTCTGTGCTTCAGAAATAATTCAGATAAACATGTAAACTCTGTGCTGTTCTACTCTTTCATTTGTAAAAAAGTAAAATGCTTGACTCGAAACCAAATCTGATTTCTATTATTTAAAAAAACTGTAAATCAGATTTTTTAAAAAAAATTACAAACTGCACTACGTTTGGTATAACCTTAAAGAAAGATTCTTAATAAAAAACAATGGACAAAATATGTAAATATCACATTAAAAAAGATATATATATATAAAAAAAATTCAATTTTCTTTCCAGGAAGGACAATAATTTAAAAAATGTATTTATAGAGGTTAAGTAGTAAATAAAAATGATTAAAACCTGCAAACTAAAAATGTTTTTAACTGTCAGAAGCATATCTACATTAAGAGGGCCACATAAATGCAGTCAAGGTGCTACAAACGTGAGTTATGGAAGAATGTGATTTTGGTATTAAATGGTCCCAGTAATCTCTTTCAGAAATTATAGGGTTGGTTCACACAAATTAAAAAAGAAAAGGATAACACTGAAAAATAATCCCAACCCTTTGTCGACATGAGGGCGAGTAGAAAATGAGTGGATTTAAAACTTTGGGTGAACTACTACTTTAAATGAGTCTTTGTTTAAGTCAGTTCAAGCCAAGTGAAGCTTGTGACAAATGACCCTGGCGACCTGTGGGTCCATCCTGGTCTGGCACTAGACCGAACAGTCAGATTGTTTTTTCTTTTTAAATTCATGTTTTATTCATATTCCTACGAGTTAAGGGATTTGGATGACATGCCTGGACTTGTTGTGAATTCATTTATTCATTGTCTTCATCTATCTTGGACTCATCTGGATTATAGAAGCGCTGAACACCAACCGACATTACCAACCCTCCAGACATGTTACCTGTCAAGGTCTAGCATTACGGGTGAGTTGTCTGACAAACAGCAGAGATGATGGCTGCGAATAGCTTTATAAATCAATAAAATATATGATAGTGTTCTTATGTAGGTGTTCTGTTCTGGAACAGCCTTGTAGGTTCTGATGAATCTGCTCTGCATGAGTCATAAATAAACTGCAGTCCCCCTCCCCCATCCTCATTACCAAGGTAAGAATTCTCGATCGTCGAGCGGGATCTAAAAGGTTAGGATGGGTTATCCTGCTGACAAGGAGATTAAAATCCTTGTCTTTCTTTGCCAAAACAAAGATCATGTTAACCCGTCCATGAAACAGAACACACAACAGGTCAAGGCATAACCAGTGACGGCATCCTCACAGCTCTTTAGCCCTCCGGCACGTGTGGGAAAATCTCTGACATTTACACAAATGTGAAAAGAAGTTGGACCCCTGAGGGTAGAATGGCCCCTCTTACTTATTTTTGCTTCTGTTTTTCTTGTTTCACACATTTGAATTTCTTGTCTTATGTGTTTGGCGTCTTCTTGGTGTCATCCATTTACTGTGCAGGTACCGAAACTATTATTAAACGTTACTTTCACAATAGATTATCTATTTAGATCTTTCCAGCTGATGTTTAATTTTTATCTTATCAACATTTGCAGTGTTTTGCTAAACAATCACAGAAAATTGGCAGAAA
This sequence comes from Callionymus lyra, assembly GCF_982586985.1. Classification (NCBI taxonomy): domain Eukaryota; kingdom Metazoa; phylum Chordata; class Actinopteri; order Syngnathiformes; family Callionymidae; genus Callionymus; species Callionymus lyra. Next base: position 15,934,881 of record NC_141831.1, read on the forward strand.
AACCAAGAAGCACAGCTGACGTTCTCGGCAGAACTAATTTGTTTCCCCCTCCTCGATTGATTGCAATTAATGTGTTGATTCGCACTTGATGAATAAATGACACGTTTTCTTTCTTCTTTCCATCACCGTGAGTATTCTTCAACCTGAATCATAAGCCTTCATTTTCATTTCTCTGCCAATTCATCGTCTCAAGATGGGTTTGTAATTGGTTTAGAATCGACGACACAGAATAGAGTTGGATTGTTTTCTTTTATTCTCTGAGTCATCGCCCTAATCACTGTCCTATTTCTCAGTCGGTTTTATGAGATAATCTAAATTATTTGACTAGAGATTCAACATTGTACAGAGGAGATGTGAGAAAACATAGGAAGGATCGGAGTGGTTAGTTCAGGGGTCTCAAACTAAAGTGGTCGGTTTGTTTTAAGACTTGGCTTTTCTCCACATCTTAATCCACAGTTTAATTTTGTTCTTAAATTTTTGAATTTTTTGAATTATTTAAAGTAATGTTATTAATGTATTTCTTCTTAGAAATATGTTAAACCTTATAACTATATCATTATCTTATTTGCGTTATATGTATAAAGGGCATGTGAGTCAGCTTGCAAGCTTGGAATTTAAACTTTTTAAGGTCAAAGCAAGTTTTGCCTTAAAGAAGAGAATACATTTTAGGGCACCAAGGCAGGTTGGAAGGGCACCAAGGCAAACATTTATTTTGAAATAAGGGCACCAAAGCAAATGTATATATATATATACATATAATTATTATATATAAAAGAAAAGTAAGATGACAACTTCAATATATATTTTCGTTCATTAATTTGACTTCATTCATTCATTCATTTTTAACAAATATCTATTATATTCACAAACTTAAATAAAAGGCTTTGAATAAATAAGCACCTGGCATACATGTTTAAGTAATGAGAATTATAAGAACATGATAATAAAGGACTGGATTATATCGCCAGGTTTAGGAACTGGCAAGTTTCGAGGGCAAACAAACCACTAAATACTTCTACCAATGCATTTAAACAATGAAATAAACTTACCTAAAAAAGTTGTGTATTTTGCTACATTGTTTCCCAACACCCTGTAATACCTTGTCTTTCCTTTTTTTCAACCTTTCCTTGCTCTGCATTTTAAAAGTTGGCTGCCTGTGAGTGTATCACTGGGAACTGCTCGGCTGTTTCAAGCGTCAGTTAACCTTTGACACAAGCTTCCAAAATGGCTACGTCCATGTTGATTACCTTTTACCGTTAGATATTGAACAGTTGAAAAAGGTAAATAAGAGTCAAGTCTGGACGATTTTATTATATTTATTCGAAGCAACACTTACCAGTATTTATTGACACATTAAAAGCCAAGGGCGGTCACGGCAAGTTAAGTAAGTAAGTAATTATTTATATTTGTAGAGCGCTTTTTCAGACCAGGGTCACAAAGCACTTAAACAATCAAAACAGTACTCAATAAAGTATATACTTAAAAGGTCAAAACACCACCGAGACAAACGCAGGAGTCTCAGAAAACCAAGGAAAAGCCTGCAAGAATAAAAATGTTTTAAGGTGTATAAATGATATGATAGAATATGATGTGATGACCTTCATTTCTTATCCATCCGACATTGTACAAAGTAGATAGTCTCTTGTTTACACACTCATTAACATCATCAAAAGTGGCCATTTGACTTCATTTCTACAACCCCGCCCATGAATTTTTATATCATCTACCTTAAGTTCTACAATTAATATAATTTGTTAAACTTACATAAATACATTTTCTCTTATATTCCTTCTTTTAATGCGTATGTTTTGCATTGATTTTAACTCCAAATCCTACTGAATAAAGTTATCATCAAATGACTAAATTGATCAAGTTGAATTAAAGCTTTTTTTCCCCTTATTTTATCAGCAAACATATATATGACTCTCTCATTTAACTGCCAGCCTCTGGTATAAGGTGTAGGAGGCTGACTTGTTTCGGGAAACCTTGACAGGAAATGCTAAAAGAAGAAGCGCCGTCGTTGCCTGGTCGTACACACAACATGTCTAACTGCTGCTTCTCCATCAGGTGTTTGCCCGTATCTGATTTGATGGTGTGGGTGCAAAAAAAAACAAAAAAAACACCTGCCTTCCAGGTTGGCTTGATGCCGTGTCTTAGCATGTGAGGAAACATTGACAGTGAGCCAGGAAAGGAAGTGCCAGAGGACACACCAGTCAATGTCCTCTGGCTTGAACTTTCTTTAACGGATTCCTGGCTCCTGTGAGTCATCCAAGACTGGAACCAGGACTTCTCCTCTAAGCTATGTTTTGAGTGAAGTAATGTTGAATCAACGCTCCACGGCCACAAACTGCAAAGGCTTCTGGGTAATCGTGTATATTTTCCGATCAATGCTAAATCTGCTTTATGTCGATTTAATTTCGCCCCAAATATGCTGGTATCAGTAAATAACAATGTATGTAAAGAAGTGGGATGTTGCTCGTCTGACCTCTGGCAACGGTCGGGCTGGGTAATTAAATCCAAGCTGATGGTTCATTAGAAAGCGAGCAGACAAAGATGAGAAAACACGATGCAGTGTGTCATCTTCACTAAACCATGTAACAGGTTATTCATGATTTTTCACAGCCTCTCATGACTCACCCTGTGAACACAGCGGTTCAATCCCTCGACGATCTCTTGACACCAGCTAGAGAAGCCTTTTGATAAACGTTCTGTTATCACTAATAATGTGCTCTTGGTCGGGGGAAAAATGTTTTAGTGTGTAACATCTCACTCTGTGTGTGAGTTGTGTGGTGTGTAGAAAAAAAGCGCAGATGGTTTTTTGTTATTATCTGTGCGTACACGTGTTGTGTTGTAGCACAAACATGGGTAGGCTAGTGTAAGTAAGTAAGTAAGTAAGTAAGTAAGTAATATTTATTTATATAGCGCTTTTCGAGACCAGGGTCACAAAGCACTTAGACAATCAAAATAATACTCAAAAAAGGACATACTTTAAAGATCAAGATAATACTGAGAACAACACAGGAGTTCCAGAAAATCAAGGAAAAGCATGAACAAATAGAAACGTCTTAAGATGTTTCTTAAAGGAGTCAGTAGATCCATCAAGCGCAAAGAGAGAGGAAGATCGTTCCAAAGCTTAGGAGCAACAGCCTGAAAAGATTTCTCTCCTCTGGTCCTGAGCCGTGTGCGTGGAACCATAAGTAGATTCTGATCCACAGACCTCAGAGCCCGAGCTGGGGTGTAAGGCTGGATCAGATCAGTGATGTAAGGAGGAGACTGACCATGAATAGCTCTGAAAGTAAGAACCAGAATTTTAAAGTTGATCCTGAAAGAAACTGGAAGCCAGTGAGGAGTTTTAAGGATCGGAGAAATGTGAGTTCTTCTACTTGAGCGGGTCAGAATTCTCGCTGCAGAGTTCTGAATCAACTGCAGGCGAGACAGATCCTTCTTGTTTGTACATGAAAACAAACTGTTACAATAGTCCAGACGAGAAGAAACAAACGCATGGATTACAAGCTCCAGATCATGTTCCGACAACATTTTCCTAGTGTGTGGTATAACATCAAAAAGAAATGAGGTGGTGGGTGGTATTTAACTAATATATATTTAGTTTACATTAAAACATATATTGTGAACCTCCTCCCCCCCCTAACCCACAATAACTATTGTAGTGACACACACTGTACATTCTTGATCTTCACCGTGTAAATAGTGTATTTTTTATTTATGTTTACCTGCTACGATTTTCAAACAGTATTACTGTCATCTTTTCATTTTATTTTACCACCGGTGAAATGATTGATATCGATAGGAAAAGGAGACGAGCCCATTGGCACAGCGGGTGGTGATAGAATTCTGGAATACACTCGCACAATCATCAGCTCTTCCTTGTCCTGTAATTGAAATCCGTTCATCCATTTATGAGTTGTTTTTTTTGCAAACAGACAAACAGATGGGTAAAAAACTTAATAACAAAGTGCAAATAAAAATAACAAAGTGCAAAGAGATGCCAAACTTAGTTATTTCCTTTGATATTAGATTTGTATATTGTTCATTTTGGTTGCATGTCATTGGTTTTCTACTGTAAGTACTTGTCTTGGTAGAGACATTGAGTCTAATTCCTGCCTTATAAGTTGCACACAAAGTGCTGATTGAATAATTGATCGATGTTTTATGGAGATGACGTGTAACCTCATCATTTCAAGAAACCTCATGCGAAAATGACTGCGAAAATTGGATCTCTGGTTGGAAGCAGCTGCAACATAGCAATATAAATTGACAGCTATTTTAAAATACTCCTCACTTATGTGTCATTCCTTTTTATATATATTTTTAAAAAGCAAATATGTTCTGATTTGTGACTCATTCGAGTCCCTGACATCCTTTCAGGGGCTCTGTCTTATGAAGGCCATGGCTGCTTGATAACGTGCCACAGATATTCTCCTTACTTTTAACTTTAAGATACAATAATGGTTTGCTACATGATTGTTGGACGTGCTCATGTGTAAAGAAGGTCTCTGATGAACACTATTGGTTATCACAAAACAGATGAAACGGTGATTAAAAATAACATATCTCTGGATATGGTTTCATATCTAAAGGAGTAGTATGTCTCAACAATACTTCTTTGATCCCCCTCAACGTTCGCTGAGCCTTTGAAACACTTAATAATTTTGCATCCCACTGAGCACCTCCTACTTGTCAAATCGCTGCGACCAGTAAGGCCAGTCATTTTCAAGTGGGTGATTTATTCACCACATCGGTCTCGGATCATTTCAGCGAACTTCAGTTAGGAAGCCGTCGAAGCCGCCTTCTGCTGACACGGCGGCCGTTGAAGAGAGTGAGATGAGGATTGGGGGCGACAGGATTACATTTCACATTAAAAGAGCTTTTTAATTAATTTTGTGAGCAACAGCAAGTTTTTTTTTTTTTTTTTTTTAACGAGGCAATTTCAGCTACCGGCACAGGGGTGTCCCAGAAAAAAAAAAAAAAAAAAGCCTGTCGTGATGGAAGTTTTCGCAATTTCCTTGGTTGGAATATTTGAATTAATAATGTAGGACATGATGAGAGTTACCTGACATGGTATAGCTTTGATTTGATGATTTTACAATTTCTCTTCGCCAATCTCTCGATACGTTTTAACAACTACTCACTTTTCCCTTTTGATTCTTCTCGAACTGACTTCGCCGTGATGCTATTTTAGACTTATGATTTGTGCTTTTATACAGCAAGCTATTTAAATTGAATTTTGTATTGAGGCCATTTTTTTTGTCATTTTTTTTTTAAATATATTTGCACAAGTCTTCTTAAACTTTAAAAATGACAAATCTAATTCCACCATGTACTAAAACTAATTTCTTTTTTGGCCCGAGTTTTTATCCCTGTATCAGTGGAAGTCACAAAAGCCTCTTCCTGCTGTTGCGTCTGAGTGCAAAACTAAATTTGCGAATCAGCGTTTCAGCCTGTGAAACTTGGCCGTGTATCGCCATTTGTTTAATTGCTGTTCACAGTGGCGGTGAGAAAACATGCAAACGAGAGCTGCAAGACGGTCCACCCTTCTGGATGCAGTTTTTCAGTTAAAACAAAATGACTGTTTAAACTCTGTTTCCTGTCAGATTCGTGTCTCCTTCTTGGGCTCATTCACTGGAGCAAGAAATTACTTTACGCTTCTGCTTCATCTTCTTATGAGGGCTGTGGTTTAAAAGTTTATGTTGACATACGATAAGACAAAATAATGTTATCTCTTTCAGCACATTTTGCTGATTTAATTATTAATTATGTTGTTATTTTGCAAATATAGCGCATAATATGTGATTGTATTACCATATAAGAGCCAATTACTTGATAACGTTCTCTTTTTATGAAGTATTTATCATTTAAAATTCATTTGTGTTAATGAAGTCTATTCTTTGAACATTCATCATCTTGCTCTGTACATTCATTTTCACCAATGTATTCATTAGGGGTTTAACTGTCATACATTGTAATATTTATTTTCACAATACTGTATAAATATTTGACAGCACTGTATAAATATTTTTAAAAGATAGTTCTTAAATGGTTTACAGTTTAATTACAGTTTTTAAAATAAAATAATACTGTTCTTTTATTTCCAATTAACATGAAAATATCCACTGTGTTTGCTCTTTTTTGTGTGGCAATGATACTTTAGGCCAATAGATGGCGTGGTCAGAGGCTAAAGGAAGAATAAAATCAAGCACGATCCTGGCGATGACTGAGGGCGAGAGGATACAGAGAACTCCAATAGCTTTTAAAGCTGATGTTTGGACATATATTGGTTTCAGAACAAATGTGTCTCATTTGGTTAAACTGTAATTGCTGGATCGGTTGGAACAAAAGCCTGCACAACGCCGACCCTTTGAGGACCGGTGTGGAGACCCTTGAACCAAAGGTTCTGCCCCACAAATAGATAGGCTCGCCTTAATTTTCATGCTTCATTTCATGGTCACAAGTGAGAGTTGTGGCTTAAAGTGAAGTTTGCTTTGAACATATGTAATGACTGCACCAATCTAATCTGGAATAAAAACTTTGAGATGTTAAAATTATTTCTCTAAATTCAATCAAAGGTTGCGTCAAAGGCTTCTTGCCAGTTCAATTAAGTAACTTGTGTATTTTTCATTCAGACAGATTTTTAAACTTTGATGAATAATCTATTAGTGGGTAGCATCCATTCAAATTGTATACAAAAAAAAAATCAAAAGCGATCCCTTTTTTTCAAACCTTCCTTATTTCCGTCATGACTTCCTCCTGGTTTGAATAAGCAAATGGCAATACATTCTAAAGATTATAAATCATTCCCCATTTTAATGCTGAGCACATCATAAGATGAATTTAAAACAGCTGTCCCCTGATGTATCAAATACACCTTTTCACTTTTTTATCTTTTGCCACTATATAACCAAAAGGTTGATGAAAGTACTATCAAAATGGCATTTTATTAGTTTCCTGAAACAAACTTGTGTTATCAAGTCTTACATTCACTATAGTTTCTATTAAAAAACAAAACTGTATTCCTTCTGTCCGCAGAGATAATGTGAAATAAAAGGGAATGGTTGGTTGGAACTTATAGATTTTTCGCCTTTCTGGACTATTGCCAGGTTTTTGGATGGAAAACAGAAACAGACGCTCTCAGAATGCCACGCCTTGCTTTGTCTAGAGCATTTACGAAAACACACGACACAAAATGGTTATTAAAGGAATGAAACGGTTTAGATATTCTCGTCTCAGCAACTCTTTGAGAATCAAATCATCTTAGTGTATTTGTTGATTGTTTGTCATCTTTAGTCCCCGCAAACAATAAAAAGATATGTTTCCATTTAGCAGTGGGGAATGAAGGCTATACATCAGCCTGGAATTGCCTTGTGCGATGACTGATTCAAAGAGCCATTGATAGTTTCGCGTGCAGTTACAACCGAGATAAGAGCTAATCAGCAGGTTCCATTCTCTGTGTGTGATTTCTCTCCACGAGAACGAGGTCTCGGGTTTCTTCTTCATGCTAACAAGCGGTTTGTTAAATGGGATATTAAGAAATAATGTTTATAACTAGAGCTAATGCCTTCTGGAATTGGCTCTTCTATGACCTCCACCAAATAACAATAACATTTCTGCAGGTGTAACCGCAGGCGCAGATAATTATGTCAATAAATGGTGTAATCTGGAAAAAGTCTGTTTTTTAAAATTACTGCTGTGGGGTCGGGGGGGATGCTAGCATGAAGTGTAAGTTGTCTCACATTTGCGGTTATTGCCTCTGTTCATTATTTCCAAAATGAATTTTCCAAAATGAGTGCCTTTAAGCTGCCGTCCTGTTTCCCGGGTCCATCATTATGCAGGCGCTGATGGCCTGTTCCCTCCTTCCTCTGAGTGTGCCTCTGTGTCTCCCTCTGCATTGGGAAGACGGTGGGCTTCACTTGACACCCTGGCCACGCAGCAGCACACCCTCAGATGAATGGCAGTCTATACTGGCTCCGGGTGAGAGTGGGCCTGGGGCTTCGAAGAGACCAGAAGATAAAGGTTACATTCAGTTGACGTCATGAGGAACGAGGCGCACACAGAGGCAGTCTTCAGTGTCAGAATCTGCATATATCCTGCTCCTTTTTTTTTTTCCACGTCTTTCTGTCACTTAAGCTCGGACTTACCGACGCAGTGACGTACTCGTGGAAATTGATAATTTTCTCTCTGCAAAGTCAAAGCTTCGGTTTCGGTTCCCCTGTCAAACTAAAAAGCTCCTTAAAAATGACGTCATGATGTAAAATAGTGGCTTGCTCCACATTTGTGTGGAGTTCAGTGCTAAGGTTTGACCTTTAAACTTCTATTAAACTTTAAACATCCTTGCAGGAATTGCAAGAAGACTTTTTTGATCTTGAATATTTGTGCTTTTGTTTTGTCTCAACCGGCCTAATCGATCTTACCTCGTTGTTGGGTAGCCTTGCAGTGAAAATATCACATCGCAGAATAAGATAGAAGGACAACTTCTCTGTTCTTGCTGTGGAACTTCCTACATGTTTTACTTCTGACAATACATCAACATAGTTCTACTTTTTAGCAATTTAATTATTGATTGAAGTAAACTCAAAAGTGCTGGTTCTGAGAAAAAAACTTTTAAGATCTTTGTAAAAATGGAAACTTGTCAAAGGTAATAGAACTTTTTGAATTAATGTATGGAATAATCTCCATTTTTGGTTTTGTGTTTAAGAATGGTGTCTCAGTGATTGTTGATGAGGTTTCATGAAACAGCTGATGAGTGAGGTTACATCTAACAGCTGATGCGTTTTCTTGAAACAGCTGATGATTGAGGTTACATCTAACAGCTGATGAGATTTCTTGAAACAGCTGATGAGTGAGGTTATATCTAACAGCTGATGAGGTTTCATGAAACAGCTGATGAGTGAGGTTACATCTAACAGCTGATGAGGTTTCTTGAAACAGCTGATGAGAAAGGTTACATGAAACAGCTGATAAGGTTTCATGAAACAGCTGATGAGGTTTCATGAAACAGCTGATGAGGTTTCATTAGAACAGCTGATGAGTGAGGTTCCATGAAAGAGCTGATGAGGTTTCACGAAACAGCTGATGAGTGGGGTTACATGAAACAGCTGATGAGTGAGGTTACATTAAACAGCTGATGAGGTTTCATGAAACAGCTGATGAGTGACATTACATGAAACAGCTGATGAGGTTTCATGAAACAGCTGATGAGTGATCTTACATGAAACAGCTGATGAGATTTCATGAAACAGCTGATGAGTGACGTTACATGAAACAGCTGATAAGGTTTCATGAAACAGCTGATGAGTGATGTTATATGAAACAGCTGATGAGGTTTCATGAAACAGCTGATGAGTGAGGTTACATGAAACCGCTGATGGGGTTTCATGAAACTGCTGATGAGGTTTTATGAAACAGTATTTTAATTTTCAAAGACTACTAGATGATAAATATCTTCCATAATCGTGTGGTCTGAACCACTCATTTAACAAGCAAAACACACATTTTATAAGCTGTGAGCGCCACCTACTGAGCTCAGCACCCAATCACCACTGAATGACCTACAGGTTATAACACAGGCATGTAAAACTATATATCACATAAAATGATTGACCAGCAAACTATTTAACAATAGTCTACTGCTAATGGATCGCCTTAAAAAACTAACCAATTCCAACAATGCTTTGCAACAGTCCAATCTATTCAGAGCTATATCAATGTGTTATTTTGGTATCATAACTAGAAACAAGGACTACCCTAGTTAAACATTTGAAATATTCAAATAATGGATACAACTTGTCCGTGGTCAGTTCTTTGCGTGTGGGTTTAAATTGTGAATTCAGCAGTTGTTGCTTTGTAGACACACCTGCCCTTGCTGCACTCAGCCAGTGAATCTTGATGAAGCCCACTAATTTGGCTGGTGCCACCGGGCCTTACACCACGTCTGGTGGTCCAGGTTTGACCCTTTGATTGTTTTTTCATTTCAGAATCCAAAGATCCGTGCATCGTCAGTAACACGTCTGTATATCATTCACTGCTGTCATTCTTGCCTTGAAACTTGAAAAGAACAGAACGTGAGCTCAGGCCTCCATCGAATAAATAAAGCAGCACCACCACATCACGATAAATAAGTAAACAGATACCTGACAGAAAATATGAAAACCGTCTTGCAGAGTTTTAGGTCGCATGAATCAAAGCAGCATTGCAAATTTATTGTAGCTCTTGATGTAAACGATAGTAGCAGTGAAATAAATGACAAAAATGGAAATGAACTGCTGTTGTGTGGAGATTAGAAAAAGATGTTATACCACATGTAAGACCTCCTTAGAGCATCATTGAGAGAAAGACAATATATAGCATTTCTTTTGTTTGTTTGGAATCTAAAATACATGAATAATAATATAATAATAGTAATAATAATAATGAAATGATTATTTTTCTGTATTTTATTTAACTTTTTTTAACCTCCTTTCAAAGCAGTTTCCAAATATGTTTTTGTATTGACTTGAGGGGAAATAAATACTAAAGAAAGTGCAGGACAAAAGTCCTCAAACAGAACCCTAGACATATTTAGAGACTACTAATTGGGATGTTGGAAAAAAAATTATAAATCACAATATATACATATTTTTTCACAATACTATATTGATATCCGACATATATATATTTGTTTTTGGCTTTCAGATCATATCTTATGATTCTATCATGTATTTTATGGTTTACTGTTCAATAAAGTGTGTTTGAAATAAAAAATATATATATTTTATTTACAAATATAAACAGTGTTTATTCCTTTTTGTGTCGCAATCAAAATTCCGGTAGATGGCAGCAGTCATATTCTATGCAGCTGAAAGAAACAATGAAATCCTGCGAGATCCCGAAAAATGACTGAGGACGAGAGGATACAGTCGACTCCAGCAGCTTTTAAAGCTGATTTTTTAACACATTTTGGTTTCAAAACAAATGAAAGCAGTTACAACTTCGTCAAGAGTCATGTGGTCTGTAAATTCTGCAACACCAGAGTCAAGTACTTGATAATACTACAAATATATCCTTGTTACTACAGTATCACAATATATCTTATTTTTGCAACTGTATCGTGATACATATCGTTCTCTAGCATTTTCCATCTGGGGTTGCCACAGGAAGTAAGCTTCTTCCATCCTTACCAGTCTTGTTCATCCTCTCTAGTTATATTTATCCTCTCCATGTCCTCGTTTAAACATAGGTAGACCTTATTAGTTCTCTCACTTTTCTTCCTGGTATCTTCAGCTTCATCTGACACGGTTTCTAAATGCCACATGTGCAAACCTGTCTGGCCTCGCTAACCTATTTTTATTTCCGCACCCATAAGAAGGTTTTGATTTAATTTCCCGAATTCCACTACTTTGAATTCATCTTACGACCTGCCGACTCTCTGACGATTCCTCTGTACCTGTATCTCCCCCGTGCACACGTTTCTCTCTTGTTTCTTCTTCCTCTCCACCTCCACCTTCACTTTGTCGCTTCATCGCCACCGCTGGCTCACTCTCCGCTCAACAAAGCAGCAGTCTCTGCATGATCAGCAAAAGAAAACCTTTACAATCCTGTCTTTGCTCACATGTCATTCTGATGCATTGTTCGCTCACTCTCTGCTATGTTCAATGAATAATAAAAAGATAAGTTAAGTTCTGCTCACAAAGTGAAACAGAAACACCGAACCGACTGTCACATATACATTCCTTTCGAATGGATGAGAGCAGGTAGTATTGATGTATTCATGACATGTATATATTCATGTCCCTTTTGATTTTCAAATGTCTCCCCCAATAGAAAAATAGCCTTGATGTTGATTGAGACAATGGCATGACTCATGTAGCATGAGATGTTTAAATGGCAACTGTTAACCTTAAAGAAGGAAGATTTTAGTCTTTTTCTCCTTGGATTTGAAATCTCTCCAAAAATACTTCAATCCACAATTTTCCATAAACAGAACTTCGTCTGGGTGCCCATTTTAAAGTGAAATAAACATTAAGCAATTACTTACTAGAATTAATTCAGTCACAAAGCCAATAAACAAGACTTTTTTTTAGATCATTGTCATCTAGGACTGTTCAAATAAAGCTTTAGAGTTCAATTCCATAAAGAAGTTGTATCACAACAGGAGTCCCATTTTCAATAGCCTCATAACAATTGCCAGCTTTTAAATGTTTGTTTCATTTGCGATTTAATTGGAAAGTAAAGAGAGACTTTATCAATTTTTTCTACATGATTAATTACCAGAAAATTGTAAGCAGAATAAAATCAATAGCTTTTTTAACAAAAGCACAAGATATAATGGATAATTTACGTATTATTTATGTATAATTATAAACAATGATTATTATTAAAAGACAAAATCAAGAGTAGATTTGTGGCATCAAGATTTATTGTTATTACTAAGCTGAATATGGAAGTAAAAAAGCAATTATTACTCCCAAAATCCAAAAGGTAATGGCGAAGAAAAGAAAAAGAAGGAACTCAGACAGGAGGCGGGGGCGCAGAACGGGGTCTTACCAGCAACTATAGAGAAAGACAAAAGGTCTCACATGAGTAAATAAAAACGTTGACAACACATAATAATCTGAACCTGGTCAGGAAATGCAATACTCTGGCAGATTCTTCCGGGTCGCGATGCTTCTTATCAATCGGTTGAACACGCCACTCAATCATTCCCATTCATGCACGCCTGTCTGCGCCTGTCAAGACAAGAAAAACAAAAAGCATACCAACAGAATCATATCATGGAAAACATTGCAGTAAAAGTTTCAAACTGTGACAACATTTTAAAAAAGTGTTTTAGTTCTATAGGTAGAGTTTATTACATGAATTAAATATTTTATATTAGTATATCGATTATAAATGCCTTTCCCACCAAATATTGTACACATGTCTGTTAATGGCTGACATTCCTGATGTAATTCGCCATACAATATCCTTTTTGATATTCACTCAACACTGTTTCCTGTAATAGTCGTTTCTTTTGGTTGAATTTCGCTACAACTGGGTCATTAACTGGAACAAGCTCAAGTGAACAACTTAATGTTGGAAAACGCTTGAATACGACAATAAAAGAAACATTAGACTCTGTTAGATCTCTTTCTTTCTTTTGTAATATTAAAAGAATAGTTTAGCTGAATAGAATCCCCAGATATTTTCAAACCATTAGAACTAAAACCGAATGATGCAACGCTCTCCTGAAACTATTAGGAGACCTCTGAAGAAAGGTTGATAATCTGGAGAGGTGCTCCCCTGTGGAAAGGCTCTACGTGCCACTAAATAGAAACTAAATTAGAGATATTGTGTTGTTCCAGACACCATCTGCTTCTGCTATGTGGCCAAACAAATAGCTTCATTGGTCGAAGGTCGAATCAAAGCCAAAATCGATGTTCATGTTTAAATCATGAAATGTATTTTATTTCTCTTCCCAGGAAAAATAATGAAGCTATCATGGTATATTTCATGAATCTGGAGCCTTTCTCTTGGAGGTATTCCAGCCACATGCAGCTGGGCGACGGTTAGCCAGGCCAAGTGGAGAGATTTCCTCTCCTCTCAGGCTTGGGGAGAACTTGAAATCCTTCATTCAGAGGGGATTTTGCTGGCAGGTGAAAGGGAAGTTTTGGTTTGTGTAATAAACCCCTTTGGCCTGACAATAAGGATAAACTCATAGGCTTAAAAGTATTACGTTTTAGAGGTTGATATTGCAACATTCCACGTGGATTTGATCACAGTGTTGCTCTATACAATCTATACTTTCCCATCTGTCAATCCTTGCCTGATGAGTACAAAGCAAACGGATCAATTTCTAAGCCAGTTCGAGATTATTGACACTTGTTTGTCTTGTAAAACAATTGATTCCGGGGTTGAAAATGTAATCTCATAATAACCACTTTTGACCCTCTGAAGAGTCAACACGGTTCATCAATCAAGGGTTGGTAATTGGCTTGTCATTATAACTGGTAAACACAATGAAGTGGTGGAAGGTAGTCCTCAACATTATAGATTTCTTGCTGGGAAACAGGAGAGAAACTAGGAATTTGTTTTAGTCCCAATTATTAAATAATACTATTTATTGACTCTTTTTTTTTCATTCTTTTAAACTCACATTCCTCATTATCAACATGAGAGATAAATCTCGATTCAGCAAGAAACACTCCAATTTACATTACGACCAGAGAACAAAAAAGTTAAAGCGATATGTCACCCAAATTCAAAATTTCACTACTCACCCTCATGTCGACAGGGTTGGGTATATTTCATTTTAATGTAGGGACTGGAACTCAGTCTTCTTCATCTTTATCTTCATCCAAAAAGAAAGTTAAAAACATCCAAATACCTCCATGGTTCAGTGATTGTTTGTAGCGGAAGATCCAAATTCCTAATGATGAGGTTTTATTTCAAAGGGACGTTACAGACGAGCAGTATGGAGGTATTTGGAGGATTTAAGTGTGACTTTTGGGAGGAAGATGAAGACAACTGGGCTTCAGTCGCTACATTAAAATTAACAAACATATTTGCCTATAACTCTTAAAAGGAGTTACCCTTGGTTGATATGAGGATGAGTAGAAAATTTGTTTTCTGAATTTGCTTCAGAGGCAAACAACAGCTGATGTTGTCTGGGGAACTAGACAAAAATAATGCCCTCACGGTCGACGTCCGAGTCAGTGAAAAGTCACCACTTTTATTAAAAAAATTCCCGAACGAGACCTCCAGAGGGATCAATAAAGTTTTATCTATCTATGTGTTGGGATAAAGTTTTAGAACTAAAAGACGACTATGTTAGCAGGTGGAAAATATGAAAAAGTCCACAAAAATGGCCAAAGTTTATACCTCATCCATCATTTCCGGTACAGCACATCTGATCCAACCTGGTTTTTAAACACGGTTTTTATTCAATGACAGTAGTAGATGGTAGATTCCAAAATCATAATAAGCATTTTATTGTATATCTGTGTTTTTTAATTTCTCGCAAACTACCTTTGACATCTACAATTAGATTTACCCCTTGCTGTACGCTCACCACCTGCGTCTCACCTCAGTGTTGGGATTACCGAGATATCACGTCATAAGGAATTAATCTGGCACGAATATTAAATCAGTTTTATACAGGATAACACTTATGAGATAATTGTATTCTTGTCTCTGAGTTCATGCTTCTGGCTTTCTGGGGGGGAAAAAGAAGCTTTAAGACTAACACATTTATGGTTATCATGAATTATTAAATGGCTGTAAGTAATTTGTGAAACCTCATCAACTGTTTCATGAAACCACATCAGCCCAACTCTAAAAATAAGTTCATAGTGCTGTTACGGATCATTTCAAATTGCAGAGATTATGTTTCTCATTAGGAAGTCACAACATATTCGCTGGCAGATATTGTACCTCTTGGTTGTTTGTTGTTCCGAGTGTGTTTTCATCTTCCATATATCGACTGGCCCACCTGTCCAGGGAGCGCCAGTGGAATAAGGAAAAAGCTTATAGATCCAGTAAGAATCTCTTTGTGGTCTAGTTGAATGGGAATGACCCACTTACAAACAATTGTTAAGTGTTTTTCCTGTCCTCCGCGAATGTAGCAGCCTTTCGAAAAATAAAACCTTTTCAAGAAGCGAGGATAAGCCGAGTTCCCTCGCTTAAACCTTTCCACGTACAACGACTTGACATGATGTGTAAATAAGCTGCTGAACAAAGGTACTAATGTTATTGTCTTCTCTGATCTGACTGTTAAAATAGCCCCGAGTCCCTTTCTTTATGTCACAAACTATCCTTAAATACTGGAAAAAAGCCAATAAAACGATTGTATAACAAGGCCACGAGCAGAAAGGGGAGCAGGTAAATTCAAGGTTTTGTGTTGCTCGATTTGACAATATTTAGGAATTGTTCTAAATGGAGACGAGGGTTCAGTTCTCCTATTGTTGAAAGGCTTTTCTCTGCATCGTAGGCATTGCTTCTTCTCTTTCTTTCCAAGGGACATGCTGAGGATAGGGAGCTCAGCTAAACAAGCAAATGGATTCTATTTTTGCTCGACTCCGTGTGCAGCCAACAATGTGCAGTCTCCTGTCACATGCAGAGTCTTTTCAGAGGGGAAGTGCAGGAAATCTACTTGGGCACCAAAAGTGTTCGGATTGTGCTCTGCAAGGATGTGTTCAGTCTGTGAACCTGTCATGAAGTGAGAGTATGTGGCCAAATAGAAATGTAACATTAGAAAGTATCTTTGACCTCACTGGTAATATTTCCTGATAAGAAATACGAATGATTAGCTTGTTAACCTTCTGTTCTTAACCACACATAAAACGTTTGGCCCAGTTGGTGAAGCTGATTTGCATTTTAGAGCCTTTTATGTTCCCCATGTTTCGCACTCTTTTCCCTATTTGGTCTAAGCCAGGCTTATTTTAGGTGTTGTCGCTTTGAGCCTAATGAAATCAAACAAACATCACAACTGCAGGCCATGCCTTTCAGAGGAGGCACGCATTATGAGTAATTAATCTGAAAGTGCTATGATTAATCCTGCTACTTTACCCCCCTCCGGGCGAGCCTGAGATTTGATGTCTGTGAAAAAGGAGTCTTGCAAATCCTCGCTGGATTTCTCAAGTCTTGCTCTACATCGTTTTCTTTTTTAATTCATTAAAACAATTTTCAATCCGAAATGTGTCGTTCACGACACAGATTTAATGTTCGAGGTGAGACGCACATTTTCTACAGCTTCTAAATATGGTCAGTTGTAGCTTATTATATATTTCTGTTAAAATATATCATAATTCTTGAGCATCTTCTAGATCAAGGATGGTATTGCATTTTGTTTAATTTAATACATATTCTTTATTTATTAAAGATTTGTCATCTAATAATAATACTATAGACAAAGTGTGGACTAAGTTTTATTCAGACCTCAGGTGGGCCATATTTGAACCCTCATAAGATTAAATCCACATAATTTAACAGCACAATAAACGTATATAAAACTCTACCAACATCTTAGCCTTATTTTTTGGCATACTAACCAGTGTTTTAGCATAGTGGCTTGAATGTAGAAAATAATATATGACTAGTTAAGCATCGAGACAGCACATGCCTCCACCTATGAGCTATGTTCTTATTATAAAATACAATGTAAAAACACAATCAAATCCATAAAAAAAAGCATCCACAACTAAGAAAAGGGGGCAGACGAGGTTAAAACTCCCTTCAAATTCACATGTATTATAATTTTAGCCACAAACTCGATATTTTTCAAAAAAGAAGCTCAAGAATAACTTTTGTTTTCCATCTTATTTTAAACAAATTCCATGTTATTCCATTGATATTGTTGTTATTTGTTGGTTATTAGTGGATGTTTTAACCACTCTGTGAACCTGACATAACCCACCAGCCTCCTAAACCAAGTGTACATATGTTTCTTGTCCTTCGCTCTCGGAGTGTTTAGATTCGTCATTGGGATTTTGTGAATTAGCAGGTGTACCAGATGGAGTGTCATGTCATAAGACAGACCTCCCCCGTACCGACTTACCAGCGAATATTTAACACATGAAATGGATGTATAATTCAGCTTTCAATTTATGCTCTCATGACTCACAATGTAGAAATACTCAATGGAAAAAAAAATTCAAACTAACAAGCTGGGTTGTCGTCGACTAGTTCCCTTATAGAGTCGTGTTTCTATCCACACTTCATCAAATCTGTCTTCTGTTTGTGCCGATAGCCAAGGTCGGTGTAAGGTTAAAATCCTCACCACTTAGAATCCCACTTTCTCCCATTTTGTTGTCCAGATAGCGGCGCTTTCATCATGTTACACAACCCTGAAGCACGTAAATGGATTAATGCAAGCCTTTCATTCTGGACAGCTCTCAGCGAGATATCATCACCGCCTCTAAAGACGCTCGTCTGCCGGAGGGCCGACTGTTGATGTTACTTGGTTTAAATCATCCAACTTCATGCCAGTTCTCACACTTGTTGGTTTATTTTGGCAGTCCAGGGGAAATAATTGCGAAAGGATGAGTGGCACCTCAACAGAAATATAAGTGACCTTTTCCAAGAGGGTTATTTCTTACTTTTGTAGACATTTTTTATCTTCTTGTTTAACTTATGAATAATGAGAATAAAACGGCCGAAATATAAGTATTTTTTCAAGATTATACAAGGCTGCGCACATGTTGAAGGACGATGGATAAAATCCAATTAGGAAAATGACAGTCCAAGATAGATAACTCTAGCATAATGACACTATCACTTACCCTGTCAGTTTTATTAATCAACACTTTGACAACTATTTCAAGCACGGCCAAAAGTCATTACAACTCAAACCATGGTCTACTTATTTGACGTGAAGTTGTTTATTCTTGGTCATTATTGATGTGTGTTTTTACGTGCTGAAAATACAGTTAAATGAAGGTCAGGTTTTTTATTGCAGTATAAAAAACATGAGCTCAGAGAGTGAGTGAATGTGAGGAAAATCCTAAATATTCCTGGAAAAGAAGAACAAAGAATCTCAAGGACATTTTGTAGTGTGAACACCATTTCATCTCATTTATTCTCCACTTATTGCATTTAATCAATGTTGTTGATGTTCTTCTGTGATTTCTGGTTTCTATTCGATGTTTTTTATAAAACCTAGTCAACAACATCAACATGTTTACTTCATAAAGTAACTGTGCTTTAAGTAAAAAATAATAAAATCCTAGGTATAGTTATTGTTTTGGTTTTATCTGATACCAGGTTTGTGTTGATACATTGACAATAAAATACAGCAAATAAGTATAGTTTATTACAACAACATTTCAGTCATTTCTATTTTTAATCATTTAACCAGATTTGTAAACTATAGAAAGCTTATTATTAAAAATGATTACTGTTTTGTTTTGCGCTCTCTAATACTTAATCTCTATAAAAAAAAACTCTAACAACCTCTTAGAGATATGGAGGAACATAAATATATAATGATGGCACAGTGGGACGATTGATCACTTTCTATTACTTACAATCTTAAATCTGACACTTGTAATGTGTTTGCAAATGTATCCTTATTCAAACAATAACATCAACACAAAGAAGACCACAAATGAGCTCCAGTCACTACATTAAAATGAACATACATTTCTGCCTATAACTCTTAAAAGGATCAAATTACTCTGAAAAAAATCTCAACCATTAGTCGACATGAGGGTGAGTAAAAAATGAGTGAAGTTTGAATTTTGGGTGAACTAATCATTTAACACCAATGATTATATGAAATATCACAGAAAAGAAAACGCTGAACAAAAGCGATTAAAAGTTTTGGACTCATGACGAGCAGATCAAAACTGCAATAGGGCGTGTCGTCCTCTGCTGCCGTCTGGCTTTTATTGATTATTGATTGCTACTCAATCGGATAATAACCCATTACCTGAACCTAAAGTGCAAACAGAGCACTAAAACATAGCCCTTAACCTCATCCCAAAATGTACTTTTCTTGTCCATTTCCAGATGAATTGATCCTGATTCTAATTCATCCAAAAACCCCATGTGTCGGCTTGATACAGTTTGTTAAATAAAGCTAACTAGTAGCTTCGATTGTCTGGCAGCGACAAAAGGAATTATTTATAGCTGTCACACCCACATATAGATGGATGAAATATTGTTGGGCACTTGCCATTCTGTATGTGTGACGAACCTGTTCTTTTTGTTCAATCATACCAGCGTACCCCCTCTGCCCCGCCGCCCCTCCCTCTACTCTGTTTGAGTAATGGCCTGCGTCGCCTCCTTGTCACTAAGAGAGGTGGTGCTGCATGGTTCGTCTCTGTCCTCCTGTTACCACGCGTGTCCTTTCAACCGACCAGGCAATCCCAGCTGATATCTCTATCGACCGTGATTTAGCTGATATCTCTGCAGTCTCCTTTTGCAATCTCTCTCTCTCCCTCCCACCCACTCTCCTATTTGGCTCCGTCTTTAGATCCTTATATACTTCAATATATGTTTTTTTTCCCCCCCTTAAAAAAGTGCTCCTCCTGAGATGTATTTCCTTATCAAAATTCCGGATCCTTAAAAAAAAAAGAAGAAGCTCTGGAACTGTCAGAATACCTCCGAACCCAGATCAGTCATTGCGAGGAATAAGTTCTGCATGGTTGAGCAGCATGAGAGCAGAAGCTGCTGAGCTCCCTTACAGCGAGAATGGTGACTTGTATACAGATATGAGGTGAACTCGTGGGGCTGAGGTTTTACAGAATTGATTCGCAGCACCGAACAGATCTCAGGAAGGGGAAATACTTGAGCGTTTCTTTAGCCTTGAAAAGCTCGGTTGTTACAAAGCTGACAGATCGTTTATGGCCATTGTCGCCTGTCCAGGCGCTGCTTTCAGGAGCTTGTCCATACCGATACCCTTGTGTTGCTGCTGTAGCAGCTCTGACAGCTCACCTAAACAAGGCTCCTCCTCTGCACCATGATTCCCTGCGCTTGACTACCAGGACCTGCGAGCCAGTGTGCAGTCGAATCTGGAGCGTGTGTTTATTCGCGCAAGCCATTATCTTGCCTCGACGTTCCGTGTTTGCGCTGTTCTGCGCGTATTCTCTTTTCTCGCCGCCACCTCCTGTCTCTCATTCCCTCTTGCAATCGCTCACCAACCCCTCCTCATCCTCCTCTTCCTCCCTCCCTCCCTCACTCATTTGCTCACAGACGCTATTTCTCAGACACACACACACACACAAACACACACACAGAGGCACATGCTGTGCCTTCACTGGATCACAGCCTCTACAGTAGCCTTCAGAAGAGCTCCCCCTGCTTATTAGAGCGCATCTCCGAGCCAAGGTTACCCTCGTCCACCTGGGATTCATTAGGAGACGCCGGCGATTTCAATTAGCATTTTTTGTCCGTCTTTTTTTTTTTTTGTTTTGTTTTTTTTGGCGCAGTTCAAGGCAACGCCGCGACCGTCCGATCCATATCTTTCTCAGGAGAAACACCTGGCGTCCTCGAGAGACGGACACAATCTGCTGTCGCGGTAACCGTCCTCGGTCAGAAGGGGCGATGTAATAGGAGCTGATCGGCGGGCGATGTGGATGCGGTGCTGATGTTTGCTGCGTGCTGCTTGAGCAGGTGGAGGAAGGGGGATCGCACTTTGAAGAAAGAAACTGGTTCCCAGTGATTCTCCATCACCGATTCCAACGGTCGCTGGATTTGCTGCATCAGAGAGAGAGCGAACCGAGAGATTATTTATTTATTTTCTGGATTTTCTCCTTTACCGCGCCGCTGCAGATATACGGCTCCCTCTCTCTTTCTCTGTCTCCCTCGGTCTCACTCCTCTATCCCACCCTCATTCTCGATCCGTCCTCTGCTCTTCCCCCCGCCAGAAAAAAGGGGAACAAAAGCTCCGGACCGTGAACCAGTTTTTTTTTTTTTTCTTCTTCTTCTGTCATTTGGGCTGAATGAAATGGTCCAGCTTCTCCTGGATGCATGTTCTGTATTCTGCTGCGGTGGAGTGGCTTCTCTCATCTTAGTGGGCAGGCTCAGCTGCCCTCCAGCTCTACCTGTGGGCGATGGAGACTTTTATCAGAATTCTTGTCACATGATGCTCCCTCTTGCCACCTTCCATGCCTAGCTTTATTAATTTAAGATTAAATTGGATTAATCCTTATTTCTTTTGTTTGGATGTTTCCAATCTGCCAGCATTTTTGGATACTTGATACTTGACTCCCTTTTTTCTTAAGATACACTTGATTTTTGAGTAAAATGTTGGCATTAGAATGCAATAGAGCTACGGCACTTCGAGTTAGTTCCTACCACTGATCAGTGGATCTTCTTTATTTGTTGCTTCTAATCCAAAATCCAAGGTGCGTTTGCCAGTTGGACTGATGGAATATCATTAAAATGCACGGGCACTGAGATGTGCTGTGGTCTTCTAGTTGGACTCTCAAGGGCCAAGGCTTGGTCACGAGCACGTGTGGAACTAGTACACATGGGTCGACTCTTTGTGTCAACCCCGGATCTCCAGCCGCTGAGCTGCTGGTCGGGCGTCAGCATCGGCATGGGCCTGAGTTATTGTTCCAAACTCATTTTCTGGTTCACCTTGGTCACACTTCTTCCCATCCAAACCGGAACAGCCCGAGTCTCGTCCAGTCTCAGCACAACACACCATGTCCACCATTTCCACAACAAGCATGGCACGGTTCCTATTGCCATCAACAGAATGCCTTTCCTCACCAGAGGCGGCCATGGTAAGAAGATCCTGATACTTGCTTGTGAATAAATTATTCGTGAGCATGCTTTCACGTTCTTGCATACCTGATGCTACATATTACTAGTAGGACGTACTCTATTTATAAAGTCCTCCTTCCGATGCTGCTGCAGCTCGTGCATCATTAAAGCTCTTATCAGGCCTAAAGTAAGTGGTTACCTCTTCACTGTGCTGCGAAGTGTAACTGGCTCATATAACAGTTGATTAGTTCTACGTTCATCCATCAGAATTGTCACTGGGAATTCGTGAATGTCAGTGGTTCTACTGGGAATGAATGTTTTCCATTCAATCGAGTTGTATTAGAACTATTCAACTTGGAACAAAAGAAGCATCTTTTTCTTTTTACTCTCATCTTAAGTGGTCCCCAACCCCCGGTAGAGGGAACTAGTACCGGCCCGTGAGGCATTCGTTACCCGGCCGCACAGAAAGAATACCAATTTGTAATATTGATTACTAAATGTTTTATGTGAAATGTGTTTTGTTTTGACAAAAATATGGTATTTTCTCCAAAGTAAAATTAGGTGCTTGAGGTGCTTGACATGTCAAGACTTTCACTTAAGTCGAGTATTTAAAGGATGAACCTGTAAACTAGTGGAAATGATTGAAACACAATGATCTTTACTGTTTTATTCTTTAAGGTCAGTCCATTACTGATCATGTTAAATTCACTATGTCAACACATACTAATATATAATATGAATTATACAAAATTAATTCTAACAAAATGTTAATAAGATTCCACACGGTACACATATTAAAATTTTAGGAACGAAAAAAGGTGCAAAAAACACTTGCTTACAAGTTACCAATAAATCTGAGGTTCTTAGCCTTAGTCACAAACTGTTTTTCTTCATAAAAATCCAGACATGGAAATAATGGAAGTGATACAGTAACATGTAACATTGGACTAGCTACCACTAGCTTACTATCATGACTGCAAAACAACATACAGAACAGTTTCCAAATGTTTTATACAAAAGTGGAGGGAATCTTATCTGCACTGCCAGTTACATTAAGCATAGGATTATGTATTTATTGAAGGAATACATTTTAAAATATATAAGACATTTTATAGTGTGTTTTTGTGTCTGTGTTTTGTTTGATTATGATTAGCATTTAGAATTTGTATTCACAAAGTCATGTGAGAGCTTTGTACATTTAAAAAACAACCCAGCTAATTCTAGTTTTGTCTTCATATTTATATTTTAAAAAAATTGCCAGATAACTGCAATTTTTTGCAAAAAATCACACAGCATTTTCTGTGACTGCTACCAAAAATAAAACAATCATTTAAAATCCTGGGCATATCTTTGCCTGATTAGTTATAACATTACCCATTTTTAAACGTGAAATAAAGCAGACAAAGATGTATGCTTCCAAAATCAGAAAAAAATACAGATGTGTAAACATTTGCGTTATACATTTTTAAAGGTTCTTAAACTTAAATCTTAAACCATTTAAAGTAGGCCAAACAAAAATAACCTGAACAAGCAAGTCAAGAGAACCATTAAGCTAAGAGTTATGGATAAAGAGTTTATACTAATAAATACTCAAAAGTAGCACTGTTAGCATCATAAGATGAGAAGTTCAGTTTCCTTAAGTTATTATAACTTATGACTCTTATACCAACAGACACACAAAATATCTTCTCTGGAACATTTTTTTGGATTTTATCTTGACATCAGATTGAACTCTTTCAATACTGGCAGTAAGACATGGTTGCAGCACTTAGAGTTAGTGCAGAGGAAGCACATGTATTGATAATTTAACTTGTATGTATATTAAAACAGCTTGCATTACATAAAAAAAAGGAATCTTCTATATTAAAACAGCCATTTGAACTTTTATAAGGGTTAGGTTGAGCACACTACAACTTATAACTCTTTGCCATGAACTGTTCAGCAATGCAAATTGTGACTTTTCTTCAGCTGAAGGATATAAAATAATGACCCGTCTTCAACAATCTACATCAAACTGGCTTTCGCTCCTTGAAATGGTTCCTCAAAGTGCTGACACAAGAGTCATCGCTTCCTTTAAATTGCGGTTAGAAATTTCTGTCCCTAAGACTCACTTTTATGTCAAGACTGGGTGGAATTGTCGTTACCGTCTTTTATTCGCCACAGCACTTTTTTAAGAGTTGTGAGAAGTAGCTTAGACTGATAAATTACATCAGCGCGACGATAGAAAGATCATTCTGGACTCGGATTTTTTGGAAATGCAGCACAGCTCGTGATTAGTATGAGTTATTTTAACAAAAAACACACTTCAAAGAACTCTGATACGATTTCAATTACTGTTATTGAAGATTCGTACCGTTGAATAAGTGTGTGCTCGCGCATAATTCTCTGCTACCTTCTGAAACAGATATTTCATTGAAGAGTCAAAAGATTATTACACAGAGTAGTTATATAGTTGTGTTTGAGTCTGTGTGTGTTGTATGTCATGGCTACCTAAATACTTCCACCCAAGGGACACATCTATATATAGGCCACCTACCCTGCTGCCCACACTCTCAGATAAACACATGTTATTGCCTGTATTGTCGCACTGTACCGTCTGGATTAAATGTGCGAAGCTCACACGCACACGCTCCCATGGTTCCCATAATGAAAACAAAATGATGTGTTGAGACTCTCGGCTATCCAGGTCACAGAGAAAAAAAAAAAACAGGGATAACTCAGTGAAAGTGCAGAACGCATCACCACTGAATTAGCCTTGCTCAAATAAGATTAGGAACGTTCCAGTTGAGAATGAGTGCGATTTCTAATACAAGTGCAGAGCTTGTCCTTTAAAATGTCTTCCATAGGTCCTGTTAGGACGCAGTCGGGATGGATTTAAAAGTGGATTTCCTCCTTTAAATCAACTGTTAATGATGGTCATGTTTTCTGTGATCGTTGTCACTTAATTTCAAGTGACCTAAAACTCAATTAGCATGTATCATTAGGAGGAATCATTATGGAGGAAACAATCCGTAGAATGTAGTCGGTGGATGATTACCAGCCATTTAAATGTTCATATATAGAGCCTCTGAATACTTTAATAATGTCTGCAGCAATACAATTGGGAAAAAAATATGATGTATGAAGTCAATCCAAAACATTGGGGTTGGAAGCAGCAAATGTGCGTGATGGTATATATATATATATATAAGAGCAATTATTTTCCTCCCTGGAATCTTTTTTGAGGAACAAGCTATTCCCAGCATATTAATTACCAGCAACTATTTTAAGAAATGATTGAATGAAAGTGGAATTGTAGACAAAACTGCTGAGACCAAAACCGGACCTTTTCAAGGCAGAACTGAAAGAAAAAACATAACTTTATTCAGCTTCATAGTGGGTTCAACTGCACTCTATTAATGTTACATTGTATTATTTAGGCAAAAGAAACAGAATTTCTGGGACTGTGATGTTGGCTCGAGACTGAAAGAACCTGGTTTCTAACCATTGACCATAGACCACTAGACAAAACCAAGACCATGCAAAGTGGTCTGAGGGCTGATCTGTTTCGAGAAATACTCGTAGACACACAATTAAAGATCCAATGATACTACATCATACAACAGTACAAAAATTGATTCTGACTCAAATAATCGGTAGAAAACAAATGAATAAAGCATGAAGGAAATTTAAGTTGTGGGGGTTTTTTTTGATTAAAAAGAAAAACAAAAAAAAACAAGATACTGGCATAATGTAAATATTATGTTCACAGTCCATGTTGAGTATTTCCTGATCAAGGTTACGAAGATGAAGTGGTTCTGAACGACCAAGTGCTTAAACGTTTGACATTTTCTTCCTTCCATTAGTTTGTTATGAAGTCATGAAGCAAAATTTACTCCCACATGGTGAGATAAAGGGTTGAAAGCATCTATTAATGATTAAGAGCTGCAAATTAATTATTTAACGGGTATCAGGAAACCTCATGATGCTATGTTTACTATATAAAAAAAAAACTATTTCTTCTCCTATGCCTTTCTTGACTAGAATCTATTGTGTCTCCGTTTTAAACATTCAAGGCCCGAGAAAGTTCAAACTCGCAGCTGAATTAGCATTTTTGAGCGGCCGACCCTTACATGACCTTCCATTACGGCCATGCTTCACACACATCTGGAGCTCTTGGCGTTCTTATGCTCCCAGTGTCGGTGACGTTGAGCCTCTGAAGCCAAGTCTGAAAATGGAAAGTAATGTTTTTATTCATTTATATTTCTCGTCAGTAGAATTTGAGCTTCACATCAAGTGTCGGTCCCACTGGTAGCAGGCATTAGAACAACAGTGTTTGTGAGTCATGGCACTGTAGTGTAATTGAACCACTGTTAACACGAGTTGCTAAATGAGAAAGCAAAGAGATTGAGGTCAGTAGTGGAGCAATTCCATTTAAAAATCAAAATTAAATCAAAATTGGCCTTTGTGGTGCTTCAACTAAAAGCTTATCAGACGTGCGCCGTCTTGACTCCACAGAAATGGAAATTTAAAAGAGGAAACAATTGATTTTGAGTTCAAAATCATTACCCTTTTTACAGGTATTATACATGTTTTGTTTCATAAAATAGTTAATATAAGGTTTTTAATTTGAGCCTTGCTTCAGGGGTCCATTTTTTTTTTTGGTTGGTTTCTGTGTAAAGCACAGTCACTGTCTGGACCCTTTAGCTGATTTCATCAGCCTGTCGTCTCCCTTATAAACTGTATTATTCAACAAGGGAATATAAAAATATGTTTTGATTTAAATTGAAATTCTTTTAAAACACAACACCAGCCTAAAATGTACCCAACACATTTCTTAGCAGGTTGTGTGTTTGTGATTGCTTGATGTGTTCTATCATGGTCTGGTTATCTGTCCAGGGTGTCCCTAAACCACTGAAGTGGTTGGATAGTAATTATCCCACTAAGATGCAAGTACTATATTACGATCCCGGCACTTGTTACATGATGATGACGAACACTGCAAATACAAACATCTTTTAAAAAGCAAAGTTTATGATTGAACAAAACTTAAAGGGCAACCAATGTGTTGATTTGAACATTAGAAAATGTGCGTAAGCCCCGCCCAGTGAAAACACTTTGTTATTCTGGAGATTAAGTCTTGTTTACCATAACCAGACTGACTCTGTTGTGACTGGTCAAACATCGAGGTTTGTCACTACGCCTCATGAACCCTGGAAATCTCCACCTCCATGGGACTAAATAAACTGAATAGTATAAATAAAGCAGGCCGTGATTACAGCTGGCTGGAGGAGGAGTGAAGCCATTACCACATCATAATAGACTTGTAACCTCTCGTTCACCAGGATTTTAGACGCTGGAGAACTATAACTTGTTTCCAGTGTTGTTTAAACAAACTGAAATAGTAGGACGGACTGAAATTGTACTTACAACTGCGCAACTAAAGGGAACAGTGGAAGAAACTTAGAACAAGCTAAAGATTGATTAAAATATCATCAATATGAATAAATATTTTTTTTGTGTGTTTTACTCCACATCTTAACCCCTTTTTAGCAATATAATACAAGCCAAACCTTTGGTTTTAACTCAACAAAAAAAACGAATTCTTGAATCAGTGATTTCATATGTTTAACCAATAAGAAAGATATACATTTATACTGATTTGTTTGATACATTAATACATCTGAGACAAATCTGGAACCCTAAAACGATGTGTCCCAAAATACTGCTTTCCAAAAACCACTTAGTGTCGAGAGCTGCAGAGAAGTAATTATGCAAGACTGTGTCTGCACACTTGCTCTGGACTAGAGGTTTTTAATTGGAAGCGGGTGTAATATGGGGAATCAAATCCTAGAGGATTAGCAGCTGTCACCCTCGCGTCTCCAGAGAAGACGCCAGTGTTTTGTCTGCACAGTCATGTACGTGACAATTACATACATTTACATGCAAAGCCGTACATATCAAGCACACACACATACCTGCGGGTGATGTCTGTGTCGAGTGTTTTTTCCATTAGGTTTGCCAGTGAGATTCCTTCTGTCGTGCCGGTTCAATTATGAAGCCCGTTTCTCCGCCCCCCTCTCTGTGATTGACGGACGGCTAATTACTCTTGCTAGTCAGATTAATCTCTTCTTTTCTTAGAGTAAACTGTTCAACGTACAAACATGAGATTAAGACAGGAAAGGATCAAAGGCACACAGTTCTCCTGAACGATGCCTGGAAAAATCAACAGGAAACCTGATCAGTGAATCTTGTTTCCCTCACAGCTGGAGGTAGCGTCAAAGAAAAGTGTGGGAGAGATAAAAAATGATTGTCAAAAATGAGAGGACACACTCTCAAGATTAGAGGCGAAGAATATGATGATGTATTTTGGAAGAAATTAACCCTAATTATCTTTTTTTATAAAGTTGTCCCCCGTCTGAGATCTCAGCGAACGAGAGGTTACGAGAGCGGAGTCCATGATGTAATAATGGCTTCACTTCTACTGCAGCAGCAAAGAACGCCCTGCTTCTTTCTTTATACATGCCCCTTGTAGGTGGAGACTTTCTTGATTAATGACGTGGGGTGACAAACCCTGATGCTTGACCAATTGCAGCAGAGTGGGTGTGGTTATGGGGAAAACTGTGTATTCATTGGGCGGGGCTTCAGCACATTTTCTCATGTAAATATTTAAATGTAAATGGAATTTTGTACAAACAGACACATACCGATGAGTACAATAGAGATACAAGATCAATTTAAGACACACTTAAATATACCCCTTAGTTGCCCTTTAAAGGAGCTGGTTTTACTTTTATTATTTTTTGGCATAATCAAGATTCTTGGCGCAGCTCGGCTCCAAATAAATTACATTTAAAAAAAATCATATTCGGTCATGATTATTCACCAAAAGTCTACAAAGACAATACGAAAAGATATCTCAGAATTGATGTCAGCTTCACAGAATATATTCCCAGGACAGCCGCGGGTTCAGTTCCAAAATGGTGAACTCCAAATCTACAAAACCCCAGAAGAGGCATTTCATGCCCAATGGCGCCTGACCCAGGAGATACACACAGAGGAGAGGTCCTGATGACTTGTCATTAACCTCCCGAAGTCTTGGAAAAACAGAGAAATGCAACAGCTCTGACAATGTTTAGGAAAAAAAAAAACAAAGGACTAGAGATGCCATGGGATATCTTTATACGTTTTATATATATTTTTATATAAGTTCTTATGTTCATAATGTATAAGACCAAACACAAGAGGCCAGGAACGCTTAGACTAGACTTTTTCCTTTATACTTGAATATAAATGTTATTTTATTCATGTTATCGTTTTAAGAAATACACTTTTAATTTTAATAATTTATTTTTAAGATTTAACTGGAACATTTTCCAAGACTCTGTAATAATATTTGATTTTAAAAGTCAAATTGACTTGAGATAAATCATTATTCTTTCAGTTATCAACACCATGGTACTTCAAAACTGTAGTATCCTCTCAAGATATCCATCTGGTCCAGGCTCTTTCCTGTCCTCTCATCCCAGTGGGACGAGGCTAGGAAACTTCCAAACGTGAATGTGACAGCATTTCTTCGATCGCTTCTCTGTGATTCTGTTATTTGAGCTTTCATCGAATTACTGCAGGAGAAAACTATATCTATTGGATGATAAAGAACCTTCCCTTCGGGCTCGGCAGTTTTTAACCCCTAATCAGTCCATCTTGCTAACAATAGATAAGGTTTCCCGCTCAAGGCGAGAGTTGGATTAATGATTTCGATATTGACCCATAAATCTGTCACACCTTTTATTCGATAAAAAGGCTTGTTTGCTCTCTTCGCCGAAGCTTAGGATTTATCATTTGAGAATCATTTTTTAAACTTGAGAACCATATGTCCGCGCCGTCATGCTTCGGGCTACTCTATTCATTTCTGTCAGTTGGCCCAGCTAAATTTAATAGACCGTGGAAGCAGTGAGTTTCAGATGCCATAAGTCTGTCGACAAATCCAGACTTAATGGGTCTCCATAAATTCTACCTCTTGGTCAAATTTCTCACGGACTTGGTTTTATTACACCAATGAGCTGTGTCATTACACATGTTCGCTCCTCGAGCATCGGCCACGGTCATCAATAGCACTTTTGGTTTTCTAAAATCATAATTTGACATTCTTTTTGTCACTAATCCATCTAGAATTACAGCAAAAATGTTCTACAATGACCCGTATTCTGCCTTTGATAAAGTATAGTTTATTCTGAAAGTAAATATATCGGACTTCATGAAGTCATTTTAAACAAACTTAGCAGACAGTGTGATCCTTAAACTCCACCTTGAACTTTTATTCTCTGCATTTATTTTCAACCAGGAATAATGTGACCCTTCGAGCATGATGTTACGGATGGATTTGTTCATCTGGGGTGGGTGATATGAGCTCGCTGCAATTACAGGGTCGCTGAGTTAAGCCCTGAATCCAAAATAGGCGGAGAAATCAGACACTTAAACTTGAAACTCAAATTGCCTCTCATGCTCAACCAGATAGCAGTGTTCCACCATTGCCTAATGAATATTGAGTTTGTAATGGGATCCGAAACAGTATTGGCAATTGATTTATTGTAGATAAGTAAAAATTAAGTTTTCTTTCAAAGAAATTATATTATAAAATGGCTTCGGATTGTGAACAATCAATGCTACAGTTCAGGAGGTTGGAAACAGGAAGAGTTTAATTCTTGTTGAAGAACCCAGATACCTAATCCTCATCCAACAATTATTGTTTTGTCTTCTTTTGTGACACCTTCTACCATAGTCTGGGAGTCACCAACCATTCTGTGATATGTGTGATCTCTGACTGTATATTTGAAAGAATCTGGTAATTATCCTAAAACAATGTCTACATATTTCAGACTAACCTAGATTTGACATGTTTTTTGTGTCAAACTCAATTATGAACTAACCTGAGATATTTTATACAACACAAAATACAATCGAATTGCAAAATAACTTAACTTTTTTATACCCTTTTCTACGATGTAAGTAAGTAAGTTACAGTTATTTTTAAAGAGCCTTTCTAGACCTGGGTCACAAAGTGCTTAAACAATCAAAAGCAATACACAGTTAAAAATACCTATAGATTTTAAACTCTAAAAGGCCAAGACACATAAGACAAACACAGGAGCAGAAAAAAGAAAAAAGCCTGCAGAATGGAAAGGTCTTAAGATGTTTCTTGAAGGAGTCAGTAGATTCCATCAATTCATAGGGAGAAGAAGATTTGCCAAAGCTTAGGAGCAACAGCCTGGAAGGATTTTTCGCCTCCGGGCGCTTCCGGGCAGAGGCGAAGATTCTGATCCACAGACCTAAGAGTCTGAGCTGCGATGTAAAGCTGGATCAGATCACTGATGTAAGGAGGAGTCTGACCATGAATAGCTCTGAAAGTAAGAATCAGAATTTGATCCTGAAAGAAACTGGCAGCCAATCCAGAGTTTTAGGGATCGGGGAAATGTGAGTTCTTCTACTAGAGCGCTATGTATGTATATGTTTGGGTTGCTAGCTAAGAATAGGCACAGGTTTCCAGGATGCGGCCGAGATAAATAGTGCTCCCTTTTGCTTAGTGGTAACCAAACAGCTTTCACTTAACCCCTTCTGGTATATCAGGGTCAAGGTGACCCGGTGGCCCCGAAAACCAATGTGTTTGTGGTATCCCTTGTGTTGTCTCTGGGTCAAGATGAACAACCTCCACCACTGCTTATGTATTTCTTGAAGCCAAGGAGGTCGTTCACGAACACATTTGTTTTCAGGCCTACCATGAGCCAGCTACACTAAACTCTTAAATCTAAATGTTCTATTGTTGCATCTTTATTCTGTAAAATAGCTTCTTGGCAAAGGCATGCACTAGTATATACTAGTTATATATAAAAAAAGAACTGTAACACTTGGGGTCAATTAGTGATTGTTCACTTCAATTAATGTTCACAACAGGGCGACACAACACCATGAGGGCTGCCTGCTGGCTACTTATCTGCTCTTAATTTTGCTCATTAAAACATGTTAAAAATAACATCAATTATTACATTTCCCCATATACTGATTATACATGATTATAAAAGATGTATTGTATAATAATTTACTGTTCATCCATATGAATAAAAAGCTGTTTATTTTCTGCACATAGCAAACAAGTGAATTCATTAGTTAGTGGTACCAACAAACACCTTTAATTGGCGTGTAAATATGTGTTTAAGAGAAGATGAACTAAATCAATGGCATGTCTGTAACATTGACGGCGTGGGGAATCATTAGTTGCCAAGGATCCTTCCTGATAATGACAGCGAGTACAGTACCCGGTGCAGGATCTCCGAGGGAGCTGTATCACCGAAGCGCAGATGCATCACATGGCCTTGAGAGAAAAAAACAGCAATCTCCCCGGAGATCATCGTCGGAGGAGAGCAGAACAGAGATGCTTCCAGCAATATCCAGGAGAGCTAGAGCGAGGCGGGGGGAGGTGGATCAGCGTCTCTTAGCCTAATAATCTTAACAAGACTGATTTACTGCTGGCTACGGTGTATACAGGTCAAGCAGAGACAGAAGGACTGCAGACGGGAAAACCAGACAGTGGGATGTGATGAAATGCTAAGACGGGGACGGGGACGGGGGCGGGAGGGGGAGTTGTGACTAATGCCGCATCGCTGATTTCAATAGACAGATGTGTTCCTGCAGGTGTGTTAGGATTCCAGATTTCATGCTACATGTCATCAACAATTCCACCTCCAGCTAAATTTCCGCTGCGCAAAGTGAAAACACTGCAGTTTCTATTTCAGTTGCCGTCTTTTTTTTTTTCTTTTTTTTTTTCCTCCTGCAAAAGGAGGAATTCTCGTCGACGGAATGTTTCTGCAAGTGCGTCTGACAGAAAATGGGTTTTCATGGTGAGAATCAAGCACATAAGCTCAAACCAAGGTCAATATTTCACTTTTTTTCAACGTCAAAGATGCAGAACTGCTTTTCTTTTGGCTTCTTATGAATAAATAAAAACATTTTGCCGCTACTTCTAATGATAAACTCGGTTTTAATCCCTCTCGCTTGTTGGTTGTGTTCGACCTTGTCGAGTAGAAGTTTGAATGATTTGATTTTAAACCCTCAAATTATCCTTCACGCGTCATTTTTGTCCATATGGCCCAATTTCCTCTCTTGATCTGGCGGCCATTTTGTCTGTGTTCATTTATATTTAACAGTTTTGGTGAAAGTCTCTCTCTTTAACTGGACTTCCGTAAATCCAAATTACATTTTCTAAGTAGGTCATCACCGGGAACTGGAAAAGCACACGAGGGAGCGCAGACCTCTGCCAAGCTGCTCATCTCTATCGATTTTGATCAAATATTATTGTCTTTTGTTTTATCCGTAGAATTCACTTTTATAGCATATATATGTAAAATTACGCATAAGTAAGTTGTGAGTGGTGCCTGATGGAAACGAAACGATCACCCCGTCAATAACGTGATATACATATTTATAGAACTTATTTATGGGATTATAGAAATATAATAAACCGATCTGTTCATATGCGGAGGAATGTGTCGTCACATTCTTCACACGCCTTCAATTCTCAGTCTGCTGACAGGTGCAGCATCTATTGATAGTAAACGTTCATATTCATTGAAGTGTTTCTTTTAACCTTGAGAGGGTTGATGGAGGTTTCTAAGTGACATTCGGAGGAATTTTGTCAGTTTTAAAGCTCCCTGCTTGCTCTGGCTGTGACTCTCATTAGGGTTTGATCGACAGCGTTTTACTCTTTCAACGTTGTATAATCAGCAACTGATGAGTTTATTTAAACCAGGAATAATTTTTTTCCACCATAAAGATGATTTCTACGGTTTATCTTTTGACGTCAGTGTGATTCATTCACCAACATCCGCTCACTGTAAGTAGGTTCACACATTGATGCTTCAACATTTACAGACATTTACACGAGTCGACTCCAAAAGAAAGACCCCCCCCCCCACACACACACTCTGGACAGAAAACTGCATAATACATTACTTCTTCATTTTTTTTTTATTTTACATTTTTACATTTGTTATTACATATTTATGTTATTGAATTGATGTTCTTGATTTATTTTTATTTGATCACATTTCTTTTTCATTTATTTAACTATTTTGAATAATAAATTAACATTTTTTTCTTTTAATTTTATTCATGTATGGTTTTTACTTAGTATTTTAGATATTAGCTGGCTTTCTATTCTTCTTTTATTTAATTTCTATTCTTGATTTATTTCATTTCAATATATATTCTTTATTCAATTTATTTATATTCATTTTTCTATTTTAATTTCTATTTGATTTGATTTATGTGCCTATTTTTAATGATAATGCTATATTTTATATTCTATTTCATTTATTTATGTACAGTTTTAATATTAGCTGGCCATTTCTATTCTGGTTTTATTTAATTTCTATTCTTGATTTATTTCATTTCTATTATTTTCTTATTTTATTTCCATTTTTTATATATATGTATTTGATTTATGTACCTATTTTGAATAATAATTTTCAATTTTTAAATCTATTTCATGTAATTCATGTATGATTTTAAATTCATATTTTTTAATATTAGCTAGCCATTTTTTTATATCGAACTCTATTTTCATTTAATTTATATTTTGTTCATCGACTTTGGAATAATATCTTGGTTTTTTTCGTGCAACAATTTTTCAATATCCGATTCTGAAGTCATATTATTTGTCATTTTTCAAAACTTCCGTCATCAGTCCATATGCTGTATAGTTAAACTTTACTTTGCACAGATTTGTTTTCAAAATGCAAGTGTTTCAGCAGTATCATAGCTTTAAAACAAATCCATTATTAAAACCAATATTAGTTTGAAATCCCATCAAAAAATATCAAAATAGACATGAAAGATGTTTCAGTTAATTGGTCCTCTCTTTTACTTCTCTATTCCAATAACACCACAAAATACTCTAAAATGTAAAAAAAAAAAGTGAAGGAGATATCAGCCAATGGAGTAAATAAAACAACGTTCCCAGTGAGAGCCCATTATCAAGAACACAAGAGTGCTCAAGTTGAACAAGGATGAGGCCGGGGCTGCAATTTGGCCTCAAGTGTTTCTGTATCCTTCGCTCAAAAGATTCAGGTCCAAAAAAGTCAGTCATAACCACAACTCAAAACACTCAAACAAGCTCAGAGTAACAAGGGCTTCTGATACGCTATCAAAGAAAATTGTCGGCTCCAGCGCTCGGAAATTGTGGAGAAATATTTTTGGTCCATAGACGGTGGTGTCTCTTCTCGTTTGCCTCCTGCGTCTCATATCTCACGAGTGTTCTTCCCCAGAGGAGAAAAGAGTGATTTAAGAATCAAAATAATCATTTTTTTGTTTAACTTCCCATTCAGTCAGGAGAGGATTCAGAAAATAGAGGTTTGTGTTTTAAATTATAGTGGCTGCACCGTTTCAATTCAGTTAAAGAATAAGTGCTTTTTTAAATGGTGGTTCACGATTGTAACTGTCTAGCCCTATTATGTTGCTACAACATTTTTTTTTTCTATGTTTATATTTTCACAATCCTCTAATTTGACGTCAGTGTTTTTGTGTAATTTAATTTATTTTTTGTTTCTTTCTTTCTAAAGAAAACAGTGTCATCGTTTGATCGATTTATATTGTTTTATTAATGAATAAATATGAAAGCAGAATGGATTTTTCTTCCAGGAAATTGCCTAAACATGCCCCATTTGTTATTTCAAATTTCTAGAATGTGGTTATTTTAAAGATATTGCAGTATTTGTGTGTTTTTTCAATAACATTTTCACTAAAAAAATATACATACTTATATATATATATATATACAGTATATATATATATATATATATATATATATATATATATATATATATATATATATACTGTATATTCTTGTAATTTTACATGTTATTTTGTGTCGTCATTTAAGTTATGTATCCCAGCTACATGGGGTAACATGCAGGGATCATCACACGGATTACTGCAAATGCAATTGGGATAGAGCGGGACTCAAACTGCCAACCCTCCTACCAGTTGAGCCACTAGTTTCATTACCCAATATGTTTTAAGGCCAGAGTTGCCTTAAACCGGAATCTAACCTGTGACCTTTTTATTGTGAGACACTAACACAATTAGACAACTAATATTTCAAGTCATACTTTGAATTAGATAATCACGTATTGATGCTTTCAGTGAAAATATCATGTTTGCAATGGAATCTTTATAAATATTCCTTCATACCGGCGTCTTACTTACAAAGCTGATCGTTAAAAGAGGTTCTCTGGGACTTCCAGAGATTTCAGCCAAAGATAAATTGGCTCCATGAGAACTCATGCATGTCAAGCAGCTGCTTGAATTCAGAATTATTCAATATTTTACATTTCCTGCGTCTGTAAACTCTCTTGAAATATTTATGCAGTAAAGTTGTATTTTTTACTGAAGTGCATTAGTGTCTTTGGTAGGTAGAGCTTTTGTTTTCAGAGACATTTCTTAAAATTCACAGTGTTGTTTAAGATCGGTGTCGAGATTCTTACGATTTAAGATTGATACACTTTTAACAAATACTGTATTTTAAAGGGCCTGTAGGGTTTTAAGGGAAGAAAATATGTTTGGTTTTCAATGTATTTCATTATAATCTCCCTTAAAAATTGCAGAAATTAAAGGTTACAGATTAATCTTGATAAGAATCAGGCAAAGTACGGCCCTTTTAATGAATTGATGTGGCCGTTGTTCATATTTTTTTTGCTCTTAATTTACTATCCTGACTAGATACATTTTAGATATTCCTTGTTCAAGTTATTTGGTGTATGACTACGTTGTTTCTTTTTGTCCTCTTCTTTTGTCCTTTTTGTGATATTTTGTTGTACCTTGAAATAAATATAAAACTTTTTCTTCATGCAATAATATGTTGTACAATTATTACATTTTTTTTCCCTTTTTTAAAATTATGGCATAATTACACTTTTCTAAAAAAACGAACTACAGTTTATATAATTATATGTTTTTTATTTTCTATTTTTTTTTTAATTATCCCACCATATTAAGTCCATTTATCTTCTGTCTGGGTTTTTTTTTTCCAATGCTTGACGGCCCCTTATAGCAGTCACTGTATTTGGTTTGGCCACTTAAGAAATCGCATTTCCCACTCCTGCTCTAGATTGTCTCTAGACCTGTGTGTGTGAGAGTGTGTGTGTCCGTGAGAGTGTGTGTGCGCCTGTGATGGACTGGCGATCTGTCCTCCACCTCTCTCCTCGCCGGGATCAGCCTATTAAGGTTATAAGCAGAAGTTAATGGCTGAATGCTTGTAAGTCCTTTACAGTTGGACAGGAAACAATTATAGGATAATGGACGTGCTTGTTGTTTTTAAAGCCAACATAGATCACAGCAATAACGTCCACGGGCATTTTTCATCACCATTAATTGACGGGAATACCTGAAAAGGCCATCCGTCTGTTGTGTTTTGCGCTCGGCTCAGCAGAAATGGGATCGGACAGAAGTGTAAACGAGTCGGGCGGCGGCTTTACGGTCCTCATGATTGTGTGTCTGTCTCCAGCTGGAACCACGTACATCTTCGGGAAAGGAGGCGCCCTCATCACTTTTACCTGGGCCCCGAACGAGCGGCCGAGCACCCGGGCCGACAGATTGGCCGTGGGCTTCAGCAGTCAGCAGAAGGAAGCCATCCTGGTGCGCGTGGAGAGCACACACGGCCTCGGAGACTATCTTCAGCTGCACATAGTGAGTCCAGATGTATTTGTTTGTTATTATTTGAAGCTGGTTACTGAGTCATGTATTACACACAATATGCTGGGATAGCAATTTTACCAAATTGATTACTCACAAAAAGGTCATATTCAATTTGAAACAATGCCTTAAAAAAGTCTAAATCACGTTAAACTATCAATCAAGATCTACTAATCTTACATCTTACTAATTATAACTGTCTTAAAGGTGTTTTATTTTCCGCTTGTGACTAATCACGCTTGTCTAGGAGTAACACAAACACCTTTTTCAGAGACAAAACGTCTTCATTCCTTATAAATAATGCTTTGACACAAACATGCTCACACAAAAAGCTAGGAGACACACGCATACAGCACACTGTCGTCTGCATACAATGAAATATACATAGATGCAATTACAGAAACTCTTCTGCTCATAAGTGTTTTTGTTAATGTTTTTTGCAGGTAATGCTATTGTATTTTTCCTTTTTTCTTCCTGAACGTCTGCCCCTGAATATAATCCTGACATTTAACCAGTCCAGGTTACAAAAATTGTTGGGGAAACCTGCTTTAAAGACTTTTCTGATCAAATAAAACCTTGCGATATGTAGCATTTCATTAAGATACATTTGACTCTTCACTATTTAAAAGCACTTGTGTCTCCAATGAGTCTCCACTAATCCTTAAATTACCTTTGAAAATCTTTGTACCATAAAACAACAAAACGTTATGTCTGGTTTAAGGTTAACGTCATTTGTGTTCTCCGAAACTTTTTGAGCCTTAGGGTTTCTGTTTGCCTTTGTAATGGGTTCAGACTCTATTATAAAGAGGTGACAAAGCAATTCAAATTCAAATCAATGTTATGTTGTTTATCATTGACTGAATTGTCTGAAACTGACCAGGTTAATTCAGGACAATGTGAGTTTTGATTGAAGATAAAGTGGAAGCCTTTATTAACAGACTTTACGAAGGTATTTTCTTTTATCAATCGATCCACCGTTTACTGATTTTCTTCTTTCTAGTACTTCGCTATGAAAAGGGCCTTGTGGTGTCAGGAGTAGGATTGTCTTCTGTTTAATTCATGATAATTAAAATGTGAATTAAAAGGGAATTTAAACAATAAATAGTTTGCTATGAGCGAAACATTGAATTTAATTAAAAAATATATTATAATAATTACAATAATACTCGTGTAATTTTCTATAATTTACCAATAAAATCTGTTTTGATTTCTATTGGCATCCATATGTGTATCACAAGGATCTATTTGATCTGTAAAAATAACAAAACAATATGCAACATGAGAGAATATGAATATTTACTTTCATCATTATCAAAGCAGCATGTGGATCCTTGCAAACATTTTGAAAACTGGGACACTGTGACGTGAAATGGCTGCAAACTTTTCCGAGAGTAAACGAGTTCACTCGCTCTGCAAAGACAAGATAACTCATCCTCGTGATGATAATGCAGGAAGAAAGCAACTCAGCGAGTCACATTAACGAGTTGTTTCTCTCTGTTTCCATGTTAGCAGGAAGTGACTTTTAACCTGTTTTAAATATGTGTCATATTCACTCGTAATATACTGTAACATCTACAAAACTACTGCATCAAAACTGCGCTGCCACAGCTTTAAAGGTCGAACACCTGTTATAATTCCTGAGCACATGACCAGCCCTTCTGTGTGATTCACGAGATAAACACTCGTGTCTTAAAATTCCGGGATAAACAACAGTTTAGAGTCAATGGGAGCAGATTCCTGGTGATAAACACTTGCGCCTGCTGACGGAACAGTGTCTTCCTCGGCAGCTGCCAGCGACTGGCTTTTCTACAGGGAAATCAGCTTTTTAGCACGAAGCCACGAGACAGATGTGCAACAGTGAAAACCTGAGGGGGGATCTGTCAAACGCTTGAGACCGGTCTAATAATTAAAATCACACCTGTTGTCAAAGCACCAGACAAGAATATTAAGCAACGTTAGGCTTAGTTTTTTTCAATTGTTTATCGGAAACTTGCTTATCTGTCTAATCCTATTGAAAAGACTAATTAATAGGAAGTAAAAATAAAAAAGCGATAGAGATAACTTACTTAATACATTTTTTTTAATCTTTAAAACAGAAAATACTGATTTATAGTTACATCCATTATAAGAAAAGCCATTTAAATAACTAAGGAAAGCATTTATGTTAATACTTTATGGTGTATTCAATGTTTCAATTATATAGAGATTGAAATGCATGGTCTAATTTTCATTTTAAATGACCACAATAAATTATACTAATAATTATGTTTCAAAATGAAGTGCTGGGTTAAAGAAACATTGTTTAGGTTGGTTAGGTGAGTTCAAATAGTGAGTTTAAATAAGCTGCATTTTGAATTTAAAATGGCCCCTGTACATAGAGGGGAAGGTACGAGAAAGGGACGGATTGCAGTTGAGTTTGATTGACATTTGACTTTCGTCATCATTTGGTAGTTTTTCTACAGTATCATGTGCTTTAAATGTGACTAATATGTTTCATTTTTGTGTTAAAATAAAGGTATTTTGTTAATTTTAAGCAATAAAGTACAATGTAATGAACAAACCAAAAGTCCCGGAGGCAAATGTGTTAGAGTTATCCCTTGCGTTGAGATAACACAAGGGTTAAGTAGGCAATCGTTGTTACATAATTAAATGATATACATTATTATTATCTGGGGACGAACGATCAGTAGATCTGTACATTTTCTTTAATACTAGAACATCTCTGAATAGAGAACATCAACCAATAAAATGACACATTTATAAGCAGATTCCTTTTTGTATGTACTTCATTCAGACTTTTAAGTATTTTTAAAGCAGCCCTGGGGAAAATTCCGCTATCACAGATGTATCCTGCCAGGCCCAGAGTCACATGCTTGGATTGCCCACACACTAAAGCAGGATTAGCTTTCTATGATACATCCATCCATCCATCCATTTTCCTCAGCTCATTTCCAGAGTTTCAGGGTCGCTGGGCCTGGAGCTAATCCAAGCTACTGTACGATGCCCTGGGCAGGTCGTCAGCTCATCACATATAGACAGACCATAGTAGTTTTTGTAGGAAACTTTCATCGGGAGGAGGAGAACCTAAAGAAGCATATGTGACTTAGGAAAAACGAATGTGAAGAAGAACCCGACAAGGGTTATTTGGTTTTGTTAGGCTTTCTGAATAACAATACATGTTTTTAAGTTAAGGCACCCCTGCAATGCTAATCTAAAGCATCGGAATGATGCTTTTTAAAATTCTGTACAAGTGCAAACTTTTGTTTTAAAACATATTTATCTTAGTGTTGGATTATTTGTCTGACAATTTTTCTTCCATACATTAACAAACTAAACCTATTATCAGGTCAAATCAGGACATTTGATGTCATTGGTCGTTAGGTGGATCTTCCTGCATTTGCAGGAAGTGTCACTTCTCAGTGAAATCCAGGAAATATTTATAAAATTCAATAAAATATAGGTGTTACAATATGCACAGCATATGACACTTGTCATTCTTGGCAACGGAGGGCCTGACACAAACACTGCTGATCGAGTGGAAAGTTTTTTTTTCTGCCAAGATCAAGAATCCTGACGGATTGCATATGTTGACAGCTTACAACAACCCAGAAAAACAGAAACAGTGAGTAGGTGCTGCCTTACATGCCCTTTTTTCGTTGAGAACAGTCATTTTCTATTGTGTTTTATGTGCATTGAATGACAGCTGGATGTTTTTCTTAGGTGTTTTTTCAATTGTACATCACATACTTTATGTCTCCTTTGAGCACGGCCAGACAGATCATTACTTTCTACATTTCTGGGTACATTGCAAAAGAATATCGCTGTCACGTTGTGATTCTCAGAGTCATGTCGTCTATAAATTATGCAACACCAGAGGCAATACTATAAATACTACAATAAATATGTGGTACGTATCGTTTTGTATCGTACATCGT
Organism: Callionymus lyra; assembly: GCF_982586985.1. NCBI lineage: Eukaryota > Metazoa > Chordata > Actinopteri > Syngnathiformes > Callionymidae > Callionymus > Callionymus lyra. The sequence goes on from NC_141831.1 coordinate 15,976,718, forward strand.
ACACCTGATTTAAGGCATCGAAATATTGCTTTTTAAAGTTTTGTACAAGTGAAAACTTTTGTTTTAAACACATTTATCTTTGTGTTGCATTATTTGTGTGACAGTGACTGAGGACGAGAGGATACAGTGAACTCCAGCAGCTTTTAAAGCTGATGTTTGGACATATTTTGGTTTAAAAAAAATGGAATAAATTACAACTTTGTTTTACAATAATTATAATAATATAAAAACTACAAATATATAGTTTTTCTTACAGCATCGCAATGTATCATATCGTTGCCCTGGTCTTGTGGTACATATCGTATTGTAACATACATCGTATTTTATTTTATTTTATTATCGGATAATTTTTGTTTTAAACATATTTATCTTTGAGATACCTACCTATTGTATTGTACCGTACATTCTTGTTGAAATATCAAGCTTAATACCAGTGTAACTTGCGTTATGATTTACACAAGATATAACTTACCACAAAAGCACTTTTAAATATACTTTAGTTATTAAAAGGGAAGCTTATATCACCTTAGACCCTTATTTTCTATGTCCGTTTTTGTTTCACAATTTAGTCCCTTAATAATGGAGGTTGTCACCTATGGGTTTAACAATTTCCTTTGAATGTGTACCTTTGATCTTTCCAATTACCAAACAACAGTGGGCATGATCAAATTGACCGCTACAATTTATTATTTTTATTTTTTTCAAATCTCTTAAAATGCAGGTCTACAACTTTGAGGCATAGCGAAGCTTTAACAAAAGATTTTTAGAAATAAATACAACGTTTCAAAACAAACTAGGGAGACCATTAACAAAGCACTGCTGTTAGGTGTTCACACTTTTAATGAGTGACTGAATCATAACACAAAAATATCTGACTATTTCTTCTACAGCACATTGTTGATTTCAGGATGACGGCTACTCGTGCCTTATGTCGGCTGTGGGTGACAAATGACTCGACACCTATTTTTAGAGGTGTCACATCTGTGAACAAAATCAACGTTGACTGGTTCCATCTTTGTCTATTTATTTTTTACAAATATTAATAAGCCAGTATCTAGGAAGCCCCCCTTTTCCCTCTTCCAAACTTATCACAGTACTTATTCTAGTTATTAAAAGTTTCACAAATTTGAAAACTCTATGTTATGTTTTTTTTTATTTGTTGTAGTTTACTCAGCATAACAGTGGTGTAGAACCTGATAGTGATGGGTTGGTAGGGTTTCATTAAACAGCTGATTAAAGTTTCATGAAACAGTGTCCTCATTTTCAGAGGCCACTAGATGGTGCTGTGCACTCATTAATCTTTGTCTAAATATGTATATTTTTTAATTGACATTGCCGCCTTCTGAGCTCTGAAAATGACGACACCGTTTCATGAAACCTCATCAACACATGGAACTGGTTGACCATGTATTAGATGGTAAGACAAGCTGCCCAGTACAATGTTGAATTGATCAAAGCTCATCGTGGAGATTAAACTGAGCCAAAAGGTACATTTTCAGAACTATCCACCAACATTTTCCTCAATTTTGATCATAAATTATACTTCCTGGCTTTCTATCAGAGCAATCTAGTCATTCAATGCCAAAGCCAAATGTTCTTGAATATAGTTATTTTAATTTACAAAAAAATGAGTGTTTCCTTTGTAAAAGGCTCATATTATGGCAGCCTGACTAGTATGGGCTTATTTTGGGATTACAAACCCACTCGAGGCTGCTGAGTATACCTCATGATCGGCCTGGAAACCTCTTTACATCAATCTGCAAGGCAACAAAACATTTTCTAGGGAGACAGAAGAATTAGTCTGTGTGATCACGATCAACCCATAAAACAAATAATACATGAACGCATTAATTAAGGAAGAGTATTTATCACTTAGTTTTGTATGAATAAATACATTTCTGCAAATGCACTTGAACGCAGGAAATTAAAACATAAATGTCTGCTACAGACACACTACCAAGATATCTCTAGGAAATAAGTTTAAATAAATTATTAAAGTGGAGTAAGGATGAATAATGTTTTAAAAGGGACATGCTTCAATATTTATTTAGCAAAATAATTTAAGACTCCGAGGGTATTTTCTCCATCAGAGCTCAAGGGAACTATTTCTCCGGTGCTGAGTGCCCTCAGATTTAATGGCTTCTACCTTGACCTGCTCTGAAAATTGTCTGCTTTTTCAATATTTTGAGAATCAACAGAAGAAAAGGAGAGCTGTAAAAATGCATTCCTGCTAGTGCAGGTCTTTAATGTACAGACAAAAATGAGGTGATAGGGGAGCAATAAAAAGTGTTATGTGCACATTTAGGTTGATATGTGTAATTACATCAGATACTAAATGGATCTTTAATCATTTAAAAGGCCACTTTTTAAAAGACAAATAACACCATTATGATTTTTTTATTTTTTATTGCAAGTCGTTTAGAGGTTAGAGTAAAATGAAAGTATTTTTCTTCAGCTGGTTGTGTCCATAGTAACTTTTACTAATACTGTTGGGATGTTAGCGATGTTAGTGTTATCTCAGCGTGTGGTAATGTGTCGATCATTATATTTGTAATTTAAAAATGTAGAGACCAGACATGCATACAGACTATCTTGAATCAATAAAAGTTATTTTTGCATTTATAACTATACGTTTTTAATTCCAGTCAGTGAAGCTAGAGCGTTACCGAAGGAGCATCTAATTCCCAGGAGAGATTCTTTCTGCTCCAGAGCTGATATCCTTGTCAAAACAACCAGGTGGAGACTTAACAGATACGAGAGACTTTCACTTTCATATAAAATAGATGTTCGCCTACGTCTCCCGGGATGGCCCGGGTATGACTGCGTAAAGCAAAGGAATGTTTTGATGACACTGGCAGAATAGCACAGCTTGGGAAGCTTTAATTAATGCAGAGGAATTTAATATGTATTCTGATAAATACTTTGGGGGGGGGGGGATTTTTAATGGAAAAATCAAGTTCATCATCGACTTTCTAACTATATTCAATATACATCACAGTGATTTCCATCTGCCATTTCAATGCGTCTCATCCTGCCAAGCTGATTTTGCTGGCTTTGATGAAGGAATTCAAAGAATTAAAAGTTGAAAATTAAATCTCTTTACTTGCTCCCCTTGTAGTAGAACTAAAGGCCTATAATGGAAGAGTACTAGTTTGCATCCTTACCTTATGTCTAAGCAACCTCAATTGTCTCCTTTTCCTGCACATAAGAGGTGTCTAACTCAACTTGTTTACAATTTAAATTAATCACCACCTTAAAGTGGTAGTTCACCCAAAATTCAAACGCATTTTCTACTTACCCTCATGTCTACTAAGGGTTAGGATTATTTTCGTAGTAATCTATTCCCTTTTAGAGTTATAGACGAACATGTATTTTCATTTTAATGTAGCGACAGATGCTAGGTTGTCTTTTTTCAGTTCATCTTCATCCAAAATGACACTTAAAAACATCCAATTACCTCCGTGGCGCTCGTCTGTGACGTCCATATCCTATTCAAGTATCAACATGAGGATTTGTTCCAAAGAAAAGGAAATATTTCTGTATATTTTAGGTTTGTTTGTAGCCGAAGTTATCAGTCTCTCAGTTCCTGCCTTACATCTTTTCTCATTGAAACACTTTGCAAGGCGGCTAGCCTATCGGCATCCGCTACAAACTAGCTTTAAATGTTGACTTGTTTAATTTTTTCAGGCATTCCTCTTGTCGAGGCTTCAATACAAGATGGACGTAACAGACGAGCAGTATGGAAGGATATGGATGTTTTTAAGTATGTGATTTTTGGACAAAAGTCCTAGCAGCTAGCCTAGCAACAACCGCTAAAAACAAGCTTCAAATATAGACTGCTTTGTTCTTTTTTTGGAACAATTCCTCCTGTCGAGGCTTCAGCACAAGATGAACGTTACAGACGAGCACAACAGAGATGTTTTTCAAGTGCATTATGGGTGCATTATGGGTGCTTTATACCAGGCCAAGCATAAACAAATGATCAAATAAATTGATATTCTGAGCCTTAAGTGAGACTGATTTAATGCAATCTTGTCAACGTTTAGAACGATGCTGAAGACAGGTCTCCAACTCACTTGTGCAGAAGTACTCCACTTCAACAACCCGTCAAAATCCAGAAATAATGAAAGCAATTATAGTTTTTTTTCTCCCACTCACCTCTATACTGGTTTCGTTCTCAGTCATCATGACACGTCTTCTGTTGAGCCAACGTGAGCGACAATGTGACTCACGTGGAGAATTTCCGTCGTCGTTGAAAGGTTTGATCCCATAAGGGCAAAGGCGACACGTGGAATTTAGCTTTTTGAAAGGCCTGTGATATTAAGACCTGTGCTTTTTAGAAGAGTATATTTAAAACCTTTGCTTAATATACTCTTAGTAATGATCTTAGAACAAGAAGGTCTACTCTGAGCAGTTTACACAATTTTACACAACAATGTGGGGGACCCTATGTTGTGTTATCTCCACTTACCACATCTGGTACCATTCTATTTTTAAAAATAACAAATTCACAGACACTTCCTTATAAATGATCTATACATTTTATATGAAGTCTACATGTTGGTGCTTTAACTTGCTGTCTTGATCCTGAATACAATGTCATTTGACTATGTTCTACAATCTTTTACAGCACTTACTATCTAGAGTTTTAAATCGCCCTTTAATTTTATCTTATCGGCATCTGCTCCTACTTCTGCGTCAGAAGTAGGATTCAGTTCATGTGTGAGTTGTTGCTAATTTTAAATTTTTGCCAAACCATCTATTAAGTTTCACATCACATTTTTATTGTTAATTTTCATTTTCAAAGTGATTATATTTTTTTTCAATTACATTCATGTATGTATAGTATAGTACACTATAACTTTAATTGGAAGGCTTTTGCCAATAGTAGTAAGTAAAAGGAGAAAATGAAACCTTCACTTTCTTTTCATTTTGATCAAATTTTATGATGTAAATTGAAGGAAGAAAAATGACTTCACTGGCAAATGCTTCTTTTTTTATTTCTTTTTTTTAATCTTCAGGGTTATATGTATGTTTTATATAATCTATATATATCTATAAATATGTAGTTTGTGTTAAATTAAGAAAATAATCGAACTACCATCAAACCTGTTTATCGGTCAATTCAGTTCATCCAAGCTCTATAAGATTTCTCCTGTCTGAGATATTTACCCTACTTGTGCAATAACGCTTGCTTTGCGAGCCTCAGAGGACCAGCAGCCTTTTATTTCAATAAAACACTAAGCCAAACAATCTTTCCATCTTACTGCTGGGAGACATAGGGGTTTGATGATCTGCACAAGGATGAATGCAAGCCTGCAACATTTTTGAGACTGCACGGAAGCGCCGAGCAAGAATCACAGAAGGATTTGCAAATATATGAAATGCTTGTTATTTTAAGACGTAATCACAGAAATGGGATTTGTCATTCATGAGTCTGACATCATTGAATGTCATGGCTGACATAAATGTCAAGAACCATTTGCATATACTTAAGTCATTCCTAGCAAAAAAAAGATCAAATATACATACATGCTTGTATATTCATGTGGGTTTATTTAGTGGTTCACTCATAGTAGCTAATATAATATATATACAATATATGCAAAATAAAATGGAATCAGATCAAAGGATGTGAGTTGAATTAGCCGAAACGATTTTATTTAACATTGATTTACTTAAGAGTTGTTAAAATATTACATTATATATATATTTATTTTTCAAGTCCAACATTGAAAACATATCATTGCTAGTTGAACTAGATGTAAACATGTATATACTGTATATAAATAATGAAAATTATGTAAAATAAGTACAAAATAAAATTTGCTGTCAAAATCATGAATATAGTTTTACGCTGACCTCATAAAATTGTATTTATATTACTCACTATGTGTTTATTCTAATTTAAAGTTTCTCTGTTTTAGGAATTTTATCAATCAAAAAAATATTTGTTTAAATAAAAAAAGTGTCTTTAAATAACATTATCAAGTGTTTTATCTATAGTTAGTTTACTATTTATATTTAAATGGAATGTATATCCAATTTTATCTATAATAAAACGATAATTTGAGGCTTATTTGTGTAGTTTACATATACATCTTATTTTGCTGCGTTTTTTTTTTATTCTACTTGTTGGATAACTGTTTTATTCGCAGATTTCAATATATATGATAACAAAGTTATCTGAAAACGCTTTGCAGTTTAAGTAGGACTTTATTTAAGAAAAGAAAAGTAAATCAACGATGAGTGAATCACAGTGAAAGTGGCTATTGAAAACTTGAGCAGAACCAGACTCAGTGTTGACAGCCTGTGACCGGCTGGGAGGGGGGCTGAAGTAGAAAGATGGATTGAAAAAAAAATGTAAGTGGGGGATGAAGTGAGAGAAAAGAGGAGAGTATAGAGCAGGGATTGAATCTCTCAAGAGTATAACAATAGCAGTTAATTTCCTTCTCTCGGCTAATGCAATGAGATAATTGTAAAAATCTATAATGAGATCATTCATTCATTTTTTTGTAAAAAACGATGTTGGAAACGTGTGTTTTCCTCATCTTGCCTCAAACAGACAGCGACCTCACCGAGGTTAGACCGGGTCATGGACCACACACACGGTCTGCTCACTTGTTAGTGCCACCCAAAGGCTGACTGGGGTATCAGCTCTGACCTTTGAGGCAGGTTGGCAGGAGCAAGGAGGCTGACAGGGAGATAAGCTGGTCGACCAAAGGAGAGACAGCAGGGTCCTGTCAAGAGCGATGTGCATCAGCTAACCTGAGCTGGCTTCCGCTGAGCAAAACAGCGCCGGGAACCCAACAGAAAGAGCCGGACATACTGCAGATGTCACAGAACATCTCCTCTCACTGCTTGAACCAGAAAACAATCACGCCGCTCCATCGCTCGTGACCACTCGTGACAATTTGTTTCCCTTTCACTTTCAGGACGAAGGGAAAATCGGCGTTATCTTCAACGTGGGAACTGACGACATCTCAATCGATGAACCGGCTGTCATGGTCAATGATGGCAAGTACCACGTAGTTCGCTTCACACGCAGTGGCGGCAACGCCACCCTCCAGGTGGACAACCATCCCGTAATAGAGCGCTACCCTCCAGGTAAGACCACGGATGAACGAGTTTGTGTACAGAAATGACTCTGTAATAGCATCTGGACCACAGAGAGTTGTCTACACATCTGTATGAGTGAGTTCTTAATCTATACACCGCGTCAATATTTGCGTGTTTAATCAATGTTTATCTCCAGAGCTGTCACACACGCATGAGCAGACGCGGCGTGTTGCATTAATAATCTAATAAACTCAAAATCACAGCCTCGCCTCGGGCAGAAGCATCTGAAAGAAATTTCATCAGCTGCCGTCATGTTTTTCATGACGAAAAGGTGAAGGGAGGAAATGGAAGTTTATTTACAGATTTCTTTACTTTTGCTCATAAATTAAAGCGTCTTCGGGACTGACCTCTGGAACGTGGCGCAGTTGGTTTAAAATTTAACGACCCAATTAATGTCTTGTTATTCAGGGAAATAAATGTAAATTAAAGTTGAATTATCAAGGGGTGATGTTGATGATTCATTCCTGCCCAAGAGTAGTGTCTTGCTCAATAAACCAAAAAAGAAATCAAAAAGTATTTTTCTTCAAATTCAAAACAGCTCAGATGAAATGGGAGTTTGGCAGAAAAATAAAAATGCAGTCTTTTCACTGAGCCCTCTTAAGTAAAAGGTTGCTGTTTGCATCACATTTTAAAAAGCATTTTTCGCAACACTCAAAGATAGAATCTTCTCCTAATTCATTCTGCCTCAATAGGAGACGGACACAGAGTTTTTCAAGAGTAATGATCTGCTTACAGGATTGTGAAATTGGAAGTGTGGGCTGAATACAAAGCATGTTTTAATAAAAGTTGAAGGAGATGGTTCTGAACATCTTCAGGTCAACAGACACGAGTCGAAAAGGAACGTGAAAAAAACATTTTGGATTTCTGCGTTTCATGGTGGTGATGAACCCCTTCTGAGCCAGTCGATCAACCCGGTAACGTGAATCATACGGAGGCAGGTGCAGCAGCTGGAGCAGTGGCGTCTCTCTCTCTTCCTCCAGCTGTCGCTCCAAGAATAAAAACCAGAACGTATAAAAGTGCTGGTTCTGGTAATAGGTGCTCAAGCAGCCCACCATCAAATAATCATAATTAAAACTTTTCCTACTTTTACATTCAGTGGAAGTAAATGTTTATTTAATTGTTATTCAGAGAATAAAAACTATTATTTCAGTGCATTGAAGGAAAAACAATCGTCATCGCTACGCTATTTATTAAAAAGAGCTGCATGAGGCAACGGGGCATTTGGTTTTCAAAACCTCTGGACTTGAATTAAAATAATCTGCCTACTGATCTAACACACACACGACCTTCTAGTTCATTCAACCATTACAGCGCCGTCCATTCGTATTAATAACAAAGTAAAATGGTTAATAAAAGCCGGCGACAGCCTTCAACATTTATCGCTGACAACGGACGGGGTCAGCCGTGGGTGGTTAGAAGTATGAATGTGATGTTTTAGGAATGATGTTGATTATGATACATGGGTACATTAAATACATCAAAAGGTCGACGCTTTGTAAATGCATAATAATAATAAAGCTCTTTTAAAAGGAATGAATAAGGACCTATGGGTAATTAAAATTGTAATATCATGAATAACAAACTGAACCGACTAAAGTATCTGATATGTTTGATACTTCAGCTAAAATATGTGAAGAATAAAATTAGTAATACTATATATATAAATAATATATGTAACACCATACAAGAATACATGACACACATTATGCTCACATGATCACAAACAAACTAAACTATGAAACAACGTTTTCTTATGAAATAAATATTTGGTTCAGTGTATTATAAATAATAAAAGCTGTTCTTCTCTCTGCTCATTTTCAAAAAAGCTTGTTAGGTTACAGTAAAAGTTTAATTGTAGTTTAAATTTGTAAAGTTGTACTGTATAATGTACACACACCAAAATTGTGTATGTATTGTGTATGTATAAAACTAAAATATACTGTAAACCAATCTGAAGGACAAGATGATATTGAAGAGAATGTCTTGGTTGTTGTCTTCAATATAGTTTTTTTTTATTTATTTTTTTTATTTCATGATGCTTTCAATTAAGTCGTTTTTTTGTCTCCTCCGGAAATCAATGGTTCTCTTAAATTCAGCCCAGTGTCCTATAATTATATAGGATTTTATGGTCTATACATTTTATGTCTTAACTTAGGTTACTTATCACCATATTTAGAAAGGCTTACGAAATAACTAATTGGTTAAACCCGCTGATCAAAATAAAAAGTAATGTTTGCTAATGTTCACTAAGTTACCGGGAACAATTAATTCAAATTGAAGTAAGAGTGCTTTATCTAATTACTAATACCACAAATAAAATATATTTAAGTAACTTAAGGACAAGAATATGTGACACATATAAATGTTCTCATGATCACATGCAGAATTCTGTAGCTTTAGTCATAAATAAACAAAATATAAAATATTATGGATGACGTAAATATTATTTTTAGTGAAATATTACACTATGAATAAGGGGAGGAAATAATAAAAACTGTCCTTCTCTCTGCTCCTTTCCAATCTCTTAAAACCAGCAACAAAAGTTGTGTGTATTTTGAAGTGTACGATGGTATAAGACCTTGAATAAACTATATAATACTGTAAACTGATGTGAAGGACAAGATGAGATTGAAAACAAATAATAATTACTGGCCATGATAAGGTGAGATAAAGGACCCGTTTAACACTGACCAGAAACTGTTTCCTTCAACTGAGAAAACTCTAAACTCAAAAAAATGTTGTCACAACATGATCTGGAGCTTCTAATCCATGCGTTTGTGTCTTCTCGCCTGGATTACTGCAACAGTTTGTTTTCATGTCTTAACAAGAAGGAGCTGTCTCGTCTGCAGTTGATTCAGAACTCTGCAGCGAGAATTCTGACCCGCTCTAGTAGAAGAACTCACATTTCTCCGATCCTTAAAACTCTTCACTGGCTTCCAGTTTCTTTCAGGATCAACTTTAAAATTCTGGTTCTTACTTTCAGATCTATTCATGGTCAGGCTCCTCCTTATATCAGTGATCTGATCCAGCCTTAAAACCCAGCTCAGGCTCTGAGGTCTGTGGATCAGAATCTGCTGATGGTTCCTCGCACACAGTTCAGGACTAGAGGAGAGAAATCCTTCCAGGCTTTTGCTCCTAAGCTTTGAAACGATCTTCCTCTCTCTTTGCGCTTGATGGAGTCTACTGACTCCTTTAAGAAACATTTTTATTTGTGCAGGCTTTTCCTTGATTTTCTGACACTCCTGTGTTGTTCTCAGTATTATCTTGACCTTTAAAGTATATATTTTATTGAGTATTGTTTTCATTGTTTAAGCGCTTTGTGACCCTGGTCTGGAAAAGCTCTTTACTTACTTACTCAGGCCATACATTAACCAGGTTTAGTCTTGATTATTGTCTTTAAATTTAGGATTATTTTTATATTACATGGGTATCTTACAATGTCAGATTTCTCTCCCTGAAATCACCTGAGGTCAGACCGCTATCTTCCTCATAATTAAGAAGGATGTTATTTTCTTGATAAATGTTTATTCTTTTTTTTCAGAAGGTTAATTATCATCATACTTAAGTATAATTTATGTTAATTAATTAAACCCACCTTTTAAAATAATAATATTCTTTTAGTTTTCTAATGTTCACAAAGTTAACGCAAAAAAAAAAAAAAAATGTGACAGAGCTCTCTGTGGTCCAGAAACTTCTTTGTACAGATCGTGTATCACTGCCTCTGTTAGTCTTTGCATGTGCTGAACAAAGCCAAAGTCCTGCTGCACGAGAAGATTCTGTCCAGCAACAGCTCACAGAATATAATCAAACTTGTTTGTGTGCACACACTTTGCACTTCATTTTAACGGTGAATAAAGGAGTGTGGCAAGAGTTTGGCTCTTGTTATTCTGGATTGTGAAAAGAATGATTTTTATTTGCTGTTTGATTATGAAAGTATTTAAAATCATTTTTTAAGATTGTCATTTGCTAAAAAAAAAAAGAAAAAAAAAAGAAGAAACATAAGAATGATTCTAACTAGTGTAGTTTTATAAATAGCCTAAACATGACCTTTAATTAGCACTAACACTGTTATAGATAATAAGATAACCCAAATCAAGTTTCGTTTAACTCATCTAGGGTTAAAATTTCTAACTTGTTAAAAGTGTTTAAGGACTGTTTCTAACTCTGTTATCTTTTAACTTGCTGACTTTAACCTTTAATCTGTCTCTCCAAATTCTTTGAAGGACACTATGATAGTGAACGACTGGCTATTGCTAGACAAAGAATCCCATACAGACTTGGTCGGGTAGTTGACGAGTGGCTACTCGATAAAGGTAAAACTTAACTAATCCTTTAAATAAACACTAAATAACCTTCCCCACGTGTGCGGCTCCAGAAGACAAGTGTGACAAAGGATCAAGTGCCCAAATGAATAACAGCCGTCGATTGGGGATTTTGAAAATTGAATTTAACCGCAGTATTTTAGAACACTCAATTCGATTCTTGACACCGTTCTTTGTCACCCTTGCACCTTGTGGAGAATTGCACCTTTAATTACGGCTTAACTAAAAACACATGTCTTTTAAAATATATGACACCCCTATAATCTTGACACTTCTAAACTAAGCTAACCCTCTGTCGGAGCTCCCTCCTTGTCTTGTCCCCTGCAGCGTTGACCCATGTACTGTTGTTGAAGTGACCGGATCAGGCCGCCACACTTCTTTTTTCTTTTCCTCCGACTGCAAACAAAGCGGTCCTGACAGGCCGTTCCTGCTGATCCCAGTTTGCAGCCATTAACTTGTCTAATAAGTATTCTCTCGAGCCCATTACCGCGGTCCTCCCTCTGATCTGACTTTGCTTATCAGTGAAGTTACTGACGTCGGGGCTGTTTGATTCATTGGCCCCTTCAGAACAATTGGACCGACGGGACCCCGAACAAAGCTTGTTATAATGAAGCCAGAGGAAGGAGGGATGTCCGACCATCATTCCCCCGTAACACGCATTCTAAATATGCTAATGAATAAAGCGCCTGTGTTCAAGTTTAGCCGCTTAAAATCGAGTAAATAGGTGCGTAAATAAAACCTGTTAACCTCCCCTCCCGAACTTGCATGTTTAAAAATCTAACACCCCTTTAACACCCCATAAAAGTAAGCTTTAAATAGCGAAAGTGTTAACTATTTCAAATTCCCTCGTGGTTCTTGTATTGCTGTACGAATCTCATCATCGTGTCTACAATACTATTTCCTGTCTCTTCTTCTACACCTCTATGTCTGACTGTAGGGAGACAGTTGACCATCTTTAACAGCCAGGCGGCCATTAAAATTGGAGGTCAAGACAAAGGTCGGCCCTTCCAGGGTCAGATTTCAGGGCTCTACTACAACGGGCTCCAAGTTCTCAAGCTGGCGGCGGAGAATGATCCCAGTGTTCAGGTGGAAGGGAACCTGCGTCTGGTCGGGGACTCGCTGTCGGTGTTGACCACCGATACTACTGCCGCCACCCCGCTGGCGGTCTCCGACATGTCCACCACTATAATGGAGACCACCACCACCATGGCGACCACCACCACCCGCAGGCAGCGCTCGCCCAGCTTGAGAGAGAGCATCTCGAAGGTGAGCGAATATCTGAAGGACGTCTGTGAAACCAAGTTCTCTAGTAATATCTATGCTCCCTGATACCTTTGCGTTGCCTCTGGGTCAATGTGACCCGGTGGCCCAATCAAATGAGTTTGTGGTATCTCTTGTGTTGTCTCTGGGTCAAGATGAACAAGCTAAACCAATTAAAATGTATTTCTGGAAGCCTGTCCTTCACCTTGACCCAGAGGCAACACAAGGGATACCTCATTTGTTTTCAGGCCACCGGGTCACCTTGACCCAGAGATGGCACAAGGGTTAAATCAAGAGCTTCTAACTCAACTACCTGGGGGACCACCAGAGGTCAACTCTTGTCGAGAGTGGGCTAGAAGTTGGTCGATCAGAAACTTTATAATTGTAGGCAGTTCCATTTTTTTTTCTACATATTTCTGATCAAAACTTTTGTGTCACTTTATTTATTTAGTTATTTTCCTCTTTTCGTGTCCGCTGCTTCGACATCATTGTAATGGTTGCAAAACATTAATCGGTGATCTGTTTACACAACCTGTGATGGCTGCACTTTTTCAAAATAGATCTTCAGTTCTTTATCATTTTTCTTTTGTCTACTTGTTTTTACAAATATATATTTCTTTGTGAATATATGCTGGATTTATCTAAGCTCCATTTCTATTAAAATTGTCTTGTCATGGTGCTTCTACTGAACCTTCTTTTTTTCTTTATTAGATCAATTTTTATTATTTTGTGAAAAGATAATTGGCTGTACCTCACTGACCTAAAAATTTTGAAGTGAAGATCCCCCCCCCCCATCAGCTTTTCTCTTAGTTTGTGTGATAAACACGAATCAGCCGTGAGGGCAAAAGAACGAGTCAACAATGCTCTCCTCTTGTTTGTTTGTGTGCACATCAATATTAAAAAAGAAAATGTCCTCACGGAGCGTCTTGTTATTTTTCTGCACAGCCGCAGAATTCTGATGACATTTTGGTGGCGTCGGCCGAATGTCCGAGTGACGATGAAGACCTGGAGGAGTGTGAGCCGGGCACAGGTGAGTCACAATCGGCAGAACCGTCGGAACCCACCAATGAAGAAGCTTCATTCGCCGTCATTACAGTGATTTTAATGCCGACTTGTGGTCATTACTTCGCCTCTGATTTCAAACTCTTTACGACGCAGACGAACATTTCATCATTAGCTCTTATGTCATGTCTCCGACACAATAAAATAAGGAAAAGGTCCACGAGTGCTGCAATCACTACGAGCGGATGTCGCCAGATCCGACTCTGAGGGAACATAAGACGTCTGGGGTTGTTCTACCGCGATTAATTATTGATATGACCTTATCGGAAACGTTGACTGCTATGGAAGAGTGTGGCTGCTATAATGATGAAAGGTCCAAGAGCTTTAAATAAAGCGATGGATGTTCACAGCAGGAAATCACTGACAAGAAATAGATATTTTAAGTGGATCTGAACACATACTGTATTCTCTTGACTCACTGGAGATTCAGGTAGAAGCAGAATTACATTACATACAGAAGAACATTTTTGGGTTAGAAATAGTGACGGGACAGTTTTTTTTAGGGTTAAAATTAAAGGAAAAAGAAAAATGGCATTATTTTAATGTGGACAATTATATGTTAAAAGTTGGATAGTAAGAAATATAAATAAGTAAGTTGAGCTATAAAAGTTATAATGATACAGTTAATTTGTTGGACGTCTTTCAGACACATTTCTACATGTTCGATTTTAAAGTTTTTCTTTTTACCCCATCAGGGCCGCATCAATGTAGGCAAATCATTTAATTTGTTTTTATGTCGTCTTCATGTTTTTAGGTTTCTCTTAAAACAATAATAATAATAATAATGATAATAGTATATCAGACTCTGAATCGTAAACTTTAATTGTCAATGTTTTTTTTTTGTACAAAATAATAGAAAATATTTTTTAGTTGATATGAATTTCATATTTAAATGCAATAGTATCTGGAGTTACAAAAGAGGAACTATAAATACATATTGCCCTAATTTAAAATCGAACCTCATATTGAAGTTAAAGTGTTAGATTCTCTCACTGTATAAGAATGTGTATATTTAGAGCAGACTTGTAATCTATAACGGGCAGTATTAGTGGAACTAAATCAATATCTAAGAAAGTATTACTGATACATAAACCTTGGGAATTTCTGTTATTCCCAATGTTATTTGGATGAGCTACTTCCTCAACTGTTTTCCTACATTTTTCATCATATAAAATAAATAGTTAAGCCACTAGCTATGGGATGAGGTTTCATAAAACATCTGATGAGGTTTCACAAAACCGTTAAAGGCTTCTTCAAATGGCACTCTCTGCTCTGAAACGCCTCAGTTCAATGCTACGTCCCATTTTTTGTGACGTACTATGGAAGTGTGGAACCTCTGAAAAAAAAAACACTCAACAATCTTGAGGTGAATTTTTGGGAAATAGCTTGATCCATAAATTCAATTCACTAACCAGCCAACGCTATTCTCCATCCTGCAACACTGCTAACAAGATTCCAGGATATTTAATTAATTCCATCTCATTTCAAACCTTCTCACACCATAATCCTCGTCCCGGCCACTTTATGCCCGGCTGTGAATGGGTCATGTGATAAGAAGGGCTTTATGCTGCCAAGAGAGTTCCTTAGGCCACCAACAAACCTAAATTTCCATTTATTTATTGATATGTATATTGGTGAAATATATATTCATATATGGTTTGTGAGCCACAGAAATACTGATTTAAAATTCATGAAATTAAATTGGTTCCTGCGGAAAATAAATTGTCTGCGATTTCTCTTGTCACCTCTCACCCCTGCCCACAGATGTGCAAACAAAAGCATGCCAATTTAATTGTGTTTGTTATGTGCTCTCTGTTTGCTATTTGCTCTTCGTTCGGCTGCCGCCTTTCACAGGTCATCTTGTATATTTGTGTCTTCATGTGAGCTCTTTTATGTCTGTGATGTATTTGTTTGACAAGATTTCATATTTCCACCCACATATACAGATAGGAATCAAGAGCTGCATACATCACATTCAAGAAACTGCTGATTTTTTTTTTTTTTTAATTACTACTCACAAACTAGATCTTTAATTCAATGCTCATTCAAGTGTTCTATATCAGTCATATTTCAGTTGAACTAGTGCTGGACGGTATGACTAAAATTTAATTTGTACTTATTTTTCATCGAGCTTTTTATATGAACATGTTTTTATGCTTATTGTAATCATTAAGATTTCTCTCTTGAATGCGATGTTATCCAAGAAAGAGAAACCATGGGCATTTGTATATTTGCAACTTATAATTCAAAGTCAAATTCAAGCTATTTTGAGGTCACTGATTGACCCTTTGAAAATTCCCTTCAGAAGCAACAAAAGTTTCATACGTTAAAATATTGTCGATTTATAATTAGCATCAAAGACTCTATCACGTTATTGGATCTTAACTAAAATTGCATTATAATTCCACCAAATTGTAAACATAAAATGAAACATTACAAGATCTATTTTTCAAATATTCATGTGGGCTCCTTTTGTTGAACTCAACTATAGAGAACCACCATCGTGCATCTGTTTTAGCAGCAATAGCTAGTAACGACCTTAAAGCCCCACAAAGAGTAACCTTCTGAAAATGTCGGAAAATAACGGAGAACAAGCGAAGAACAATGTTAGGAAAAACTGTCAATCGCCTGTTTATCTCAAAAGAAACTGGGTTAGAGGCAGACATTTCATTTATTTTCCTTAGTAGACCATGGTATTCTCAAGTATTAAATCAACGAGATGGCATTGGCATTGCATCAATTGCTTAATTCTATTTAGTCTGTGTAGAACTGTTTTTCAGTTAAGCATGTATATGGTGGCCCCTAGTTCAATCCTGCCATGGCGCTTCTTCCTAGCAGCAGCTCTGCTGAAAGTTCCTGTCATACAGAAGATAGACGGTAATCTTAGTAGTTGCAGGACCGCCCAGCACTCAGTTCAACTGTCACAAAAAACATGTCCAGCCTAGATTTCAGCTGTTCTAACTAGAATCCCCTGCCTTCTCTTTTTTCTTTATAGGAGGTGAATTAGTCTTGCCTATTATAACAGTGGATTCCCTTGAGCCCCCATCCATCGCTACCCGTTATCCCTTCATCCCTCCTCCCCCAACCCTCCTTTCCCCACTCGAGACCACCAAAGAGTCCCTGATCCTGCCTCCTCACCCTTCCTGCCCTCCGGACCAGGAGGACTGCGGTGACCCAGTGGAGGTCTCTGCCTTTGGTTCCGGGGAGATGACTGAATCAGATGATGAGGACTTTTACAATAATAACTCCCCCTTGGTCACTGACAGGACAGTCCTTCCTCCACCTCCCGCAGCCGGCGACGGTGGAGTCCACAAACCCCGCCCCATTCCTCCCTATGTTCCCACTACCAATCCCGACCAGCTCCACATCCCCGCAGGCAAAATGAACACCCGTGACCAGGTGCTTCTGCCCCCTGCTCCTCCATCATCCCGAAACACACCAGGACTAACTTACCCACCCAATTTTCCCCATGTGCCCACAGCCAACCCCACAGCCTCTGACGAAAAGAACCCACCGGGCGCCGTGGAGGTGATCAGGGAGTCCAGCAGCACCACCGGAATGGTGGTCGGCATCGTGGCTGCTGCTGCTCTCTGCATCCTTATACTCCTCTATGCGATGTACAAGTACCGCAACCGGGACGAGGGCTCATACCAAGCCGATCCGAGCCACAACTTTGCCAACAACTCCACAGTGGATGGAAACGGGACTATGGTGAAAGACAAAAGCACAGCGACGGCCTCGGTGGCCAAGGCAATCACAAAGGGCAAAAAGAACAAGGACAAAGAGTATTACGTCTAAAGGGAAGACGAGCGGTCGCTTGTGTGTTCACTCTCTCTTTTTTTTTTTTTCGTCTTGAAACTGTACAAAGCAGCAGCATTTTTGCTTTAAACAGCTACATGTTCAGTATCTGGCTGCCCAGCTCCGAAAAGTGATACAGACTCACAAGACTCGACACACACTCACTCCTTTGTCTCATTCTTATGTTATAGCCATCAAGACTTTGTGTATATAGCATGGTGCAGTGGGGAGAGCGGAAACAACGTCCCGACAGACTTGCCTAAATGTTTAATTTGTACTCCTTTGTAATGTTCTTTCTCAAGTCTCAGTGTCACCATTCCGACAAACAAAGCGGAACGCTTCAGTTATTGAAGATTTTATGGTAAATGAGCAGAGAAGCAGCCTGGTAATCTGAGTACACTCGGGAACGACAGCCTTTATTTAGATAAGACATTTTCAGCTTCCATGTTATGTAATATGGGTTTATAGCGCCCCAGTCACTCTGCCTCTGTCCACGGGAAGGCGGTCCACTGCTGGAGCATCGAGGACGCATGATATTTGGATGCCCTGCTGAAAAATAAAGGATTCATTTCCACATATTCCAGCCAGTCAACCTTCAATAACAATGGAGCAGAAACTGTTTTTCGTGTGATATTACCCGTAAGTGTACCACGCCATTCCAAGTAGGGTTGATTGTGAAAGGCCAGTCTAGCAGTTGAGGTACCTCTGTAAACTTGTATGTACATATTGTGATGAGCTGAGCGAAGAGCCTTCGTGTGTGTGTCTGTGTGTGTGTGTGTGTGTGTGTGCAAGGACATGGATTCAAGTCAGAAAAATGCTCCCACCTTCAGCCCGTCATCCAAAACGTTGCGGGGAAACCTTCAAAAGAAATATTTAGAAACACTTTCGGAGGAGGGACACGCCTCCTCTCCTGATCCTTTCACGATTGAAAAAGCACATGTAAACATATCTTCGAGATGATAGGTATTACTTGTAAAGCAGCCAAACATGTATTGTTTTTTTTTATAATTTACTAAAAGACTATTCTATGAGATTAACTATTGAAGATTTGTGAATTGTGATGATATTTCGATGTATGTTGTTACCACTCCTTGACATGTTACAGTTTAGATCGCCTTTAACGTCAATCCAGACAAAAGCACACTTTTCTCCGATAAACGCAGGAATATAATTTCTCGTCACTCAAAGAAAACATGACGCTGGATGTGCATTTTATATGTACTACACATTTGATCTAAAATATAAAGCCATGTTTCTCTGTTGAGTCTACATTTACTTATTCCTCTCTGTGATTTATTTTTTATTTTATAAAAGTGCCATTCAAAATGAGCTGCTCGGTGCTCAGAAAATATTCCATTCCTCACTCATTGCTATTGTATAGTGTTCATGTGAAATGGATTAATATGTGTACAGAACGTGGATAAAGATGAAAATACACTTGATTATATACTTTGTACACACTGTGTTGTGTGTGGATTCTTTGATATTTAGGAGGGAAGGTGGATTTGTTGCTTAAAGTGTGTGAACTGTTGCACAATATTTGTTTTCTGCAGCGTTTTGTCTCCAGATTTTTTAAGGAGGACAGTGGTGGTCTAAGGAGAGGAGTCACAAACTTAATTGGTCAGTTATGGGCGAGACTTTGCCACAAGCCGGAGGGGTTTGTCAAAATTGTATTTACATTTTATTGTGATATTTTTCTGACATGGTAGAAAGACGCATACCAAACTTTGGCATAAAGGCGGGACCACAGAATATCACCCCACAACTGCAAATGGCCTGTGGCCCGCGTGTTTGAGCACCCCTGTTTAAGAACATGATTCAGGGCAATTTAATGATATGTGACTTTTTCATCATGAGTTCATGAGGTTTCATGAAACGGCTGTTGTTTTTTTTTGTTTTAGTCATTTTCAAAGGTCTCTAAATGTGCTCTGTAATATTTGGCTCTGAACCACTAATTCAGACGTGACCCTTTACTCTATTTTTGTGGCCCAAATGAGTAGATTAACTACTTTATTTTGTATTTAGTTATAGTATTCAATACTAGTCTTAACATGTGACTCTTTTAAGGGTTACGGCCCCTATTTTTGTTCTTTTTGGGAGTCATTATAGTCCCTCATAAAGATTCAAGAGACTTCTTTTAATATAAGTTAAGGATTAAGCTTGATTTGTATAGATTTATTATAAAATATAAAGGCCTTTTACAAAATGAGAGCGCCACCTACCAAGCTCTGAGAAATTATGATAATGTATCATGACGCCTCATCAGCTGTTTGGTGAAGGCTCACCAATCCATCAATAACGTAAAGTCAAAGGTTGTCAATAGAACATGAGTTCCTGACTAAACAACTGACATAATTCAATAACGTTAATCATGTTCAGTGAACAGGTCTTCGCCCCGATTAGAAACATCTGCTATCTGGTAGTTCCCGGGCAGCTGGGATTTAGGATTCATGGGAGAATCGAAGCAAGTGAAATTGGTTTCAATTAGTCATGGAGAAAACAAATAATCCCTTTACATTAAGCCCTCAGTTTCATGCAGTAGAAAGAAACATTTATTAGGGATTCAAATAAAAAAACAGACTTATGTTTGTCTTATGTTTGTTTTGTTACAACAAATGACAATCTGCTATTCAATTTATTTATTTTCATTTTTTATTTGCTAAACCTGTAAGCAGAAAACAAAAATATGGTTAGAATTGTTTTTTAGAAAATACATTATTGGGTCATGAAATGATGTCATTTTTGAGGATACTATTTACTCCACATGCATTTTCATTTAAAGTTCCAAATTATGGCAACCCTTGCATTCAATAGTTGGCATAAATCGAAGGCAAGAATAGAACAGTTAATTTCTGACCGAATTGTAATGTTGTCCAGGAGGGAAATTATCCTTCTTCTCAGAACTTGAATGCAGCATTCCTTCAATCTGGATTTGTTGATAGTCATTAAAGACAAACATGTAGTTTGTTTTTAATTAAGGTAATTATAAATTTTTGACATGTTTTTTTTTTTTCAAAAAAGATCAATCCTACTGGTGCTGGCCCGAACTGGACAGGAGAAAAACCTGAAAAAAGGTGGGTAGGTCTTCTTAAATCTATGTTTTCTGTTTCATAATCAGAACTCTGGCCAGGCAAAAATAATCCAGAGGAATTAAAAACACTTGAGTTGGTGTTGAAATGACAATGATAACGGCATTTGTATGTTTTGTAAAATTCCATGTGACATTTCCAAAAACGTGTTAACACGAGTCTGGATTCAGAGCAATTCAATTGTGTTAACAGGATAAGATGTATAACATGGAGAAACGGCAATAACATTTTGGACTGGTACCAGATATATTTTTTTAAACCCTGACTCTTACACTCTAGTTTCATCATCTGCACTCGCCGTCTCTCTTCCTCTCTTTTGGGATGATGTCTATGTCCCCTATTTATTATTTTATTTTAAATTAATTCAGCATATATCTGCAGGTTTTTAGTGCGCACCACCTGAAATTATAAAAAGCACTTAACACATTTGTGCTGAACAGTAATTTGACAATTCTTAACTAATGCTTTATATTTAAATACATTTTGTTTTGTTTCTTCAAAATGTGTAATTTGAAAGAAGCCATGTATTTTTTTCTTTTTCTTCACTTTTATATGAACCTTCTGCGCTTCTTTTTTTTGATTGCGTTCTTAATTACCATCTGGCTCCACAACCTTTTTAAGGATTTGTTTGTGGAGTAATGCAGTGCTTTCTTCTCATCAACTTCACGTTGTTTGTTGTGCGAGTGATTTCCTAGAACACTACTCCCGCCTGGTGTCTCATATAATTCATTGCAATCAAATATATTTTCAAATGCGTTGGAACATATATGAATTAAATCATTATCTTTTGATGCATTTGCTACATGTTCATTTTTACATCAATAGCCAGCCTTTTTTGTATTTGGCATATTTAGGTTGTAGGAAATCTATACTTATTTTTTTGTAATCTCAGTCATGTTGCTCAGAAGCCCATAAAAAATGTGTTTGAGGTATCCCTTGTGTTGTCTCTGGGTCAAGTTGAACTACTTTCCTGGTTTCCAGATATACATATGCAGTGGTGGAGATCGGTCATCTTGACCCAAAAGCAACACGAGGGATACAACAACATGTTAACACAAGAGTTAAACTGTGTTTTATACTTTTTTTATTTTTAATATATATCTTTTTTATATATATCTTTTTTAAACCCTTTATTTTGTTAGGATTTAATTTTAGAATCTGGTGATACGATACATAAGACAGATACAGAAGCAAAGATACAATATATTGTGAGACTACAGGAACCAGGATATATTTGTAGTATTGTCAAGTACTTGACTCTGGTGTTGCAGGATTTACAAACCACATGACTCTTGACGAAGCCATAACGGCTTTCATTTGTTTTGAAACCAAAATATGTCCAAACATCAGCTCTAAAAGCAGCTGGAGTCGACTGTATCCTCTCACCCTCAGTCATCACCGGTATCTCATGGGATTTCATTGATCCTTTAGCTGTGGAGGATATAATTAGTGCTGCCATCTGGCGGTCAGAAGTTCAATTGCAAAACAACAATGAAGAAATGTTGTAAATATGTTCATTGTTATTATGGGGGAAAAAAAATATATTTTAAATTACACACACTTTATTGAAATAAACCCATAAAATAACTATATCAAAAAAAAAAAGTACATTTAGATACAGAGCTGTAAACTATCGATAAAGTATTGTGAAAAAATATCTCCATATAACAGTGTATCGACATTTTCTCACACCCCTTAAAATAAAAATTAATTTCATCACTAGGATAAAAACACACTTGGAAATTATAAACATTTAAATCTGAATCAGAAACTTTTATTGCCAATGTTGTGAAATTTATTAAATAATACAACACACCAAATAAGCAATAGAAAAACAGAACAAAGCACAAAGTTTGAATATACATTAATAATAATCATGGTGGCAACAATAATCCGAGCAAAAAGGCTTAAATGTAGAACAACACTGTGACATGTCGCATGTCTGCTTTATTCCAAACTCCAACCATTTTGTTTGTGAGCGTGCTGCTGTCCCGACATTAGTGTTGCTTGACTACCCTCTGCTGAAGAGATGAAGAACTGAACAGAAGACTTGCACAAACTATTAATGTGCAGCATGCATCCCCTCCTTTTGTCTGCTCACCCCGATTGAGGGCAGAAATTAATTGCGCTGGCATGGCGAGCCAGACTCTGTTTGCCTGATTCCTGCCGTGATTGACGGGTTCATGACCCGGCCTGCGAGCCTGGAGAAGTCTGGTGCCAGAGCAGATCCAGGGAGTCGGAGCGCTGATGTGAGCTGACGCTGGCCATCAAGGAAGGTGGAGAAGAGATGTGATGAGCGACCACGCGTGTTTTTCAGATGTCACAACCTCTATCCGAACGAACAGCTTGAGACAACCAGACAGATGTGATGTCGTTTATTTATTTATTATTCTCTTCATCGGTCAATCTTCACGCCACACTTGTTTTTCTTTAACTCTGCCACGTCGCTAAGGGTTTGTTTTCTGTCCGTGACAGGCTGGCGACCTGTCCAGGGGGTCCACACCCTCCACCTAACATTTTCACTGAACAGATTTTCTGAAGTGATTGGTTTCATTTATGTCTGAAGTACCAGGCAGATCTTAAGAAAGATAAAATGGAGGAAACAGCTTAACAAGAGCCTTTCATTTAACAAATGCCAATGTGACAACAGCGCAATAGAGGTGTCACGACATTGTAGTTATGCTGTTCTGACACTGTAGGAAGCCTTTCAATCTTACTTATCGCTGCTTTGAGGAAGTAGTTTAAAGATAATTTGTTTGCAACTACATTATTGAAGTACATTTTTGAATTAGGAAGTTTAGCCATCCAAGAGAACTGCAGTATACAAGGGGAAAACTCGGTCAGAAAGAAAACAAACAAAATTGTGTCACATTGCTTGGACATGTCTGTGTAGTTGCTTGGAAAATGTTGCAACTTTTTTATACATGTAATACATAATATAATATTTAATAATAATAAAATACTGAAAAATGATAGGTTCCACCAGAAAAAAAGTGTTTGTTTTCTGCATTTATGATTTCCATTTAATTATAAAAAAAGATTATATTGCACCTTTGTAAATGAATATTTAAGTTAAACAAAAATGTGAATATTTGTGATTCTGTTTTTCTCATCATCACTTATCTGATTACCCAAATCATTTAACCAATATATGTAATTGCACTTTAAAACACTTGCTTTAACAGTTTTTTATGTTTATTGTCTAATTCCATAAATTGTACAGGAATTAGCAAAGATTACAAATGACTAAATAATTCAAGTTGTTAGATCAGGAATTTTACTGTCATCCACCCAAGATATTTGAAATTTAGCAGTAAAATATTAAGGAAAGATTTATAAAATCATCTTTTTGATTCATACAAATAAATGAAACAATATAATACTTTGAAACACTTTGTTTGCTTTCATTTTTTTTATTTAATTCAAAAAACATACAATAGAATAATTAGCAATGATGAAAAATAGCCGCAAATAATTAAAATAAGTTGGCGAATCAGGAATCATCATGTTGGTTTGGAACTTTTTCAAAACAGTTTGTCTATATTATAGATAATTGATTATTGAAGAGATGCCATGATCTGAAAAAAATGATATGCTCCACCAAAAAGTGTTTATACATCTACTTTAAGGGTTTAAAGAAAATAAATATTAAAATGTTTTAACCCTTGTTAATTAAATCAAATATGAATAACAGGCACTTTGGTTCCCCATCATCTTATATTTGATTCCCAACAAATGAAACCAATATAATACTTTGAAATATTTAATTTTATTGCCTGTTTGTTTCCACAAAAAGATTAAGATTAGCAAGAGGGAAATTAATATGCAAATTAACTCAACAAATAAATATCAGAGAGTTGTTCAACATTTACAGTCAATAATAAAACAATTTCAGTTACAAAATTAAATTATCATCGTGAATATTTATAAATCATAAAATAATGAGGTCCAGTAGAATAAATAAATAATAATAATAAATAATGTTTTTTCATTAACGGGGAAAACAGCGTCATCGATGACGTCAGCGTGTCCATCCAATCGTCGCCATGGGAATCTCTCTCTCCCTCCCTCGCTCTCTTTGCGTGCGCGGGCGCGGGCGCGTGCGTGTGCGTCAACTAGTTGTTGGTTAGCATTAGCTTCCAGGTTAGCTAGCATCTCCAAACATTCGAGCCCAGGCGCCGTGTTTCAGCCGTGAACCGCCGCCGCTCACCATGAGAGAAGCCCCGCTCCCCCGGCGCGAGTCCCTCCCTCTCTGACACCGAAGAAAGACACGGCGAACGGAGGCAAAGATGATAAGTTAGCGGACGGAAAAGTCGGTGTAGGGCGACAGTTTTTTGGGGAGGCTCGCTAGCATCCTGAGATTTTTTTTTTGCAAGGACTGGATGCGGAAGGAAGATATTGTGGCTAGCTGGACAGCTAAGGCTCGTTGTTAGCTGTGTCCGGATCCAAATGTGGGGAAACACTGTAAGCATATTTGTCCAATACATCCCATAATGGACTCGCTGCTTGGCGGTTAAGCTAACTTGAGAGCTATCGGCTTCTTATTGAGCCAGCTAATGGTGAGAGCAGCCAGGCTACATTGCTCACTATGGGCCTAGCACTAGCTTGCAAGTAGCTACAAGCTGAGTATTGTTGGTATCGAGTCACAAAATATATGGATTATTCACTCAGGTAGTGGCTGATAGTTGACGTCGATTGTGACCGGAGGCCTGGTATCTTTCAGGAGAAGTAGAATAAAACCAGTTAAACAGCCCAAGTTTGCTGTTGGCATTGACATTTATAAATAAAAATAATTAAAACTAATGTTTATTAATGTATAGCTTTTTTTGGCGTAGAAACACTGGTTTACGTATGTGTA
Source organism: Callionymus lyra (assembly GCF_982586985.1). Taxonomy (NCBI): domain Eukaryota; kingdom Metazoa; phylum Chordata; class Actinopteri; order Syngnathiformes; family Callionymidae; genus Callionymus; species Callionymus lyra. The sequence continues at coordinate 16,002,226 of NC_141831.1, forward strand.
TTGTTTGGAGGTACATGTGAAATCAACTATGTATTTTAAATTAAGTTTATCTTAAGCTTTTAAATGCCATCAAAATAAGTATTGTTCTGACGTTTGTGTTTTGCAGATGAGAGTAACCTTACACATGCAGCGGGAAACCAATGTGCCAAAAAGCCCCTCACATAATCACTCACCGAGGATTAGGGTAGAGAGTGGCATTGTCTGTGCGGACGGTGAGCAGATGCTGTCACAAGAATATGCAAGGACTCGTGACCTTTTATGAACTCAACACATCTCAAGACCTTTCCTCGAACTTTTGTCATTGATGAGACAGTCTCGGTTACGCAGCCATTGGAAGTGCCATCCTAAACGCAAGACACCGTGGCTAAAACGGCACAGTTTCTTGTGCCTTAGAGAAGGAATTCCAGCGGTGGATTGACGTACAAGGAAGGTGGAGATGGGTTCCCAAGCTCTTCAGATATTACGCCAGGGCGTGTGGGCGTCTCTTAGTGGCGGGTGGTATGTTGACCCTCATCAGAGCACCTTCTCCAACTGCTTCCATCTCTACCTATGGATATTTCTCCTCGCCTTCCCCTTCCTACTGTACATGGTAAGTTATAACTTTCAGATTTTCTCTAGTTCTCAGAACTTTATAAACAAATGGAATACAACATTTAAGCAAGCCAAGTTATGAAAAATGACGGGCTTCACCAGGAAGAAACTGTTAAAACATGTACTTTAACAAATTATTTTTTATCTAAAAACCCAAACTGTTTTAATTAATGTGTCGGTTAAATAAAAATGGAATGTCATTTAAATTTCCCCATCATCGTCTATTTAATTCCCCCAAAAATGAAGCCACGCAACGCCTTGAAACAAACTTAAACAATATGAACTTGATACTGCAGTATATCTTGTAATGTTTGAACACACTTTACTATACCATGAATATCATAGTTCAGATTAGTCCAATAAGAATGTGGTTAAAATCCTCTTTGTTGTGCTATATTTAATAAATGCATGGATGAGGACTCTAATTTCTGTCGTATAATTCAGTGCACTCCGTTTTATTAAATATGAATCCGAAATGGTGCCAAATTGGGAAAATATAATTGTTCTGTCTTGGTTTTAAGCATAGTTTTGTTTGATATGTTTGACTAATTGAGTTATTCATATTTTGGATCATTTGATTTTACCATTCATAATTAAATCAGGAGTTTAAAAATAATCTTACCAAAATCACTGCATAGTTTACAATTAATCTTTAATTGAGTCCTGTGTGCTGACTGAATGAATAAATATTTCACAGCTAAAACATTTTGAAAATTGTTTGTAAAAAAAAAAAAAAGAAAAAAAGATTCATAGCTACATTGCCAATCTAAATTATTTATTTTTCCTCGCAGGCTCTGCCACCTAGTTTGGTGGTAGCAGGTGTGTACTCGGCTGTGGTGGCAGTCTTCTTCACGGCCATCAAAGTGGTCAACTATCGACTACATTCAATGTTTGACCTTGGTGAGATTGTGGAGAAGAAGCAGGCTTCACTCACAGCTGATGCTCCGAGGGCGGAAGAGGGAGATGATGGCTCAGGTGGTCACGATGGAAACCAGCACAGGTGGGTAGATCTTTAAGGGAAATAAAAAAAAAATGTAATTCACTAATTCCCTTGATTACATTTAACAGGGATAGTCATGTTGGTGTGGAGATGACTGTATTTAGGAAGGTCAACTCAACCCCACCAGTACGATGCAGTTCCCAGCACTCCCTTTTTGGGCTGAATCAAGTATCGGTGAGAATATTTATTGAAGCAGACGTTTGTATTATTGTCAATTACTACGATCGGATGATGATTTCGAATTTGTCTTTAAACAGGATTTCTTGCCACAGCTTGAAGACACTGGAGGCACAAAAGGTAGATATAGTTTGTATTCATCATCCATTTATCTAAAATTAGAGGATTATTTTGTTGTTGTATTAAAGAGTTGACGTAAAAAGATTACCTCAGAATGTTGTGGTCTCCATAATCATAGTCATTAAAACGTTTGGTTTTGACCACAGATATCAGAGAGCTGATGAGGGAACAAGGTAGCAATAATGTGATTGTTACATCAGCACACCGTGAGGTCCTGAGACAAAGCTCTCAAGATGTCATCAGTAAGTATTCTGTTTTTATCAGATTTTGATGAACTCGATTTAACTAAGTTGTGCTTCTTTTATATCAGGGGCTCCTAGTATGGTCCAGACATGCATCGCTGCTGCTCTTGGAAGTGACTTTCCCGGCCTCATTCGAGTGAATGCATTCAAAGATGCGTCGGAATCCTTGTCAATACCCCCATCGCCCTCGAGTCAAGAAGATGGTGGAGACAAAGAACAGTTTAATCAGGTGGAAGAGTTGCCAGAAAAACTGTCTTTACAAAGCTCAAATGACATTGGGTTAGGGACTTATTCTCCCCTCGGCCCATCTGCTGAATCCGGGAGTATTGGAGATACTCCTCTTAGTCCTCTTATTAAAAGTAGCTTAAGCGAGGAGCTGAGTGAAAATCTGCTTGGTTTGGGCCTTGACCCGGTAGTGTTTGCACCTGGTACGGAGCATCCAGGCTGCCGGAGTGGAGTAGCTTTAGCTGCTGGATCTACTGACAGTTGTTTTAGCGCAGGTGGAGCCACCACTGACCGTGAGACACTGAGCACTGTAAGTAGCTATCGTAGTGAGAAAACGGATTCTACACAACTTGAAAGTCCTTCCTTGAGCTTGTCGCGGCCGGCAAATGGACCAGCTTCGGCCTCCCCGCCTGAAAGAGGCTCCAACAAACCCAATCATGTGCAGGATCCAGGAGGAGAGGATGGTAGTGACACAGACAACCTGTCGGACAGTGTGTTGCTTCGGTCTCCTTCCAAAGAGTTCTCCCACAGCCAGGGCCTGGACAGAACCCTAGTGGAGGGAGACGATTTGCCATCTGCGCCTACCGTTTTTCACAACTCTTCCCCTTCTAGTAGTGGCCACTCAGAGGTGTGCGATTTAGACAGGAGTGCCCCTGTTCCCCCCTTACCACCTCCACGGCAGGCCAACTCGGTACCCTCTGGGCTGGCCCTGGGTCTTGTGTGTTCTGAGCCTGCCTTGCCCATATCTTCAACTCCCTTTCTACTGTCGGACCAGTCAACATTGCAGGCCCAACAGGTGGTGCGCCCAAAAGACTTGAAGCTGCTGCGGGCCAGCGGCAGTAGTGTGGGACACAGACCAGGCCGAAGGAAAGCCCCGCGGAGGCGTGCTGGTGCAGGGAGCAGCAGTTTCGACTGCGGATCATATCGGCGTCACCACAATCACAGACAACACAGAGATTATATTCCAGTCAGGAACAGACTGGGCACCAAGGCTTACAGTGAGAGTTTGTTCGAGGATTCCAGCGACGAAGACGACGGCAGCGACATGAGCGCCGGCTCCAGCATCGGCTCTCAACGGCGATATAGCTCAGACGACGACGAAGATGACGATGATTCAAGTTCCTCTACCTCGTGTTATTCCCCAGACCTAGCTAACACGGGTGTCACGTTACCACATCCCACGGCTCCTCAACTATCCACTTCTAGAGAAGGAGACCCTCCCGATCCCGCCAGCCAGTCGCACGCCCGTGCTGCCCAGCGCTCCTCCAGCACAGCCAGTGCCAAGACCCACGCAAGGGTGCTTAGTATGGATGGAGCAGGTGGAAACCAGAGTAACACAGCACAGCTACCTAACACACTACTCAATATAGCATCAACATCTACCCCAGCACCACGCACTCTTACAATCTCCAAGTCTGATTTGGAGGCACGCACTGTTCAGTCTGATTGCTTTCTTGGAACTCATCGGTTGGAGTCTCTCAGTGGTTCTTGGACTGGCAACCAGATGGGATGGAGGGCAGGAGAACTGCTCGAAGAGGGAGCAGTTGGAGGAGGTGAGAAATGCATTGTAGTCGACTGCTAGTGGTCAATTTGGAAGCCAATTTTTTCTTAAAGGGCAACTAATGTGTGTGTTCTAAGTGCCTCTAGGATTGATCTTGGCCCTTTATTGTACTCGTCAGTATTTTTCTCTTTGTACAAAACTCTTTTTTCATTTAAATATTTACAGATAGGTTTTTAAAATTAGTTTTTCTGGAAATTACATTTTTTTTTATCACAACAAATACCACTATTCTGTGATTGGTCATCAAGGTTTGCCACCGCACGTCATCAATCCCGGAAGTCTCCACCTCCAAGGGACTTGTTGGATAAAAAAAGCGGGGCGTGATTACAGCTGGCTGGAGGAGGCCATTATAACATCATAATGGACTCCGCTCTGTTAACCGCTCGTTCGCCGAGATTTCAGATGGGCAAGAACTTTATAGAGTAATAACTTCAAAACATGGTCATAAGTGACTTATTAACTTAGTGAGGAAGTCAGGAGAATTGGGTTTTGACATTAGTTACCCTTTAATTAAATTTAAGTTATTTGTAGTAACTATTTGGTACTTTTTATTTCAGCCTTGACAGGAGAAGATGGAGGAAAACACGACTCAGTCAGCAGTGTCAAGAGGACACAAGCGATAAGAAGGAGACACAATGCAGGGACCAACCCAACACCACCTCCATCCACCATGGGATCACCTCCAAGGTCAGTAATTCTTGCTTTTCAAGTAGCTTATTCACAAAAACATTTTTCCTAACAAACATACTACATTTAGAAATAAATACCAGAACAGGGTTCAAGAGGATCATCTCTCATCTGGGGTGTTGGCAGAAACAAGATGTTTAATAAATTAATGGAATTCTTGTTTTTGCGTTGCAGCCTTCAGGACCTCCAAAGGGCTCGGACGTCCTCCCACTCACGGACACGCACACTCCCTTCTGCCTTGCAGTTTGCCTCGTCGCTTCTTTCACCGCGCAGTGGTATCCATGAGGCGTCCACATTCGATGATACAACCGAGGGTGCAGTGCACTATTTTTTTGATGAGAGTGGTGAGTATTTTGAAGGGCGTATAGTAGTATATATTCAAACTTTTTACTCCAAAGAGTACAGTAGTAGAAACAACTATCCTATATAGTATTAAACATGCATCTATATTTGTGCTCTTGTCTGTCTACAGGTGTAAAAAGATCATACACATTTGGACCTGCTGGGGGAGGGTATGAGGATCCAGTCGCGCAGTAAGTTTTCGTGCTGATGATAAACTAATTTTCTTATATTTTTTTCGTCTCGATTTTGCCATCACTTTTTGTTCATAGGGAAAGGGAAAGACAATCTCAGTCGTCAAGCTTTACATCCACGGAAGTCCAAGAAGGGGCACCGGTGTTGTCCATGCTCCAGCCCAGACCTGTGGACTTACAGGGCATGCAGGTGCGCAGAGTGCCTTTGGAAATGCCCGAGGTTAGCAGTCTTTGTTTAGTCCAGGCAGAATACTGGAGGATGCATGCCTCGTGACAAGGCTGGGATCACTTTAGATGGCTTCCTGTTTAGATTGTGCTCAAGGCTTCAGTTGTCATTTCATGTTTTATTTTTGTCTGCTTTACTTCCAGTTTGATCTTGATCACGAGTCTTTGCAAGAGTCCCAAGAAAACACACTGATGATAGAGGAGAAGGCAAAACCCAAACAGTATTATCGCTTTTGGTTGTTGCCTGGGAAGTGGCTACGGGTCAGATATGATCGACTGGCTCTATTGGCTCTGCTCGATAGGTAAGGATCAATCTGAACCTACTTGTGTCATTTATTTAAAATATTGTATTAATTGTAATGACCATTGTCTTAAGGTTAAGTCATTGCTTATTGAATTCATTCCTTGTACTTTTTTTTTTTTTTTTTATATATAGAAACCGGCGTGTGGGAGAAAACATATTTGCTGTCGTGCTGGCCAGCCTTGTGGCTTTTCTTGGCTTTCAGCTTCTACTCCAAGGTTTCTTCAGAGATATTTGGGTGTTTCAGTTCTGCCTGGTCATCGCCAGCTGCCAGTACTCCTTACTTAAGGTACCAATTTACTGTTCAAGTGTAAAATATGAAATGGCTGCTAATAAAAATGGTAAATTACCAAATGTCAAAAAGCAAATATAGACAATAACTCAAGTTTTATGTTCCAGAGTGTTCAACCCGATGCAGCCTCTCCAATGCATGTAGGTTTTAAATGAGCTGCTTCTTGATATGAAATGCATTTATTTTGTTAAATGTATTAAACTTTGTTTTTTATTGTGTTAAATAGGGTCACAACTGGATCATTGTGTACAGTCGGCCAGTTTACTTTTGCTTATGTTGCGTGATGATCTGGATCTTTGACCTGTCGGGTCGTTCGGGCAGTTTGCAGCCATTTTCACTCTACGGGGTGACTTTCTTCTCCGGACACTTCTTGATCTGTGTCAGGGATGTGCTTCTTGGTTAGTGTTGCCTTTTTGATTCTTCGTTTACATTGTAAACAGAACATGTTTTAAATACTGGAACAATATTTGAACAGGGTTCTTATGTAAATAATGTATTTATCTATGGAGGTCATTGCTTTTCCAAAAGCATTTCTTTTTATATGTAATGTATTTTAATATTTCTCTCTCTTTTTTTCTCTTCACAGTATTTGCCTTGTGTTTCCCTGTCATTTTCCTGTTTGGGTTGCTACCTCAGGTCAATACCTTTATTATGTGTCTGCTGGAGCAGATTGACATGCATGTTTTTGGAGGAACTGGTAAATACAAGTTCTAGAAGCAAACATCAACGTGTTATGCCTTGTTGTTGATATCATATTTCTTTCTCTGCAGCCACTACCAGTCCACTTTCGTCCCTATTTAGCCTCATTCGCAGTGTTTTGGTGGCAGCTTTACTTTATGGATTTTGCCTGGGAGCGATCAATGTAAGTAGAACCTTCACAATGGCGCAAAAATAAATCTTTATAGGTTTTTGTTGTTTATTGATGGACTTAATAGAATATTTAAAGCATATCAATCAAAATTTTGGCTTCAGTTTCAATCTCATTTCATCAATATATCATCGTCCCTCCTAACATCGACATTTAATGAGTGATTTGTGCCATTTAATTTAAGGGCCAAATTGTAAAATATTTGTCTGCTACCTTCTACATTGTGTGATTTAAACATCTTAACTGCAGGCACCATGGGGTGATGCACACGTCCCAGTACTGTTTTCTGTATTCTGTGGCCTGCTCCTTGCCTTGTCCTACCACTTGAGTCGTCAAAGCAGTGACCCCACCATCTTATGGTCTGTAGTTGTTTCAAGTTAAATGATGTTGGAGATGTATTGAATTTTTTTCACGATGTTCTCCAGGTCACTTGTACGCTCCAAATTATTCCCGGAGCTTGAAAGTCGAGTGCCAGAAGAACCTCCTGTTGAGATCAAGGACCCGCTCCCAGAGAAGCTGCACAACTCTGTGGTACAACATCTCTTATCTATCAGTTGACATTTTTTTTTTTTTTTTTTTTTTATGAGACAATGTTTGAAGCTGAGCTCTTTCATTTCCCCGTGTGTAGAAAGAGATTCTTCATTCCGACCTGGTCATGTGTCCACTCATGGCTGTCATAACATTTGCAATCAGTGCCAGCACGGTATTCATTGCACTACAAGTGAGTCGATGCCAAGTTCTGTCTCTTTCTATTTCTTTCTCTCTCTCTCTCCAGTATTATACCTGTTCATGTAATTGACTGACATGTTTTATGCTAATCTCGTTCGACAGCCTGCTCTCAGTTTTGTTTTGTACATCCTGGCCGGAGTCGTTGGCTTTATTACACACTATCTACTGCCTCAGCTTCGCAAGCAGCTGCCGTGGTTCTGCCTGGCTCACCCTGTACTCCGGTCCAGAGAGTACAGTCAGTTTGAAGTCAGAGGTGAGCATCTTAGGGTTTTCTTTTAATGGGGAAAGAAAGAGGGTAACTGATCATGTTAAAATGCAATGGGGGGGACTGAAGAGGTCTTGAAGGCAAATCAAGCATCACCTTTAAAATGATCTCAACAAGTTCATCACTTTCTTTTTTTTGCCCCCAGATGCTGCACAGCTAATGTGGTTTGAAAAGTTGTACGCCTGGCTTCAGTGTGTGGAAAAGTACTTTATATACCCAGCTGTGGTGCTCAACTCGCTTACAACAGAAGCTCGAACTGTGGGCCAACACCATAAAGATCTGGACATCTAGTAAGACGTTCTTCTCTTCAGTCTTTCATTTGTGGATAAAAGGACATGCACACACACTATTTTTAAATATAACCGCGAGCAATTTCACTAATTGATGTTTTTTTTCTTCACTGCTCTAGCAGCAGAGCTCTCTTCATCTCTGTGGCGGGCATGAAGTTGCTGCGCTCGTCCTTCTGTGCGCCGTCACATCAGTACGTTACACTGTGCTTCACCACCCTCTTCTTCCACTTCGACTACCCCCACTTTTCAGAGACGTTTCTCATCGACTACTACTTCATGTCCATCCTCTTTAGCAAGGTAAAACTGCACACGGCACATTTCGAAAATGTCCCTTAGAGTGATAGGCAATGAATTATTTTTCACTCCAATGCGTTCAATTTGTCACTTCTCAGATGTGGGACTTGCTCTACAAGCTGCGCTTTGTGTTGACCTACATCGCACCCTGGCAGATCACCTGGGGATCCGCCTTCCATGCCTTTGCTCAACCTTTTGCCGTGCCTCGTATCCTTTCCTCTGTATTTATCCTAAGTTTTATGATTTTTTTTTATTGACAAATGAGTAAAAAAAGAACTATGTAAGCAATGATTAAGGTTGTCTAGAGTGTGCACTGTTTCACAAAGATTTTTTAAGAGTTTTTACTAGAAGTATTGTTAAGTAAAGTCTTCTGTTAGAAACGTATTATGTAGAAAATGGGTAAGAACAGCAACAGAAAGACAAATGTGTTCAGTTCCTTGACCCACGACCTCTTCAGACTCTGCTGTGCTGTTTGTCCAGGCCATCTTCTCTGCTATCTTCTCCACCCCCCTCAATCCCGTCCTTGGCAGTGCAGTGTTTGTCACCTCGTATACAAGGCCGGTTAAATTCTGGGAGCGAGATTACAAGTAAAAAACATATTCATATAATGAAACATTTTTCGTTTTGTTTTTATTAATGATTAATATTAATTTTATTTCTACTCGAAGCACCAAAAGGGTTGATCACTCAAACACCAGACTTGCTACTCAGTTAGACCGAAATCCAGGTAAGATGATGTTTTTATTTATTTAAGAAACAATATTCTGACTATATTTTTAATTCTTTTTATTCCTCCCTTCAGGTGCTGATGATAACAACTTGAACTCCATTTTCTACGAGCATCTGACTCGCTCCCTGCAGCACAGTTTGTGCGGGGATCTGTTGCTCGGCCGTTGGGGCAACTATAACACGGGCGACTGCTTCATCCTCGCCTCCGACTACCTGAACGCACTCGTGCACATCATTGAGATCGGCAATGGCCTTGTCACCTTCCAGTTGAGGGGTCTCGAGTTCAGAGGTCAGTTTTATAGTTTTGAGAATTTGGAGAAGTTGTAATAAAGGATACAAGTGGATTATATTTTAATGAGTTGTTATTGGCTAAGCCTTCAGATTTGGTTTGGTTTCTTAGGATTGGATATAAATGTAATAAAAAAAACAACTTTATTTTTGTAATGGTGGAACTAAACAATAGTCAAATATTGTGGCCGAGGGGTCTAAGACTCAACAGGCTGGGGGGCTACCAGAGGTACATTATATATGGAGACTTTGACTTGACTTAGATTTCTGTGTGGTTTTGCTATGTATTTTGTGCGATTTCTCTAATTTTAAGTCTTATAGATTTATAGTCAAGATGGAACCAATCTTGATATTATTGATAACATTTGATGTGACGATCTTTTTTCCTCAACCATCTAACTCTAAAAATGGACGGACATAGGGTATCATTTTACTGCTCTAACCAATTAAAATTCCCAGTTTTTTGCCAAATTTACTTTTTCAGATTCAGAAATGAAATTATTTATCTGTGCAGGTACGTACTGTCAACAGCGGGAGGTGGAAGCCATCACAGAAGGTGTGGAGGAGGATGAGGGCTGCTGCTGCTGTGAGCCGGGTCACCTGCCCCACATGTTGTCGTTCAATGCTGCCTTCGGGCAGCGCTGGTTGGCCTGGGAGGTGGCCGCAACGAAATATGTTCTTGAGGGCTACAGCATCAGTGACAACAACGCTGCCTCCATGCTCCAGGTGTTCGACCTCCGCAAGATCCTCATCACTTACTATGTCAAGGTGAGGGTTCACAATGATGCTGTTTGTCGGTTTAATTCAAGTGTATCGGAGAATATCGGAGCCATCAGAATATTGAATTTTTGAATTTTAAATTTCTAATGTTCATCCGTAGAACATTCATCTTTTAATTGTTTGAATATTTAAATATATGTTATGTTATAATATATAAAATAATCATAATAATGTTATGCCATTTTTTATGTTGATTTTTACAAGACTAAGAATTTTAAAAAAAATTGAATTTATTCATTTTATTTTTGGTTTATTGCAAGAACAATATTACATTTAATAAAAACCAAATGAAAGCTTTCAATATTTAATTTAGTAATTGAAAAAAAAAAAAATCGATTAATAAAATATTAAATAGATAATTAAATAGTATGATAGCACTGATATACTTCCCTACAAGAGACTGATCTTTTATATATACAAAATGAGCTGAAGCATTTGTTTCCGTCAACAGAGCATCATTTACTATGTGACCCGATCGCCAAAGTTGGAAGAGTGGCTGACAAACGAAACCATCCAAGAGGCCCTTCGGCCGTGTCTCGGAGCCAACTATGTGGACAGTGACCCCATCTTCAACCTCAACATAGATGAGGATTACGACCACAGAGCCTCTGGCATCACTCCTTCCTCATTCTGCCTGATCTATCTGGACTGGATTCAATATTGCAACAGTCGGCGTCAAACGGTAAGAACCTTTTTTTGATGTGAGAATCGGATATGAGATTCTGGAAAATGATCTAACTGGGATTATATTCCATTATTTAGCATTGTCCTTTTTTTTAAAATTTCTTCTCGAACAAAAGACATCATTAAAGTTCACAACTCATTTTCTACTCGCCCTCATGTTGACTAAGGGATAGGATTATTTTTTAGGGTAACTAGTTCCTTTTTAGAGTTTTACACAACAATGCATGTTCATTTTAATTTAGAACTTGAGCTCAGGTTTATCTTCCTCCTTATCATTCAAATACCGCAATACTGCTTGTCTGTAACATCTCTTTTGTATTGATTACTCGAGAAGAATAATTGTTCTAGAAAAAATTCAACAAGTCTATATTTTACGCTCGTATCTGGAAGACATTCAAACCATAGCAATCAGAATCAGAATCAGAAACCTTTATTAGTCCCGCGAGGGGAAATTCGGTTTAACAGCAGCAAGAGAAATAAAAACACCCAGAAATAAAAACGAGAAATAGAATAAAATAATAGCAAGCCATATATACCAGAAGTACTCCGGAGTAGGGGTAATATTGCGAGTGCTTCCGGTGTAGATGGTAGACTGTGTGTACCCTGGGAGTGACCATAATAATATTGTAAACATTCACTGCAAAAACTCTTTCAAAACCTTGCTAAAATTGTGTTGTAATTTGTATTTTTCATTTGGTACACACAACAAATTACACAAACTTAGGTGCAGATAACAACAATTAGGCAAATACTCAGTCATGGCTGCCTTTTTCTTCCGGCTGGAGGCGAATTGTATTAGAAATAACGAGCACGAACAACACGTCTGCTTGTTGTTTTGAGTTGTGTTCATACGGAGCTTTTGAAGAGTTTGGTTTTGATCCCTGGCGGCTGGGATTCGGCATCGATGAAGTTGTGGCACTGGTAGCAGCCAAAATGACTGTAATGCTGTTTTTGCCTATTTGCCACAAAAGTTCTGCCAAAGCTTTCACTCTCCGCTTGTTCTGTTGGTTCTGGTTGTAAGTCACATGACTATAGAACGGGCTGAAAGTCTAATCACAACTTTGAATTGCATTTTTTCCCCATTGGGATTATCGCGAATGCACTTAATCATTCAGCCCTAATGAGAGTTATGTTTTCATTATTAATTTACTCTTATCTTAATAATCTTCTGAATGTTGTGCAGCCTGTAACCGGGGAAAGAGACTCTCCACTCGTCAGCCTGTGTTTTGGATTGTGTATCTTGGGACGAAGAGCTCTGGGGACCATTTCTCACAGTATGTCTGCGAGGTAAGTCGTCCCCTATTTCTATTTATTTATTTTTTGCTTTTATATTTACAAGTTAAAGGTTCACATGTCCTTCTTTTTTCAGCTTGGAGCCGTTTCTCTACGGCCTCCATGCTCTCTTCAAAGGAGACTTTCGTATCACATCACCAAGGGACGAGTGGGTATTCGCAGACATGGACTTGTTAAACCGTGTGGTTGCACCTGGTGTGCGGATGTCCCTCAAACTACACCAGGTAGCAATTGTTGAACTGTACATTAAAAAAAAAAAATAAAAGCTTCCTGTTTAATGTGACTGACTTGAAACAAATCTTTTGCGTAGGACCACTTTACTTCTCCGGATGAATACGAAGACCCGATGGTCCTCTATGACGCTATCACTGCCAACGAGGAGAAGATGCTAATATCGCACGAAGGTGACCCCGTTTGGCGCAGCGCCATTCTGGCTAACATGCCCTCGCTCCTGGCACTGCGTCACATCATGGATGACGGCAGCGACGAGTACAAGATCATCATGCTGAATAAGAGATTTCTCAGTTTCAGAGTCATCAAGGTCACTGCTCTTCGCCTTCATTACGTTTCTCACGCTCAGTGATTCATATAAAAAAAAAAAAAAAAAAAAGAAGAATTTCAATCCCCAATGTTTCTGTATTTGAAGCTGCTCCTAGATGTGGTTTTAATTTATTTCTAATGCATATAACAACCATTTTTGAAGCTCATGTATACAAGTTAAATAAACAAATAATTTAATAACTTTAAATGAAAAAACAATTAAAAATGACAGATTTAAGTGTGTGGAAGTCTACCAGGTGGTAGAATTAATGTGTCATTTTCTGAACTATGACAAAGATTTTGCTTGACGATCTGCTGCTTCCCCCTGCAGGTGAATCGGGAATGTGTTCGGGGGCTCTGGGCGGGGCAACAGCAGGAGCTGGTCTTTCTGCGCAACCGCAATCCAGAGCGAGGAAGCATTCAGAACGCCAAGCAGGCTCTGAGAAACATGATCAACTCCTCGTGCGACCAGCCTATCGGGTACCCCATCTACGTCTCCCCGCTGACCACCTCCTACGCCGGGGGGCACAACCAGCTGCGCTCCGTCTGGGGCGGACCCGTGAGCCCACACAACATCTACCACTGGCTCATCAGCAGCTGGGACAGGTGTGTGTTCTGCGTTGGTCCCACATAAGAAACGTCTGTGAACATTTGTGTCTCTAAAGGTTGCAGAAAGGTTGCGGCGCTGGTTGCAACAGCGGAGGAAACATCGAGGACTCGGACTGCGGCGGCGGATCGACGTCCGTCTCTGCCAACCCCGGTGTCTACACGTGTCACAGCACGCCGGCCTCCAGCCTCCCACAGCCACATATCTCCACCGTCCAGCCTCCCATGGGTGAGACGACACACTCCCAACACCAGCAAAGACATTTATAGATAGATAGATGGATAGATAAACTTTATTGATCCCTTTGAAGATCATCATGCAGATGTAACTTTCAGTGTTCTGTGGGAACACTTTCAAACTTATTCAGCTAAAAAACTTGCTCATAAATGAATCCCATTTGTTTTCTTCTCAATAATTATTATACAATAAAATTAACTTGTGCCAGACTTTTTTTATCCATGGTTTATAATCCCCCCAACATTTGTATATATCGGTAGAGTGGCAATAAAAGTTTCTGATTCTGATCAACGACATAAAACTGTAGTACGCTTGAGAACATTTCGGGAATATTTTGTGGTGTTGGTATTTTTTTTAATAATTATCTATTATCATTGTTTTTGTTCTTTTTGTGTGTGATGTATGTCTTAGTATAATGTAGACGCATGTTTGATCTTCTTTTGTGATTTATTTTTGACAAGTTCTATTTTATCCTTTACTGAATCCATTTGATGTTTCAGGTACAGATAATCCAGTCGGTCCAACTCACAACTGGCCTCACCATCCTCAACCCCTCCCCCTCGCCCTGTTCAGCCAATCGGAAGGCAGGATGGAGGCGGGGCTGCTCACTTCACTGCAGCGGACTTCCTCCATCCAGGGCTTACTAGGCCAGCAGCTCTCAAACTCCCAGCTCTCTTTTAGTGGCTCTGTGGCGCCACTGCCTCTGCTGGGCCCGGAGCGGTTCTGTTCGGCGAGCCTCCTGGAGAGCTCGGGACTCAGAGTGGGCCAGCGGGCTGGCCTCGGCCCGGGTGGCGGACTGCACTTTGAAAGCCATTTTGGCAAGTGGAGTTTTTCGGGCAGAAAGGGCTTTAATGGACCGGCCTCGGTTGAAGAGGGAGCACCAGTCCAGACCATACGGACCCAGGTGAGACGAGTTTATCACAAAGAAATTGATTTATAATTTTGATTGCATTTGTTTATGTGGTTTGAAATTGAAAATGAATGAATGTACAGAAGGATTGATAAATCTACCGTCTCCTTTTATGTGCCAGCTTTAACAAACCATTCTATTTTTTATCATTGTTGTTATTTTATTATATTAAGAGTTGTGTATTTGCAATTATCTTGCGGATATGTTAAGTTCTCGTACAATAGTACACACCTATCATTGACTCAATTAATTTCAACAACTTTTATTTGTTTTGAGACCAAATATGCCCAAAGATCAGCTTTAAAAGCTGCTTGACTGTATCCTCTCATCCTTAGTCATTGCTGGGATCTTGCAGGATTTCATTGTTTATTTATCTAGCAGCCTGAGGTTTATTTGCATCACAAAAATGAACATATTTAGAAAAAGGAAATGCACAGAAAACATAAAATAACTAGGACAAAAAAGTTTTTTAAAAATACGATATATCAACAAAAACCAATCGACAATGTGTTGTTGTATATCAATCCAGTATCATGAAAAAAAATATTGCGATATTTAGGTGAATCCATATTTTCTTACTCCCCTATTTATCATTAACCCTAATATTTACTTGTTTTATTGCTCTACAAAAAAGTAAGAGCAGAGGCAGCAGCCATTATTATAAAGGCACGAAGCTCTTTCTTAAATACAAGCTTTCACTTAAAAATGTGTTTATTTTCAACACACTTGGCAACAAATCAGGCTTCGTGTCTCGCTAGTGTTTGGAAAAATCTCTTATTCGGAGCAGACATGGTAACCAGCAGTGTCTCCTGCTGCTGTTATTCAAAATCCACTTTTTTTGCTTTCTGCCAACTCGATGACCCTTAAAGAAACGGTGTTCGTAATTTTCAGAACTCACAAGGTGGCGCTGTCAGTTTAAAAGTGATGTGAGGTTATTTGTGATTCGGAGTAGGGGTGTGTACTTGCCACGCATATCACGATACAGGGGCAACAATACAGTATATTGTAATACTTTACTAACAAGGATATATTTCTAGTATTGTCTAGTACTTGACTTTGGTGTTGTAGAATTTACAGACCACATGATCTCTTGACGAAGTCGTAACTGCTTTATTTCGTATAAAGATGTTGGAGCATCAACTTTAAAAGCTGCTGGTGTTGACTGTATCCTCTTGTCCTTAGTCATCCAGTGGGGATCTTGTGAGGTTTTAATGTTCCATCCACTAGATGGCAGCATTAAATTGGCAGCTAAAGGAAGTTGAATTGCAACACAAAGCTGTGAATATTTGTACCTTAAATGTAAATTAAAAAAAAAAGGAAATTATAAAACACACACTTGATTCAAATCCAAACCTTAAAAGAACGTATGATTAAACAATTAAATGATTTTCAAGCAAATCAGTGCAGTGCTGTTAAATATCGATACAGTTGTGTGACAAAAAATACCACAATATTTAAGTGTATTGATATTTTCTTACAAGACTAGTTCAAAGCAGAGAGATTTGTCTATTCTCATTAAGCCCTGTCGGCTCGTGACGGCTGACTTCAGTCTGAGCTGTTGTTGGTGCTGATGGTCGTCTGTCTTCTTTCCAGCTGGTCCCCCCGCCACCCCTGCCAGAGACCAGCTTGTCGCAGGATCCCCTCGGGGTCACTCAGACGGCAGAGTCCGCCCTCCCCCCCGCGGGGCAGCCCCCCGCCCCAAGAGACGAATCCACAGAGCTGCCTTTACTCGAGCACCTGCGCTGAGTCTGCACTATCAAACCTCCGGCCCGTGTCCTCCAGAAGCACACGGCAGCAGCTGGTCCGCTCTGAACTTCATCACCGGAGTCAACTGGTTGCATGTTGCACGTCAACCTGACGCGGCCGTCGCAGGAAGCCAAGAGTTGTTCGTTCCTGGAACCTGCTATTGTTGCACTCGAGGTGCGATGAAAAGGGATTTTTTTTTTTTGTCCAAAATGTCGCTTATTTTTATATTCTGGGATCCAGAGCGAGACTAAAGAGACTTTTGCAGCAGCTTTTTTTTTTTTTTTTTTTAAACCCTCCACAATAGCGTTGTGAATGTGTGGGTGATTGTGAAGCCTTGGCCGACCTCACCAAAACCTCCACCGTGGACCATCAGTAAATCCCGAATGTTTGTTCCTCCATCACTCCTGGTCCGACGACTGCTTCTGCACCTCCTGCTACTGCTAACCCTCGACCCTGCTGCTGCTGCTCCGTACGGTCCAGCGTTTTAGTTGGACCGACATATTGGAGGCAAATATTTATTTGACGATCGTCTTACATATATCTTTAAGTGGGTTTGTTCATATGGTGTTCACCGTCACCGCACCTTCCTTCCTCACCAGAGGTTTCTCTGTCACGCCATCATCTCACCTGAGTAACTGGAAGTTCTCCTGCAGGTCACAGGAGGCGCTTTCTCTCCCTCATGACCACGGAAAGACATTTAGAAAATTACAAATCTTGTGGCGCCGTCACGATTAGGAAATACATTTTTCGCCCCAAAAACATCTTTGTGCTCTCAGGGTCCGGTCACTGGGAATGAAACTGACCTGCCAACTTTTTACATTTTTTGCTTTAAGGGAGGAACTGAAGGGTCAGAAAACGGAGGAAAAATATCTCAAGTTAAGTTTGAGCTGCTGTAAGTGTTTTAACTAAAAGGGACAAAAGTGATTCTGTCGAATCTCCGATCAGGCCTTTTCCTCCGCACTCAGAATTCCAGGGAATGTCTGAATATCCTTTTATTTTGGAGGTTATTATTCAGCACAAGGTCACACTGGGGTCGCACTAAAAAAAAAAGGGATTTATTTGATCTCGCTGATGATGTACAAATGAATTTATATTTAAAATATAAATCTATTTTGGATTATTGGAACATACAGGACACTAACTTGATGAAGACGAGGAACACTGTAGGAGGAAGAGCGGAGACTGACTCGTGCAGTTTTTGGGGTTTTGATGAAGCAGTTTGTGGTTTGCACAAATGTATCACATACGCCATCCCACGTGAGCTTTTTTTTATTTCAGCTATCCTGGAACAGGGGTCTTTTAATTTATAAACTTTGTCCATGTTAAATGTTATGTACAGTTTTTTTTTTTTTTTTTTACATGTTTTTTTTCTCCCCCCTTCTATTTAAATTAAAGGTTTTTGTGTCTTTGTTTGAAATTTGGTGTGTTTTGTTTACTTTAGGACATAAATAATGCAACGTGTGGATTGAAGGGACCTTGGTTTATTGAAATTAATATTGTAATTTTGTAAGTCAAGTTTTAATGCAAAAATAAATACGTGAAATAATGAAAAATAAAGATAAGATTTAAGCTATTGACTCTTTGACCTTTTTAGTATATATTTTCAGTATTGTTTTGATTGTTTAAGTGCTTTTTGATCTGAAAAAGTGTTTTATAAATATAAATGACTTACTTTATTTACACTAAATACGATTATATAAATGTGAGGTTTTTGAATGTGCTAAAGAATATAGAATTAACCAAATGTTTCATAGCTTCAAACACCAACTCGAAAGTAGTGTTTTATTAGAGGTATAAAGAGACTTCTTAACATTTAATATTTTTATTTTGCCAATTTACACTTGCATTTTTATGAAATGTAATTCAGCATTAAGTAGAGGGACGTACTTGTTGTAATTGTTGGCATCTCATGGGGTTATTGCTTAAATATATCATCTTAAAATGTTATTAATATAAAATGTGTTCTTGTGGATGCTTTGAAAACTATAATGGATAATGTGCTGTTACTCAATTATCTTAGCTTTGGTTGCTAATATGTGTCACCTAAGCAAGCTGGACATTTTATTAATCATAATTTCAAGATTTATTTGGTATAAAATGTACATTTATTTAGTTGACACGTGAAAATAAATGCATAGAATATTCATTAATTTATTTAAAAAAAAAAGCTGCACAAATATTCAAACGAACGATCTTTTCATCAAAGACGAAGAATAGTTGATTTCGTTGTAATCCTCGTCCTCTTCCTTCACCTCCTTCCGGCGGCCCGTCTGCCCGGTCCGGTGAAGCCACAGAACCAGAACCAGCAGCGCCAGGAGCAGAGCGCTCATCGTCAGGGTCAACAGCACCGCCTGCAGGATCCCGGAGGAACTGTCTGGAGCTACAGACATGCGCACGTCAGGTTAACACCTTTTTTTTTCTCTTCCTATTATTTTGGGATTTGAACCTTCAAAGATGGACAAGTTCGTGTAGCAGTTCTCTGTCCCCAGCAGGTTTGTGGCGGAGCAGCGATACAGGCCAGAAGTCTGAGACGACACGTTGACTATTTGGACGGAACCAGAAAATTCATCTGAGGAGACAAATCGAAATTTTATTGACAGCGTCTCGACAAGTCACGTGTACGGAAATGATCAATTCTAAAAAAAAAATGTTTTACTTAAACTTAAAATATTTAAAAATGTGATGACCCAGCATTTTCTTTAAATCAATATAAGTAAGTAAGTAAGTAATTTTTATTTGTATAGCGCTTTTCCAGATCAGGGTCACAAAGCGCTTAAACAATCAAGACAATATTCAATAAAGTGTATACTTTAAAGGTCAAGATACAACTGATAACACAACAGGAGTAAGGGACCATTTTATTGTTGTATTTGTTTTTGTTTTAAAGCATGAAACATTGTAGATTTATAACGTTTCTAATATTCTAATAATAATAAAAGAAGACGAAAAAAACTAGTAATTTTACAAACAGTATGACACTCATTTTATATATATCAGTTTGAAACATTTTATACATACATATAACATACTATGCATTTTATATTACTTGAGAAATATTTCTTGAAAATAATCCCAAGTTAAATTTATATTATACATTATATATGTATAAGATCAATTGTTAGCAGTTGTCAAAATGCTTATATGAAAATGAGAAATATTATTTTTATTTATTTAACCAAAAATGGAAATTGTTAGCAAAAATGATCCAGGTACTACATCAATATATTTAGAAAACTTTAAACCAGTTAATCTAATTTAGGTGTAATGATACATTTAAATAATTTGTAATCAGGCTTTTATAAATGCAATAATTCCCCTTTAATTTATTTTGAATCCCCTTTAAAACATTACGTTCAAGATTATTTTTCGAACATTTGCTTCACAACCTGGTTTGGAATTGGACTGACTCCTGCTGCAGGAAGATGTTTGACACAGATTCATATGCTTCAATATTCATGCGACACTTGTCTGACCTTCCATGTTGATGGGAAGTGAAATCTCCTCTGGATTCAGTTTGTCCCAGTGGATCTCTGGTGTGGGGACGCCCTCGGCCACCGAGCAGGACAGTGTCACACTTCCCCCCACGTCGATATCTCCAGCCCACTGACACATGGGCAGAGAGGGTGGTGCTGCACACACACACACACACACAAATATACACACACACGCAAACACAGATGGACACAGAAACACACACAAACACCGTATACATGCACAGACACGAACACACACATGCACAGATTCATGCACACACACGCATACATTCACGCAGATACAGGCAGACACACATACGCATGCAAAAAGACACCGCACAGACACACACACACAAACACACATGGACATACACATACACAGACACACACAGATGGACACACAAACATGCAAAAAATGCACAGACCCATGCACACAAACACACATTCAATCAGATACAGGCACATACACATACGCATGTAAAAGAAGACACCACACACACACACATGGACAAACACGTACGTACACACACACACACACACACACACACACACACACACACACATGGAGGCAAAAATCACACAAACACACACGTACACTTATGAAGACACACACGACACACAGCCACACACACAATGATACAACCACACACACATAAACGCACACACACAAAGACAAATGAAAACACACAGACAAACATACACACAAACGCATGCACGCACACACGGACATGCACGACAACACACACGCACCAATGGGTGTTTTGTGAAACAGTTGCATAGTTTTCAGAGCTCAGTAGGGGGCGCTCTCAGTTCATATGGGAGTTGTGTTAGTGATGGTTCCAGTGACCTGAAGATAATACACAATAAACCTCTCACTCACCCAACACACTGAGCTCCAACTCTCCGATCCCAGGATCGGCAGTTTCGGGAGGATTGTTGACCATGCAACGGTAGACTCCGGCGTCCGACACGCGGGTGTCGTTCAGGACAATATCTGCGCTCCAGGGGATCCCTGAGGACACATCAGAGCGCCCTCTAGCTGCCAACTCTGAACATTACACTTCACACCACTCACCTGCGAAAGTCACCCGGCCTGTGAGGGAGGGGTCTTCGATCACCTCTCCGTGGTCGTAGCCGATCACCTGCATCACATGCGTTTACATGTAGTTTTTATGTCCAATGTGCAAATTAATACAATTTAAAAAAGTAGAAATAAAAAATATATTTTAGGTTGTGTGGCAAAAAATGGGTAAATAAAACTGTAAAAGTCAATAAATCAATGTTAAGACTTAACTTATTTAAACAATTCTGAAATAAAATAATACATACTAAGTCCCTCATCTCATAATTTTAATATTACAAAACCTTTTTTTTCTTTTTATTAACCTTGTAAAGGGTGAACAATAGAAAAATCAAACTGTTGAAAATCAAAAATAATGATAACTATTAAAAATATATTTAAAAGTTTAAAGTAATGATTTTTTTAGTTAAGTTATATAAAGTTTAAGTTTTAAAGATCATAGATTTAATATAAAATATGTTTAATAAATTGCAACCTCAAAAGAAAACCACAAAAAGTAGAAACATCTAAGAATTATATTTAATTAATTAATAAATGTATTTTAAATATGTTGCTTAAAAATAGCCAAATGCAACTTTGACTAAAAGATCAAATAAAATAAAAAATAGATTTGATTTTAACATAATGTTCAACATTTATTAAAAATGATTTGATTATAGTCAAATGCAACTTTGAAAGATTTTTTTTTTAAAAAGACTCCAAAGAAAATAAAAAAATATATGATACAAATAAATTAGTCAAATCTAACTTAGAAGTAGAGTCAGTGCAGGATGAAGAAAGTAGGAGATTGAGAGACGTTGGGAAGTGACCACACAATAAGAGTCTACCTGTGAGGGGGTCTCTGGGCTGCTGGAAGGGGCGACAGTCCAGATGACGTTGAGTCTCGATAGTGGACTAGAGGTGTCGAAGGAACAGGGCAGGACCACCGACTCTCCCCGAATGACCTCCAGACTGGAGTCGCTCACGGTCACTCTGAGAGCGTCTGGACACAGAAGCACAACAAGGAGATGATGTCACTGTTTAAACACAGTTTTAGAAGTTTTTTATCAACAAACTGTTCAATGTGGCTCATGTGTGAGACTTTATGTGGACATGTGCCGATTTGTGTGTCTTTTTTTTGTGTGCACATTTGTGTATCTGTGTAGGCATGTGCACATTTGTGTGTCTGTGTGCTCATTTGTGTGTCTGGGTGTGAGTTTTTATGCAGGCATGTGCACATTTGTGTTACTGTATGTGTGTGCACATTTGTGTGTCAGTGTGTGAGTCCTTATGTAGGCATGTGCACATTTGTGTGTCTGTGTGCACATGTGTTTATCTATGTGTGAGTCCTTATGTAGGCATGTGAACATTTGTGTGTCTGTGTGCACGTGTGTGTGTCCGCTTGTGAGTCTGTGCGTCAGCATATGCATATGTGTGTGTCTGTGAGTAAGTCCTTATGTCAGCATGTGCACATTTGTGCGTGAGTCCTTATGTCATCATGTGTACATGTGTGTGTGTGCATGTGTGTGTTTATGTGTGTCCTTGTCGGTGTGCACATGTGTGTGTGTGTCAGAGTCTGTGTGGCCATTTGTTTGTGGATACATGTGTGTGTCTGTGTGTGTCCGTATGTGTCCATGTGTGTGTGCACAAGTGTGTATGCACATGTTTTTATTTGTGTGTGTGTGTGTGTTTCTGTGTGCAAGTGTGTCAAATTGTGGGCCATGTTTGTGTCCAAGTGTCTGCACATATGTACGTGTATGTGTGTCAGCGTGCCTGTGTGTGTGTGTGTGTGATTTTGTGTGTATGTGTTTCATTGTGTGTATGTGTGCACATGATGAAACTGATTGAACTTGACAGTTTTGAAGTGAAGCCAAACATATCTGGGCTGGAGAGACAACAACGAGAGCACTCATGAAAACACTCATGAAAACACTCATGAATACACTCATGAAAACACAAATGAAAACACTCACAGAATCTCTGGTCAAAACCATCAGGCATCAAACATTGTATTCTTTCACAACCACCTTCAACACAGTTTGAAGCAGCAACACTAGTTTCTATTGCATCTCCATGAAGAGAAACCATTTTATTCATCTCATCTGGTGACAATAAATAATCCACACTGTGTGGTTGAAATCACACATGAAGTTGTAGTTCAACACACGACTTATTAATGTCGCTCGTACAAGTTTATTTATTAATTAATGTGGAGAACAAACAAAAGCTTTTACTCAGAAACACTGAGATCAAAGTTAAGAACTCACTCAAGCCATATTGAGAAAATACACAAAATATATTCAGGTATAAACACAATGTTATCTGAGCCTAAACATATCGTGCATTTATTTATTTCTATATCACTAATATTTTACTTTTCTTCTGCCTCCATAAATAACTAAACTGAATGTTTTTGTCATTGCTTAGTTGCTGCATAAGCTCCTGTTTGTTGTGCGAGCAAGTTCCTCAACACTACAAACTGTTCCATTTCAAATGCTAAAAAAGGTGTTCAAATGTTAAGAAAAATGTAAGAAAATCACTAACAGATGTAGCTTTTGTTTAAAAGCGAAATATACCAACCATATACTTTATATAGCTATATAGGGTATTTTAAACATAATGTCCATATATTTACCATCATTTACAACATTTTTTTTAAAAGGGTAAATGTATTTAATTAATTATTAATTAATATATTAATTTCCACCCAATTCCAATAATTATATATTTGTCGCTTTCAAAATATAATGTGTAATTATGGGACTGGTACTGCATTACGACGTGTATACTATTATAAAACACAAGAAACGACACAATCATTCACTCACACTTACACACGTTCACCTCTACACACAAACGGAATGTGGGACAATGAGTCTCCAGATACTGACCTACTTCCATCCTGAACTTCATCGACATACAAACTCTGATTCAAAGTTCAGACCTTTAAGTTCACACAACTGTATCCGAGGACACACTCACCAGTCTTCAGCGCGCACAGACACACACTCAGGCTCCAGAGAAGACCACGGAGCTCCATGTTTGAGGTGCAACAGCGAGATAATGGGGATGATGAACTTGAAGAGCAGGCATGCGCGAATAATCTGCTGAGCTCGAGCACCGCCCTCTAATTATCACATCAACCTCGTTGCTATTGTCTTGTTTTTAACTGTCACGTGACCGTGGCCAGAACTGGGCAAACGATCATCACAAACTCTTATTATTCTTATTCTTAAATGATTATTATTCACCACGAGTTAAGACTTGAATATCACTTGCTTAAGGTCTTTGTTTTGGGAATTTACTTTCATTTTATTTGTGAATATTTGTTGTTGCTAACAAAAAAATTAAATGCTTTTAAAATAACTTGTTGTGTTATATGTGTGGTTTTAACTCAACAATTTGCTTAATAAAAAAAAATGAATTGATTACTTAATATTTTCATATAAGATTATTATTATTTTTTTGTGTTTACTGTCTGGGACTTAAAAGGAATGAAAGGTATGAAGGTTTCAGAATTTAAAGAGCAACTAATGTAAAAACACAACTCTCCTGACTCACTAACATGTTTCATATGTTAAAGTCTGCCTCTACAAGATGCAGTAAGTCCATCATCAGGACCATGTTTTGAACTTATTCCTTTATAAAGTCCTCCTGCATCTGAAATCTCAGCAAACGAGTGGTTACAAGATCAGGTTCCATTATGGTGTAACAATGGATTCACTCCAATCACCCCCGCTTTGTTTATACAACGATTTAATCTCCAGAAAAACAAAGTGTTTTCAGTGGGTGGTGCATGCTTAAGCACATATTTCTTTTGTAAATATTTCAATGAAAAGACATGTTCGTACCAACAGACACCTACTGAAAACCACTTGTCCACAGACGACACATAAATACCCATAACTATTGGTTGTTAAATGTAATTGGTGATCTCAGTGAAATGGTAGTTTCATTGCACTTTTACAGAATGTCACTGTTTTTTTGACAACAGACAAATGCATGATGACGATTACATGACCTCATAAGGAGATGTAATGACCTAATATAGTATAACAATACATGGACATGTATAGTAAAGAACGTACTTCAGTAAAATATATATACATTTTTTTTACATCTTATCTAAGCAATTAATTTCTAGTTGTAAATAATAATAATAATAATAATATATGTTTTTAGATAGAGGAGAAAGCTTCTTCACATGACACATATTTACAGATCAAACCTTTTTTATATATGTTTTACCTATTCATTTAAAATGTGAGGACATGCTGTGATTTAATGTAATGTTGTCTATCGCTTAGTAAATAACTAAAAAACGCTATAACTAAATAAAGATCACGGATATATTCAATAATAGATATCATTTTATTATTTATATTTGTGCGATCTTTGTGGACAACTGACTATAAAATAAAAGAAAAAAAAAAAGAAAGAAAGAAACGAGCAGGACCGCCACTTTTCAAACTAGCCAATCAAATTGAGGCTACGACAGCTGCACTGCAGCGCTTATTAAGGGTTGCTCGCACCGCGTTTGTTATTCACTCGCATCAACATGCCTGAACCAAAACCCGCACCCAAGAAGGGCTCCAAGAAAGCCGTCACCAAGACCGCCGTTAAGGGCGGCAAGAAGAGGAGGAAGTCCAGGAAGGAGAGCTACGCCATCTACGTGTACAAGGTGCTGAAGCAGGTCCACCCCGACACCGGCATCTCCTCCAAGGCCATGGGCATCATGAACTCGTTCGTCAACGACATCTTCGAGCGCATCGCTGGAGAAGCTTCTCGTCTCGCTCATTACAACAAACGCTCCACCATCTCTTCCCGGGAGATCCAGACCGCTGTGCGTCTGCTCCTCCCCGGTGAACTGGCCAAGCACGCCGTGTCTGAAGGTACCAAGGCTGTTACCAAGTACACCAGCTCCAAGTAAACCTCGTTCAAACAACCCAACGGCTCTTTTCAGAGCCACCACTACCTCTGTTGAGCTTGTCATGCTATTATTCATTTGTATGAATCTTGATATTTACAAAGACTATTAATCTGTCTAAATATCAGTACATTTTATTTTGTTATATTGACAGAAGAACAAATAACGTGACACACAAATATTCGTTAAATGCATAAATTATTAAAAGTGCTATAAACAAAGACTGTTCTCTCTTTTCAATATTTACTTAATCAACTGAAAACTATATAACACTATATGAAGGGCATTAGTGGGAGTTTTGAACAAGGACAATTTTAATTTATTACATTCGCAATATCACAACTATTTAAGACTATTAACCTTTAATCAATAAATAAAAAAAACATACTATTATAGAATCTTAAAATTGTATAATTATTTAAAGTAATATCCATTTAATACATGTGAAAAACGTCGTTTCTACATATTCAATTTTAGTTGGTATATCACAATTCTTTAAGACTCTTTTTCAACTTGCTTATGCACTGTAACGCGTGTTTATTTTTATCTACACGTTTTATAATTCAATTTAATAACATTTTTATTTATCTTACATCTGTTATACTGTTGTCTTTTTCACCGTTTTCAAATCTTTGTGTATGGTGTCCTTGTGCGTTCTGAACGGCGCCTTAGTAATTGTTATATCATATTTTCAATTGTGGAAAAATAAAAACGAACAACACTGGTCTAGAAAGGCGCTATATAAATAGAGATTATTATTATTCCACACGAGGAAGACATACTTTGAAAAATAACAGGGCGGTTGCTCATATTGGCTCCACCTCCGAATGAACATGGCTTCAATCGCGTCCGCGTACACTACATATAGACTGAGGACACTGTCGAGAGAACATCAGTTTCGTCATAATCTTGACTAACTAGAGCTAAAAAATGTCTGGACGAGGAAAGGGAGGAAAAGGACTCGGTAAAGGAGGCGCCAAGCGTCATCGCAAGGTTCTCCGCGATAACATCCAGGGAATCACCAAACCCGCCATCCGCCGTCTGGCTCGCCGTGGTGGAGTGAAGCGTATCTCCGGCTTGATCTACGAGGAGACCCGCGGAGTTCTCAAGGTGTTCCTGGAGAACGTCATCCGTGACGCTGTCACCTACACCGAGCACGCTAAGAGGAAGACCGTGACCGCCATGGATGTGGTCTACGCTCTGAAGAGACAGGGACGCACTCTGTACGGATTCGGAGGTTAAACGGTCTCTTTCACAACAACAACAAACGGCTCTTTTCAGAGCCACTCACATCTGTATAAAGAGCTGACTCATCCTTAGACTGGTTGATGCACACGGACTAACCTACTCAACTTTAGTTAAACATTTATTAACTGGTCACGGTTATGTTCATGTGGATCATGAGTTAACATGCGGTTGTAGCCCAGCTGTCTTTACTAATGAAATGCTTTGTAACCGTTATATATCAAACTCTGTTGCTAGCATATGTTGCAGTAGTAAAGGGACAAGTGTGTGTGCACCTGCTCATAATTAATTTGAAATTTACGTTAATTTGTATGATAACTTCTTTTCAGCACTTTCTATACTGTTTTGAAGAGCGAGTTAAACATACATTTATTATATTAGAGAAATGTACACCACGCTGCTGCACGCTTTACTAGGCTGTCCTGCACAAACTATTTGATTTACACTATCAACCCTGAATACATTCATTGTAACTACTGATTTATTACGAAACACGTACTATTAACAAATCATGTGTATGTCGACACGATGACTATTAATAAAGAATCAAATGGTGATATTATTCATTCAAGACACATTTTGGCGCACTTTTTGAAATCTGGTTCCTCCGTTGAGCAACGGACGTTCCCTGTAGGAGGAGTTAAACTAGAGAGTTGACCAATCAGGAGCCGAGATGTGAAGACGCGTCAGAATGACGAACAACACCAAACTGTTTAAATAAGGAGCCGCAGGTTCTTCTGCATTAGTTTCTGACTCAGTCAAACTTCTCTCGCCATGGCAAGAACCAAGCAAACCGCTCGTAAGTCCACCGGAGGAAAAGCTCCCAGGAAGCAGCTGGCTACCAAGGCCGCTCGTAAGAGCGCACCGGCGACCGGCGGCGTCAAGAAGCCTCATCGCTACAGACCTGGTACCGTGGCTCTCCGTGAGATCCGTCGCTACCAGAAGTCCACCGAGCTGCTGATCCGCAAGCTCCCCTTCCAGCGTCTGGTCCGTGAGATCGCTCAGGACTTCAAGACCGACCTGCGCTTCCAGAGCTCCGCCGTCATGGCTCTGCAGGAGTCCAGCGAGGCTTACCTGGTGGGTCTGTTCGAGGACACCAACCTGTGCGCCATCCACGCCAAGAGAGTCACCATCATGCCCAAAGACATCCAGCTGGCCCGTCGCATCCGTGGAGAGAGAGCTTAAACTCCCTCAACATCTACAAAGGCTCTTTTAAGAGCCACACACATCAGTCTATCGAGTCTCCTGACAAACCATCACCTGCTCAAGTTATTATAGTAAATTAACTACAATTTTCTTTTTTCCCTCCGTCTTCCGTGGGTTGAGTCTGGGGTATTGGAATTAAAATCCATTCAACATTTAGCGTTGGCCATTTGATATACAAATCACTATTAAAGACTCGTTCGTGATTTTAGAGAGGGACAATGTAAAATATCGAAGGAAAAATAAGTAAAAAATAACTACATATGACAACGGGTATTTTATGTAAAAATAATGTTATCCAGAATATTAACTTGTTGCGTTCAAATCTCCATATAGGAGGGATATACAAAGTAGGGGGAATGGAGTGTGACTCAATAGTTATCTGTTTATTACAAAGTAATGTGATATATTTATTACGCACATAACAGTTTGTTATTGTATTTCACACTGTGTGGGAATCTGGCTGAGGGATAAGTTTTGTGTTTGGTGTTTTGCAATAATATAACTAAAGTGAGAGCAATCAGTCTCAGAAAAAGGCAGCCATGGTTTCGCGTGTTTTGTCTCCAGAGAAGCTCCAAGTAAGGACTATTTCCTGGTTCATCTCACTGAAGTTGCTGTGGCGCAAGAAGCAACACTCGATAATATTCAATAGATACTAGAATAACATGGTGGGTTCCATCGATTTTCTGAGTCACAATGCTATTTATTTTTCAACAAAAATTATTGCAGGCACTTTTTGTATTTTAATATACAACAATGATTCAGTTTACTGGTGTTTGAAATACTCGCAAATGGGCGCAAAATATACGAATCAACTAAATAAATAAATAAATAATCTAGAAAAAAATACCTTAAAAAATAAATCATGTGATCATTTAAATTATACCATTAACAGTTTGTTTAAAAGTGTTTGACTAATTCGGCCAGAATGTTTATACGTCAGTTACCTTGTGTGTGTTTCCCTCGTTTTCAACGTTAATTTATTCAAAACCCGTTCTCGATAAAGGAACTGTTCACATTGGAAGTCCATTAGAAACATGTTTGTTAATATAAAATGTGATTTCGGGCAGGTAGACTTAATATATTTGTCATTTTATAAGAGAAAAACGGTAAAATATTTCTGAGAAGTAGCTCTGACGACTACGAAGTGAGTTTCAGAGACTTTAACAGCTAAATTGCGACACAAATGATAGAATCAATGACTTGAGAGTGAAGACACAAGTGTGAAGATGAACTTGTGATTAAAACCGTTCATGGTGTTTGTTACATGTCGTTGTTATTATCGTTGAAAGAAGGAGAGAAAACACAAGTGGTTTGACATTTTCTCTTCCTAGCAGAGCAGCAGTCGCTTCACTCTCTACGGTTCTCATGGTGCGTTCAAGTACGGCTCCGTCAGCAATAACGGCCAGACTAGTCAGTCAAGTGAAAATCGTCAACATGGCAGAAGAAGAAGCACCAACTCAAGTCGCCCCGGCGAAAGTGGCCAAGAAGAAGAAGACCAGCAAGACGGTCAAGGCTGGACCCAGCCTCCGGGATCTCATCAAAAACGCCGTGTCTGCCTCCAAAGAGCGCAGCGGTGTTTCTCTCGCAGGCATCAAGAAGGATCTGAAAGCCGCCGGATACGATGCTGATAAGAACAAGAGCCGAGTCAGGACCGCCATCATTCGAATGGTCGCAGATGGAGTTCTGACCCAGGTTAAAGGATCCGGAGCGTCTGGGTCCTTCAAGATAACCAAGAAAGAAGCTCCCAAAGCAAAGAAAGCTGCGCCTAAAGCCAAAAGTGCCGCAATCAAGAAACCTGCAGCAGCCAAGAAGACCAAGACTGCAGCGAAGGCAGCTGTCGCCAAAAAGTCTCCTAAGAAGGTGACAAAGAAGCCCGCTGCTAAGAAAGCTGCACCCAAGAGCCCCAGGAAGGCTGCGAAGACGACTGCAGCCAAGAGCCCCAGGAAGGCGGCGAAGAAGCCCGCAGCAAAGAAATCACCAGCCAAGAAAGTTGTTAAACCTAAAGCTAAGAAAGCTACACCTAAGAAGAAGTAAACTCGTGTTTTCTTTTTCCACCAAAGGCTCTTTTCAGAGCCAACCACCTCCTCTACTGAGTTTCCTGGTTTGAACGTGTTCATGCACATGTTAGGGTGCACTATAGAAATAGATAGAGATAAAATATATATTTCTTACTAGTTGTGTAATATTGCAAAAAGTGATCTAACGCCCCTTTAAAGGCACTTATATCGTTGTTTGGTTTTTAACAGATGGATAAATATACAGTTTTACTGCCAGTCATGTTAGAACAACATACTTATTTTGCCACCTGACACATACTAGTAGGTACACTTAACCCTTGCACACAACCATTTATTAAACCTATTATCGACCTGTAATCAATGAATAAAAAAAACATTTATTTATAGAATCTGAAAATTGTATAATAATTTAAAATAATATCCATTTAATACATGTGAAAAACGTCGTTTCTACATATTCAATTTTAGTTGGTGAGTTAGCTCCGCCTACAACAGCAAAACATCACCTTTCATTGGAGGAAACCTTTAAGAGTATTCTGGTCAAATCATCGACTCTCCCGCTCTTTTCTTCGAGCTCAACCACCTTCACTCGCATATATAAAGAGGTTCACTCGCAGTTTCAATCATATCTCGAGTTTCCTCCAGATAACTATCAACCATGAGTGGACGAGGCAAAACCGGCGGAAAGGCTCGCGCTAAGGCCAAGTCCCGCTCTTCTCGTGCTGGACTCCAGTTCCCCGTGGGTCGTGTCCACAGGCTGCTCAGAAAGGGCAACTATGCCCAGAGAGTCGGCGCCGGAGCTCCCGTCTACCTGGCGGCAGTGCTGGAGTATCTGACCGCTGAGATCCTGGAGTTGGCTGGAAACGCCGCCCGCGACAACAAGAAGACCAGAATCATCCCGCGTCACCTGCAGCTGGCTGTCCGCAACGACGAGGAGCTGAACAAGCTGCTCGGAGGAGTGACCATCGCCCAGGGTGGAGTGTTGCCCAACATCCAGGCTGTTCTTCTGCCCAAGAAGACCGAGAAGGCTTCCAAGAAATAAGATACTTGAACATCCTTTGACTCAACGGCTCTTTTCAGAGCCACTCACTACTAAATAGAGAGACCAGTTCAACGAGAATATATTGTTTTCAAATTAACGTCAAATGCTAGTTATCACACATGCAATGTACGCTCAAAATCATTGTTGAACTATTAATAATTATACAAATTCCTGCATCCTGCACACTTACAACTGACTGCTGGATCAAATTGATCTGATGAGAAGGCTTCATATGTCAACTATATACAGAACAAACATGTTTTCTTTTCATGTAAACGAAAAGTCATGTCTAGTCTTATAATGCTAAAAGTGTTTCTGGAGGCTGTGATGTATATATTAAATTTAATTTGGTGTATGAGACACTAGACTGCGTGTCGTTGGTTTCCTAGATTTCCATGATCTCGTATAATCATTGATCTATTATTACTTATTAGTATTTTTCTGGTAACTACTACATCTTAATTATTACATCACATGTCAAAAGAGTATCTTTGCTAACTATAGTGTTTGTGATTCCAAATCTTAACCTTGATGTTATTGTTTCTTAATTGTTTTCTTTTGTTTTTTATCCTGAATAGCCATCTACCTTTTCTTCTATCCAAACGTTTTTGCCAATTTTCTTCAATTATTTCCGCAAGTTTTGTTTTTATTCCATATTAAGTAAGGATTTATTAAATGGGCAAGTAGTACAAATAGGGGGAGAAAGTTTCATAATCATATGTCACCTATTAACAGAACAAGGTAAACATATTTGGTATGTTTTGCTTATTGATTGTTAAAGTTATAAATGCAAATATTTCGTGTTTTGTGTAGTTTATTTTTTTTAGTGCATTATTTAAAAAGCGTTTCAAGTGAATTACTTGTTGATTATGTGAAGCCGTGTTATGTTTTGCATCTCGATTAATATTTAAAACAAAGTGATTTAACTGAAAACGCTCCAACTAAAAAAAGATCATGGTTATATGAAATAAAAAATCCTCTAAGCTGTCAAAAATGCAATCATGCTTTTAAAGCATCAGAAACATGTATTTAACTTATGAAAGCATCATTGTTACATATGAGCAACTTCTGTGAAGGTGGATCTTCTTTTATTATTTATATTTGTGCGACTTTGTGGACCATTGACAGTAAAAAAACCAACCCCCAACCGCCATTTTTCAAACTAGCCAATCAAAACAAAGCTACGACAGCTGCACTGCAGCATATAAAATGGTTGCTCGGCCCATGTCAAACATTAGATCCCGTCTCGCATCAACATGCCTGAACCAAAACCCGCACCTAAGAAGGGCTCCAAGAAAGCCGTCACCAAGACCGCCGTTAAGGGCGGCAAGAAGAGGAGGAAGTCCAGGAAGGAGAGCTACGCCATCTACGTGTACAAGGTGCTGAAGCAGGTCCACCCCGACACCGGCATCTCCTCCAAGGCCATGGGCATCATGAACTCGTTCGTCAACGACATCTTCGAGCGCATCGCCGGTGAAGCTTCTCGTCTCGCTCACTACAACAAACGCTCCACCATCTCTTCCCGGGAGATCCAGACCGCTGTGCGTCTGCTCCTCCCCGGTGAACTGGCCAAGCACGCCGTGTCTGAAGGCACCAAGGCTGTTACCAAGTACACCAGCTCCAAGTAAACCTCTTTCAAACAACCCAACGGCTCTTTTCAGAGCCACCACTACCTCTAACGAGCCTCACCGCAACGCAATAATTTTAATCACAATGGTTGTAGAATATCCACTAAATTCCTGTAAGTGGAAACAAATGTGTGTAAGACATCAACAATCTAACATCTACAAGTATTCACCTTTAAAGTAACTCCTATCTTTTGTTAGAATTCACCTCCCAAGCATGTTTTATCAATTCAATCTACTCTAATAATTGACCAACCATTTAATTAATTTTGCGCTTTGTAACTCGCAAAGTGCAAATATATTTGGGGAAAAAAAAAGACATTAGGTGTTAAATGCAGATGTTCATGATTGAGAATAATTTAAATGGATTCCACATTATTTTCACAACATTTTTATTTAAATATTAAACTGATGATAAAGCACGCAAGAGTAAGTGACGTCCATTTTAGGATCACAAAGTTCATTTTCTTGTCATAGACATATTATCCAAAATTATTACGAATGTGAATTAAAAGAATTCATTTTTATAAATAAATGTGAGCCTGAATTTGATATAAAGTAAAACCATCTTTAAAACGGTTCCAGCTGATGCCTGAAGCAAGTGACGTCACCACATTTTTTTTTTTAAGGGCACTGCCCCTGTCTTCGAAAACGTCCGCCTAGTTGATATAAATGATGCGACTTCACTCTCGCTGAACACTCACAGTTTGAACACTCGAACTACTACAATGTCTGGTCGAGGAAAAGGCGGCAAAGGACTCGGAAAAGGAGGCGCCAAGCGTCATCGCAAGGTTCTCCGCGATAACATCCAGGGAATCACCAAACCCGCCATCCGCCGTCTGGCTCGCCGTGGTGGAGTGAAGCGTATCTCCGGCTTGATCTACGAGGAGACCCGCGGAGTTCTCAAGGTGTTCCTGGAGAACGTCATCCGTGACGCTGTCACCTACACCGAGCACGCTAAGAGGAAGACCGTGACCGCCATGGATGTGGTCTACGCTCTGAAGAGACAGGGACGCACTCTGTACGGATTCGGAGGTTAAATATCATCAACAAAAACTGACCCAAAGGTTCTTTTAAGAGCCACACACTTCCTTTACTAAGCTTTATTCTTGTTCGCAAATTTGTTATATTTGACCATAAGTAAAAGTAGGGATCATGCAATATAACTGTCTTGATGAAACCCTTATACATTGTATTTGCAAAGCATGTTTTCAATTTAGAAAGATGCATGTAAAATGATTTTGATATTTGCAATAATGGTATACATGCTTTTACATTTATGCCTCCACATTCCATCATCACAATGTCATTGCATTAAGTTTTTACGATGACCAACTTGTTTCATACGTGACATTTGTCAAAAAAAAGTACAAAGCATACATTTTAGAACCTGCAGTAGGTGGATTAAAATGAATGACTAAGCAGAATTTTCTGTTGCAACAATAGAACACGAACACCATGACTCCACAAAATGCAACTATAAAGTCAAATGTTTAAATCTATTGAAAGGGTTAGGGCGAAAAACGAGCCAAGACAGAGCTACAAACATCAACTTTTGTTAAGTCCAACTGATGCAGCTCTGCATTGGCAAGCACCTGGCATTTGTCCTGCCTACAACCTTCTCACAACCAAGGTCAGCCCTGAAGGTAACAAGAAATATCCAACATCTTGAATCAAACTTTCATTTCTTGTCAGAATCTTAATTTATTTTATTTTAACAATTATGTTGGTTTAAGATCACATTTGAATAGAAAAGCTTTATTCATCCCCAGAGGGGAAACACACTTTCACAACAGCGCAGTTGAAAAAAATAAAGTGCAAGGAAAAAATAAATAATAAAAGAGATAATACAAAATAAAACAATCATAAGAATATACAAATTATTTACAAAATTAGAAATTTGACACTATTAACAAAATAAAATAGAATAAAAATAAAATAAAATAGAAATAAAAAACGGAAAAAAAATAAAATAAAAAGCAGAAGAAAAACACACTACGGATTAGCATCAGGATATTTAAAGTAGAGAGTTAAATATCCTGACACCAGTTGGGATGAAGGACCTTCTATAACGCTCCGTCCTACACTGGGGGTGCCTGAGCCTGCCACTGAAGGAGCTGGCCAGCTCCTCCACGGTCAGGTGCAGTGGGTGAAGAGCGTTGTCCCTGATGGAGGATAGTCTGGAGAGTGTCCTCCTCTCTCCCACCTCCTCCACCGAGTCCAGCGAGCGGCCCAGGACAGAGCCGGCCTTCGTGACCAGCCTGTTCAATCTCTTCCTGTCCCGGTTTGTGCTGCCTGCTCCCCAGCAGACCACAGCGTAGTGGATAGCAGAGGCTACCACAGAGTCATAAAAGGTCCTTAAAAGTGGTCTGCACACTCCGAAGGACCTCAGTCTCCCCAGGAGGTGGAGGCGACTTCGGCCCTTCTTATACACGGCGTTGATGTGTGTGGACCAGTTCAGTTTATTGTTGAGGTGAACACCCAGGTATTTGAAGCTGTCCACTAGCTCAATGTCCGAGCCCTGGATACTCACCGGTTGATGTGGTGGAGACTTTTTCCTGAAGTCAATCACCATCTCCCTTGTCTTACCGGTGTTTAAGCAAAGGTAGTTGCTCTCACACCAGTCAACAAAGTCCTTGATGACTGACCTGTACTCCAGCTCGCCCCCCCAGACACGCAGCCCACAATGGCCGAGTCGTCGGAAAACTTCTGGAGGTGACAGCTGCTGGAGTCATAGGTAAAGTCCGCCGTGTAGAGGGAAAAAAGGAAAGGTGACAGCACTGTCCCTTGAGGCACCCCGGTGCTGCAGATGGTCACCTCAGACCTGCAGTCCTGCAGCCTCACATACTGCGGCCTGTTGGTGAGGTAGTCCATCGTCCATGCTGCCAGCTGTGTCCCAACTCCTGCGTCCTCCATCTTCTTCCTTAGCAGCGCCGGCTGGATGGTGTTGAAAGCACTTGAGAAGTCAAAAAACATGACTCTCACAGTGCTACCGGCGGCTTCCAGATGAGTAAGTGCCCGGTGCTGCAGGTAGATGACGGCGTCGTCCACCCCCATCTTTGGCCTGTAGGCGAACTGCAGCGGATCCAACGCAGAGCTCACCGTCGTGCGTAGCTCGCGGAGTACCAGCCTCTCCAAGGTCTTCATCAGATGGGAGGTCAGGGCGACTGGTCTGAAGTGGCTCGGCTCCTTCGCGTGTACCGCCTTGGGAACCGGAACCACACAGGAGGTCTTCCACTGGACCTTCTCCAGTTTGAGGCTCAGGTTGAAGATGTGTGTGACCAACTCACAAAGTTGATCAGCACAGTCCCTGAGCAGTCTGGGGCTGAGTCCATCTGGTCCAGCAGCTTGTAAGGAAATGACAACTTTACTGTAATCAATCACCTAGATTTAACACACATTTCAAATAGTCACTTGATTAACTGATAATCTTACATATTTAATTCATATTAAATAATCCTATTCTTGCATTGCATTCACTTAAACTAAACTCAGGTTCACAACTCAAAGGCCGAGGTCACAAAGCCTTGCACACACAGAAAGATTAAACAATCCCAGATTCCAGGACGTCTGGACACCTGTTTGAGAATTCACTCTGAAGGACACAAGTCGCTGGGAACAGATTCTTGAAAACAACAACTTTTGGTAAATTTCCACTACGATCACGTGCGACCGGCCATCTTAGAATCAAATGTTTACACTTACTGACCAATCCTACATTCACATTTGACTAGAGGCGTTAACCTGAATATTCTACTATAAAGATCCACCATTTTGTCTGATCTTTGCGTTCTGGCATTCGAAGACGTCTGCGATAGATCTCTCTGCTTGCTAGCGCCCGTGTTCACGTAAGTTTGTCTCTGACTTTTGCATAATTCACTAAACGAGCATTTTTCTTAAACTCATCCATGTGTCTGTCCTTCATTCCATCACCACGTACGAGGCTGGGGAGGGGTCGGTTCATGGAAACACAAAAACCCCTAACAAGCTTTCCTGATCTTCAGTCGCCTTAATTCTCTCCTCACCTGTTCAGATGTAACAGAGAGAGGTGGCTGTGGGGGGTTGGGCAGCTGAGGCAGTAGGGCGTGTTGGGGGGGAGAAAGGTGGCTTGGAGGTGAGAACAGTTGGGGGGAGGGGGCTGAAGCAGGGGAAAAACAGCTTTGTGAAGAATGAGGGGGAGAGGTGGAGGGGGGAGGGGGGCCCTGATCAAACCGGTTGAAATACTGGTTCAGTTCAGTGGCCCATCTTTGGTCTCCCCCTGCTGTGGCTCTGGCTCCACTCTGGCCATGACCTGAGATGTTCTTCAGGCCTTTCCACATCCCTTGTGTTGCCCTGCGCCAGTTGCTCCTCCAGTTTCCTCTTGTATTCGTCCTTGGCCATCCTGATCGCCTTCTTGAGTTCACGCTGGACCTCCTTAGGCTCCTCTCTGCTCCCTGAAGCAAACACCCTCTTCTTCTTGTTCAGCAGAACTTGAAGTTGAGGGGTCACCCATGGCTTGGTGTTGGCAAAGCACCGCACCTTGCGGGTCGGCGTGACGTTGCCCTCACAGAACTTTATGTAATCCGTGGAATGGTCATTGAAGGTGTCGATGTCATCACCATGAGAGAACACGCTCCAGTCCAAAAGACTCAAAGCAGTCTCTCAGCCTCTCCTTGGCTTCATCATTCCACATCTTAACAGTTCTTTTCTGTGCAGGCTGTCTCCTCACCATGGGAGTGTATTCAGGTCGCAGACGTATCAGGTTGTGATCAGAGCGGCCGAGGGGGGGTAGGGGGATGGAGGTGTAGGCACCTTTTACATTTGCATATAAAAGTAAGTAAGTAAGTAATTAATATTTATTTATATAGCGCTTTTCGAGACCAGGGTCACAAAGCGCTTTAACAATCAAAACAATACTCAAAACAGTACATACTTCAAAGATCAAGACAACACCGAGAACAACACAGGAGTTCGAGAAATTCAAGGAAAAGCCTGAACAAATAGAAACGTCTTAAGGTGTTTCTTAAAGGAGTCAGTAGACTCCATCAAGCGCAAAGAGAGAGGAAGATTGTTCCAAAGCTTAGGAGCAACAGCCTGAAAAGATTTCTCTCCTCTGGTCCTGAGCCGTGTGCGTGGAACCATAAGTAGATTCTGATCCACAGACCTCAGAGACCGAGCTGGGGTGTAAGGCTGGATCAGATCAGTGATGTAAGGAGGAGCCTGAAAGAAACTGGAAGCCAGTGAAGAGTTTTAAGGATCGGAGAAATGTGAGTTCTCCTACTTGAGCGGGTCAGAATTCTCGCTGCAGAGTTCTGAATCAACTGCAGACGAGACAGCTCCTTCTTGTTAAGACATGAAAACAAACTGTTACAATAGACGAGAAGAAACAAACGCATGGATTACAAGCTCCAGATCATGTTGTGACAACATTTTCCTAAGTTTAGAGATTTTTCTCAGTGGAAGGAAACAGTTTCTGGTCAGTTTTCTGCAGTGTTGAACAAGAGACATGTCTTTATCAAATACAACACCCAGGTTTCTCAGGCTCAGTTTGACAGACTGACCTAAGTCACCCAAGTACTGACTCAACCCTGGAATCTTATCATCAGGAGCAATCACCAGAGTTTCAGTTTTGTCCACATTAAGCTGTAAAGTGTTTTCACTCAGCTATTGTTTGATTTCTAGCAAACAATTGACTAAGCTGTTCAGCCTTTGGGGCTCAGTTGGGTCAAAAGAGCAGTAGAGCTGGATGTCATCAGCAAAAATGTGATAAGAAACATCTGGAAATCTCTGAATGATTTTACCAAGGGGAATCAAGTACAGCAAAAACAATAAAGGACCCAGAACAGAACCTTGAGGGACTCCACACAACAGATCTGCCGATTCAGACCTCATTTGATTGGCAGATACACTAAAACTGCGCCCATAAAAGGTCCAGAGTCTTGTCCTCCCGGGTGTGGCACTTCACGTATTGTGTGAAGGTGGGAAGAATGGAGGAGAGTGAGGCATGGTTGAAATCCCCGTTAATGAGCAGGAGAGAGTTCGGGTGTTTGAGCTGCAGGTCCGACACTGAGGCGCTCAGCCTCTCGCTCGCTGCGGCTGCGTCCGCAGAGGGAGGAATGTAAACAGTGAACACAATCACATGTGAGAACTCCCTCGGGATGTAATACGGGCGGATGCCCACCGCAACACACTCTATGTCCTTAGTGCACACTTGTTCTTTAATGGAGACATGCGCGGGATCGCTCCATCTCTCATTAATAAACACCGCCACTCCTCCTCCTCTCCTCTTTCCGTCCATGTCCCGGTCCGCACGCACCATCTTGAACCCCTCCAGGGAAACAACAGAGTCTGGGATCTTCTCCGTCAGCCAGGTCTCCGTGAAACATAGAAGGCTGCTCTCCCGGAAGTCTCTCTGATGCCGGGTCAGCGCAGCGAGCTCGTCCGTTTTATTCACGATCGAACGTACATTTCCCATGATGATCGATGGAATAAAGGGACGGAACTTACGCTTCTTCTCTTGTTTCATCCGACCTGCTCTGCATCCGCGTCTTTTTCTCTTGATTTCCACGGGAAGAGAGAGAGCGGTGTTGCGCAACCCCAACAGCTGATCCCTGGTGTAAACAATAGACCCGCTGAGCGTGTCTGCCGACGGAGTTCCAAAAAGTGACGAAAGTAGTAGAAAACCGAAGGCAAAAGTTGTAAAAGTGGTCTCGTTTTGTGCACAACGGCAACAAGATCCGACCATTCTAAAGAAAAAATTAAAAAGACGCCAGAAAAATGGAAAAAGTGTGATAAAAAGTAGGTAGAAAGAGGGAGCTCTGAAAGAGCCCTGAAAGAGGGAGCTGAGTATCAACTATCTAAATAAAAGTGGCTTAAAACACTTAAGGCACCAGAGAATGTCTGCCTTCGAGCTTGGTTCTGTTTTTCTATGGTTTATTTCGTGTGTTATCTTGTTTCATTATTGTATTCTGTAGTGACGAGACAAATCATTTCCCATGTTGTTTTCAAAGCTACTCGATGTTGAACTATTTGAAGGTTAAACCCCTAGACCTTCAGGTGTTGACATCCAGACAAGTTTTTTTGTCTTGTTAAAAACCGAACATGACATCAGGCAGCACCTGAAAGTGTGTGACATGTTGTAGTGAAAATAAAGTATCAAACAAACGCTGTCAATAACACACTCATTATTCAGTTACATGTATGAAGACATGAGTCATGTTTAGATCCAAGTTCACTTTCAGTCGCATCTATTTTCACCTGTATTCACGATAGGACTTATCATTAATATCAAATCTTAAAAAATACATCTTTTAAATAATATATGTAATTATTACCGAAATGGTGGATTAAAATATCTTTATTTGCAAATTGAATTTAGTAAAAGGTAAAGGAGAAAGATAATGAACAGTGTTTCAGGGCAGACAGAAAAAACATAACTTCTTATATCGTTATTAATTAGCGATTAGATTTATTTTATGTTTGGAAAACAATGTTAAGTGTAGTCGAGCAGCAGGTAGAGATTCAAGTGAAGCCTGTTAGTGTGTGTTTGCTACTTTAATCAAACGTCAAATGTTTCCACATAAGTCAAGAAAAGTCATTTTAAATACATTTAGATGCAAGACGAGAAGACACATCTACATTAACAACATGGTTTAAAGATGTTTTCATGCATTTGACAACTTTTATAGGAGAAAAACGAGGAAGATATCTGCGAGAACGAGCGCTGACGACAACAAAGAGGTGAAGTTCTGCTTCATTGGTGCTCCGCCCTCCAACGGCTTCGCTATGGGTTTACCCCGAGGCACCGCCTCGTCTCTGAGAAAGCTTAATGAACTCGCCACCCAGCAGGGGGCAGTACCTTCCTATAAAGGCGGGCAGCACCCGCCGCACTTTCTCCTTTTTCAACTCAGCGAGAAAGCTCCTGACAGTGGAATGTAATGATGGCGAATGAATATTGAAGTGAACCATGTGTGCACGAAGACTCCCTGAAGAGGAGACACACATGTCTGCTTCGTTTGCCTAGAGGCCCAAATCACACGGGATGATTATGTGGCCTTCCGAGCGCTTCCCACGGCTTTTGACAGTGTTGGGAAGCGTTCGAGGCTTGTCGACCCACGCCGCCTCAGATCATGATTATGATCAACACAGGACTGCCGTGTTGTTTAAAATAACAACACGGCAGTCCTGTGCGCTGCACTCGACAAGCTCACGTTCCAACGTGTTGGGCCCTGATGAGTCGAGCTGAGTCGTCCATCGGTCATGAACAGATGTCGACGAGGAGGACGACTGGCTCGCTGCATGGAGTCGACCATGGGGTATGCGAGAGCGATCAGGTGAGTATCTCTTGCAGGTCTCATGGCCCTCCTGCAGCGCACTCGACGGGTTCACTTGAGAGGTATTAGTGTGCATGTGGCTCCGCCTGTGAGTGTGACGTATTCACAGGCGTCATTAGAGACTTTCGCCGCTAATGCTAAGCTAACATGCTCCGCCGTTCATAGACGGCGAGAGTTTCCTCTCAGAACACAGTTCGGAGGAGGTTTTAAACCCCTTCGTCCGGGTCATACCGAGACTGTAATAACGGAGTCTGTCCACACGAATGAAGGGCAGACTCCAACCATGTGCTTTGTTTCCAGATAAGCAAATGTCCACGAGACCGGCTTGATCAGCTGTGTTTACTTCACTTCCGTGTTGACATGCGCTGACGGGGTTTGACCGCCGATGAGCGTTGTCAAAAAAATCCCGGCGCCATGGATGACGTCACGTTTGGCGGAGAAACGTCATGGATGACGTCACGTTTGGCGGAGAAACGCCATGGAACGGACGCACCATTGAGAGGAATGGCCCGGCAGGAGGCGGCGCAGCTCCGCCATCACCTGCATGGGCGTGATGACGAGGCGCGACGAGGATACGCGGAGAAGATCCCGTTCGTCGGCCTGATAAGCAAATGTCCACGAGACCGGCTTGATCAGCTGTGTTTACTTCCGTGTTGACATGCGCTGACGGGGTTTGACCGCCGATGAGCGTTGTCAAGAAAATCCCGGCGCCATGGATGACGTCACGTTTGGCGGAGAAACGTCATGGATGACGTCACGTTTGGCGTGATGACGATGCGCGACGGGGATACGCGGAGACGGAGATCCCGTTCGTCGGCATCATCATCTGGTGCTGGGGGGAAGCGTCACCAGAGACCAGCCACCCCAGCAGCACCAACAACATCGGCAACAGCGGCGGCGTGCGACGAGTGAGCGTCGCCAAGATCCGCAGCGCGAGCCGGGGAGCCAGCAGCCGCAGCAGAGTCGACGGCCGAGGGCTCCTCCACCCTATTCATTCAAGGGAATGTGTCGGGAATAAAACAAGAGAACGTATGACGTTTTCTGTGGTTCGTTCTGAGAGAGATGTTGGTAGCGTGCATGTGTTTCCGCCTGTGAGTGTGACGTATTCACAGGCGTCATTAGAAACTTTCGCCGCTAATGCTAAGCTAACATGCTCCGCCGTTCATAGACGGCGTGATTTTCCTCTCATAACACAGTCCGAAGGAGGTTTTAAACCCCTTCGTCCGGGTCATACCGAGACTGCAATAACGGAGTCTGTCCACACGAATGAGGGGCAGACTCCAACCACATGTGTTTTGTTTACAGACGAGCAGAGGTCCGCGAGACCTGCTGAATCAGCTGTGTTTACTTCCGCGTCGACCAGCGCTCGTGCCCGACAGAGCGTGACAGCTGATGAGGTGAGTGGAACTTGTCCGGACATGTCTATGTTAACCGGAGGTTGTTCCTTCCCCCACAGCGCTGTCTACAAACACTGGCACCGTGGAGGACGTCACGTTTGGCGGCGGAGAAGCGCCATGGAACTGACGCAACCTGGTGTTTTTACGCGCGAGTTTTTTTCGCCGTTCTGAGACCAGGCGAGGGCGAGGAACTTCCGTCCCGTCTGGTCGATCAACTGGAGAGGTGCGTGGCGGTCGGATCTCACGAGTGACGAACAGATCGGGACCGCCAGCGGGGCTGGAGAATGTACGGGACCGGGTGAGTGATGCGGTGCCGACGCGCGCGCGACCTAACTCACTTCAGCTCCGGGTTAATTCTCCAGCGCTTTCCTCCACATCGCGGGTTTTGTCAGCTCCGGTGACACTAAGAAGTGCTCAGGGAGTTGGGAAGACTTCCGGGGGGGGAAGGAAACACGCACGACGCGCATCTGAGGTGTCTCACGCGCACTTGCGCGCTTCTCCCACAGAGCCGGCTTTTATGTATGAGAGTGGGGGTTCTAGTGAATCCAACTCGAGTACATGCTCTGTGGATTCAAGAGATAGAGACGCGGCTTGTGTGATGCCCTTTCGTCTACGGCCCGTCCATGGGGGGCGGGCCGGAGGACTACCCAAGGTTCGCCAGGGCTGCGGTTCTGACAGAACATTATTCGGCTTGGAGTCGCCTGGTTTTACTTCTAGGACCCACTTGGCTGGGGGGAGTAATCAGGCGGGGCTATGCGCTACAGTTTGCCCGTCAACCCCCGCGTTTTTCAGGGATTCTCTGGACGCGTATGGTGGAGCAGGAGAAACTATCCTGTCTGAGAAACGAGGTGTCTACTCTGCTGCAGAAGGAGGTCGTAGAACTGGTCCCTGCAGCCGAGATGATGTCAGGGTTTTACTCCCGGTACTTCCTCGTGGCGAAGAAGACCGGGGGTTGGAGGCCCATTCTGGACCTCAGCTATTTGAACAAGTTCATAGCTACCCGCCCGTTTCGCATGTTGACGGTCAAGAAACTGCTTTCAGGTGTATGTCCAGGAGATTGGATGACATCTATCAACCTGACCGACGCGTACTTTCACATACCGATAGTCAAGAGACATCGAAAGTACTTGCGTTTCGCCCTCGAGGGTCGGGTGTTTCAGTACACTCGACTTCCGTTCGGCTACTCTCTGGCACCCAGGACCTTCACCAAGTGTGTGGAAGCGGCAGTGGAGCCTTTGAGAGTGAGTGGGGTAAGGATCTTGACCTATCTGGACGACTGGTTGATTCTTGCCAGGTCAGAGGCAGAAAGTTACGCTCACACACAGAAGGTGTTGAGCCATATTGCCACCCTGGGGTTCACAGTGAACCTCAGCAAGAGCGCTCTGACTCCAGCTCAACAGTTAGTTTACCTGGGGGTACTGTTGAACTCGGAGGAAGGATACGCGCGCCTCCCGGACGTGCGTATCCAGCCCATTCTCCGACTGACAACACAGTTGCTGGAAGCTCGGTGTCACGTGACAACAGCAGGCACTGTTATGTCCCTCCTGGGGCTCATGGCGGCAGCCCACACGGTTGTTCGGCTGGGCTTGCTGCACATGAGGGAGCTTCAGAGATGGTTTGGTCGTCTCAAGCTAGACCTCAAGCGGGAAAGAGGTCGGAAAGTGCGCCTTCCCGCTCGGGTTTTGCAGGACATCCAGTTCTGGAACTCTCACGCCAACCTCAGGCGGAGAGTTCCATTGGGTTGCGTCCTTCGTTACACTCAAGTGTTCACAGACGCTTCCCTGACAGGTTGGGGAGGCACCTCGGGTCAGGCCTATGCCAGTGGGGTCTGGAGCAGTCCGGTGCTCAGACACATAAACTGGCTAGAGCTGAAGGCAATTCACAATGTCCTGCTTCACCTCTCTCCCCAACTGTCACAGTCCAACGTCCTAGTATTTTCAGACAGCTCCACCGCCGTGGCGTACGTAAATCGCCAAGGTGGAGTCAGATCCCCAGCCCTTCTGTGTGTGGCAAGGAAGATTTGGCTGTGGGCGGACTGTCACCTGCTTTCGCTCAGAGCCCAGCACGTCCCGGGCGAGCTGAATGCAGTAGCGGACAGACTGTCGAGGGGGGCCGTCCAGGACGAATGGGGTCTGTCCGAGGCAGTGGCAAGCGAGATCTGGTCTCGATTCGGTCACCCGGTTGCAGACCTCTTCGCCAGCAAGGAGAACTTCAAATGCCCTCTTTGGTTCTCCCTCAGGGCTTCGGACCGCCCCCCACTAGGCGTGGACGCTTTAGCCCATTCGAGGTGGCCGGTCGGTCTGCTGTTCGCCTTCCCTCCTCCGCGGCTCCTTCTCCCCCTGATTCGGAGGACGAGGCGGGGGGGGCTGAGGTTAATTCTAGTGGCACCAGACTCCCCTGGGGCGCTCTGGTTCCCAGAGCTGGTGCGCATGGCGGTCGGGGCCCC
This sequence comes from Callionymus lyra, assembly GCF_982586985.1. Taxonomy (NCBI): domain Eukaryota; kingdom Metazoa; phylum Chordata; class Actinopteri; order Syngnathiformes; family Callionymidae; genus Callionymus; species Callionymus lyra. The sequence goes on from NC_141831.1 coordinate 16,047,191, forward strand.
GTGGGCCATCCCTTGGGGCCCCGCTGCCCTGTGTCAGGCGGGGGGGGACACTGACAGCGCCCCCGGTGCTGGGCCGGCCTCTCAAGGTGTGGCTCCTGCACGGGACGAGCTGATCGGGACCCTGGACCCGGACGTTCTCCACACGCTGGAGAACGCCCGGGCCCCATCAACACGTAGGCTTTATGCCTCAAAGTGGGGGATATTCTCCCGCTGGTGTTCAGACAGGTCCTTGGACCCCAGCTCTTGTTTGGTCTCCGCTATCCTGTCTTTCCTGCAACATTTGCTGGATAACGGGCGGACTGTGGCGACACTGAGAGTGTTCGCATCAGCCATAGCGACGAGGCATGTCGGTTTTGAGGGTGCTTCGGTTCGCGCCCACCCTTTGGTGGCGCGTTTCCTGCGGGGTGCCTGCAGGCTTCGACCTCCTGCAAGGCCTTCCAGCCCTCAGTGGGATCTCCAGTTGGTACTGGACTCTCTCACAGGGCCGACCTTCGAGCCTCTTGACCAAGTCCCATTGGATATCTTGTCTTTCAAGGTATCGCTCCTTCTGGCACTAACAACCACGAAGAGAGCAAGTGAGCTTTGTGCCCTCTCCATTAGCCCTGAGTGTCTTTCCTTTGGCGTCGAGGAGTCTTCGGTGTCTTTGCGTCCTAACCCAGCGTTCCGCCCGAAGATTCTGAGTTCCTTGTTCCGGGCGACGACCTTCACGCTGCGGGCCTTTCACCCGCCGCCTCACTCGGACCCGGGTCAGGAGCGTCTCCACCTGTTGTGTCCAGTGAGGGCGTTGGCCTGTTACTTGCGGAGGGTGGCCGAGTTTAGGCGCTCTGATGCCCTTTTTGTCTGCCACGGTAGATGCCGGCGGGGAGAGGCTCTCTCCCCCCAGAGGTTCTCTCATTGGGTGAGATCGGCCATTATCCGTGCCTACCGAGCAGCGGGTGGATCCGCTCCTAGCGGTCTGAGGGCACATTCCACCCGTGGCGTGGCAGCCTCAGTGGCTCTTTTGCGGGGTGTGGCAGCAGAGGATATCTGCTCTGCTGCCTCTTGGGCGTCCACGTCTACCTTCGCTAAGGCCTATCTCCTCGACGTAACGGCGGGATCAGTAGCTCATACTGTCTTGAGCGCTGTTGTGCCCCCCTCAGGGCCCACGGCTCAAGTGGGATTGGACCCTGGGCCGGCGGGGCCCTAGTGATGCTGCTCCAGGAGCGGCGTCCAGCTGGGGGTACATTTATCCCGTCAGGCTTCGCCTTTTGGGTAAACCCATAGCGAAGCCGTTGGAGGGCGGAGCACCAATGAAGCAGAACCCCTGAGTTATCTATTATAACCTCAGGTTCTGCGAGTTGGTGCGAAGCCCTCCAACCTCGTCGCCCAGCGGCCGCCCTTCTCGCTGAGTTTTCAGTTGGAGAAAGTGCGGCGGGTGCTGCCCGCCTTTATAGGAAGGTACTGCCCCCTGCTGGGTGGCGAGTTCATTAAGCTTTCTCAGAGACGAGGCGGTGCCTCGGGGTAAACCCATAGCGAAGCCGTTGGAGGGCTTCGCACCAACTCGCAGAACCTGAGGTTATAATAGATAACTCAGGGGTTATGACGATTCACAGCAAATATTGCGAATCCAGTTAAAGTTTTGGTGTTTTAAAGTGGAAAATAAACATGTCCGCTTTCACACATGTTCGTAAACATGATTATTTATTTCATTATTGTTGTTGTTTCTCGGTTTGAAAGACGAAGAGAAAACAAGAGTGGAGCTGCAGCCGCCTTCACTCTCCACGGTTCTCATGGTGAGTTTAAATCCATCCCCTTCCCGGAGTATGTCAGTCTAGTCTGACACCCGTTCGATTGAGAATCCGAGATCATGGGAGAAGTCGCTCCTGCTCCCGCCGCCGCTCCGGCCAAAGCCGCCAAGAAGAAGAAGACGACGAGCAGGCCCGCCAAGTCTGGACCCAGCGTCGGTGAGCTCATCTTGAAAGTTGTGTCCGCCTCCAAGGAGCGCAGCGGAGTCTCTCTGGCCGCCATCAAAAAGTATCTCGCCGCCGCTGGATACGATGTGGAGAAGAACAACGTCCGCGTCAAGACCGTTATTAAGAAGCAGGTCCTCGCAGGAACTCTCGTCCAGACCAAGGGCACCGGAGCTTCCGGCTCCTTCAAGGTGAGCAAGAAAGAAGCTCCCAAAGCCAAGAAACCAGCAGCAGCCAGGAAGGCCAAGGCCGCCGTGAAGAAGACAGCAACCGCCAAGAAGTCACCGAAGAAGGCGCTAAAGAAGCCAGCAGCGAAGAGAGCAGCAGCCAAGAGTCCCAAGAAGGTCTCAAAGAAGGTGGTAGCCAAGAGCCCCAAGAAGGTCTCAAAGAAGGTGGTAGCCAAGAGTCCCAAGAAGGTGGCGGCCAAGAAGAAGCCAGCTGTGAAGAAATCTCCTGCCAAGAAAGTCGTGAAACCCAAGGTCAAGAAAGCAGCTCCTAAGAAGAAGTAAATGCTCAAATCTCCCCAATTAACGGCTCTTTTCAGAGCCACACAACTTCTCTACAGAGCAACTGTCACTGCAACATACATGTCACACGCTGTGAAGTCATGTTAAGATACAGGTTCACCTTCAGTAGCGTCTGTTTTTACACCTGTATTGGCGATAGAACTGAATACATTGATCATATCCTTATCAATCTAACTTAAATATAAAATTATATATTTTTTAAATATAGAAATATATTCGCTAATTGCTGGATAAAAACATCTTTACGCGTCAAATATGATTATACGCAGTTGTATAATTTGCCCAAAAGATGGAGCCATTAACAAGGGTTGTTCATTCCGATCAGTACTGTTGGAATGTTTTTTCGTTTTTTATCAGTAAGACATATTTTACAGGTTATTTTTATAATGTTTATTAAAAAAAATATTATCTACATAAATATTGCAATGTTTTTATTAATGTGTTAATAAATCATACCTATGTATATTGTTTGAAAATGCATACATTTCAAAAAAATGTGTTTATTGAGATACAGGAGGATAGTTTCAGGAGATTAATTTATATCCGTTGGTAAAATAAACATGACAAGATAAAACTTATTTAAAAAACTAAACAAATCACCATGAACATAAACTGCCACATCATCAAGTTAAATATTACACGTTATTGGTTTGTGAATGGTTTGATGTATTTTAATGCCACATTTATCGGAATATCCTCATAATACGATATTGATTGATATCTTGATTCTATATAAGCAGCTGCATGTGATCAATAAAAACATACTAACGTTCAGTTCCTGCTAACGTGTGACCCCGCCTCAAACTCGTCTTTTCATTGGAGGAAACGTTTAAGAGCGAGCGCTTGCTGTGACTGAGAAAGAACCGCGGATATATAGAGAGAGACTGTTGAACTTTCACACTCAAATCTCGAGGTTTCTACGTCATTATCTACAACCATGAGTGGACGAGGCAAAACCGGCGGTAAGGCTCGCGCTAAGGCCAAGTCCCGCTCTTCTCGTGCTGGACTCCAGTTCCCCGTGGGTCGTGTCCACAGGCTGCTCAGAAAGGGCAACTATGCCCAGAGAGTCGGCGCCGGAGCTCCCGTCTACCTGGCGGCAGTGCTGGAGTATCTGACCGCTGAGATCCTGGAGTTGGCTGGAAACGCCGCCCGCGACAACAAGAAGACCAGAATCATCCCGCGTCACCTGCAGCTGGCTGTCCGCAACGACGAGGAGCTGAACAAGCTGCTCGGAGGAGTGACCATCGCCCAGGGTGGAGTGTTGCCCAACATCCAGGCTGTTCTTCTGCCCAAGAAGACCGAGAAGGCTTCCAAGAAATAAGATGCTTGAACAACATCCTTTAACTCAACGGCTCTTTTCAGAGCCACCCACATCCAACTATAGAGCTCAGTCGTTGTTCTCCTAAAACTGCTTGCGTGGATTGTCCAAAACAAAGACCAAAAAATGTGTCTGAAACAAAATGTATTCAATTTAATGTTATTTCGATAAAATATCGTGTGGTGAACTTTTAATAGATCTGCTGCAAATTTAACTTGAGGTCATTGTTTGGAGGGATTTTTTTTTTTTTTAAATAGATGGAATCATTCTTTTAAAATGTAGTTTATTATGCCGTAGCTGATTGATGTGGCACTGTTTCCTGGACTCTATTGTCCTTGTATATCAGTTGTGAACTGTTTATCTGTTTTAATATAGTGGACATGTTTCTATTCTGGATAGATGTGCTTTTTTTCATTAGCCTACTACTGTAAGATTAATCTGATTTAGGAAAATAATTCTTCAATTTGTTTCAAAAGAAAAACCAAATTGACAGAGATAAACCTTATTTAATCAGAATGTCTGAGTAGGAAAAAACATGTCACCTGTTTAATCATTCCTCCTGTTTTAACAGGTATAACTTTAAATTACTTTATGTAATATGAAATTAAATCCAATAGTCATAACGAACACGGCAAGGTCATAAAACTACATATTTGACATGCCCAAAACACACCAAAGATCCTAAACAAATACACAATTCAGTAAATACATTTCTAAAACACTAATGTAACACTGAATTATAAAAAGTTAAAATAGTCCACTGTCTACACTTGTTCTTATTCATGCATACTTTTTTTTTTAAAGTGAAGTGATTTGGCACTGCCTTATTGTGAATCATCCTCACAAGTCTGTTCTTGTTCTTCTGGTGCCAGGAAAATTAACCCCAGATTAACCTCCAGCAAGACCAAGGAGCTGGTTGTGGATTTCTGGCGCTGTCCCACCAAGAACTGCACCAGATGCTAACAGGGACTTTTGTAAATATTGTACATTTTTTGTATTTTTGTATATACTTTATATTTGTGAAATAAGTTTTTCAAATTTAGAAATTTATTTCTATTGTATTCTTATTTAAATGTTTGGTCTAATAAAGAAAAAATCTATCTATAAAATATCCAAGTCCTGTCGACATTGATCAACAGGACACTGTTTAGTCTTGATGAAGCAATTCCATCTGACAACGGCACGGACGGCGAGTCTATAGAGCGAAACCAGCCACATCACGTCTCTAGTGCTCTCAGATAAATCCTTAGAGAAAACATTTCTAAAACTGCATTGCAGCTGCTTGTAATCACGAAATCCACAGTGGCACATGGAATATCTTGCAGTACCGGATGGTTCGGAAAAACAAAGTGTGTCAGAATGTTCATTTCCAGATAATGTGTACCCGGCGAGCCTTAATCTTAATAATCACTTAAATGAGCACAGAGGCATCCAGGTGTCTTGTCTTTTTAGATGTGTCCCAAGTTTCGGTTGATGTACCAGAGATTCATATAATCTATTTTTTGGTCAATACACTAATATCGCCGATTCCAGACTACTTTTTCCTCGTCAAAGACACATTTCCTTCATTCAGACAAAGAACCTGATCTACCTCTCAACCGAGAGATGTTCATGTATTAAAGTACATGGGCATTCTTTATTTCAGGCTTAATTTAATTTGCTCTCTTAAAAATTTGTTTACATTTTTTTTACTATATTGCTGACATCTTTATTTTGTTTTACGGACATGAAATAACTTGGCGGCTGGATTTTAGTAGGAAGTAATTATACACAGAAGCAAGTTTAATATGTAGCACCCCGCCAAGTCATTGTTACTGTGGCTCACAGAATTTTAAACATCGATTATTATAGCAATAATAAGACTGCAGCTATGCGTGTGTGATGTCTGCACAATTAACAAAAACATATGAAATAGGTAATATAAACTAAACTAACAATCAAATAACGTGTTATTAACATATATATCTCAATTCCATATTTAATTTTTATTTACATGCGACTTATTCTCATTGGCCTGGGGTTTCCCGATATAAGCATGTGTAATCATGGAAGCAGGTAAACAAATCGTCAATCATGTATTTACATGCTTTATTATTCACTCATGTTGTTTAAACTAAACTAACGTGCACTGTTAAGACAACTCGTTAACGCTTACAATCATGGAGAAGCAAGCCCGCCACTTTTTAAATCAGCCAATCAGAAGAAGGAAACCACACACTCGCCTCAGCAGCAGCACGACTATAAGAATGTCTGCTGAGCTGATGTGTGACATTCGGTCAACATGCCTGAACCAAAAGCCGCGCCCAAGAAGGGCTCCAAGAAAGCCGTCACCAAGACCGCCGCTAAGAGCGGCAAGAAGAGGAGGAAGTCCAGGAAGGAGAGCTACGCCATCTACGTGTACAAGGTGCTGAAGCAGGTCCACCCCGACACCGGCATCTCCTCCAAGGCCATGGGCATCATGAACTCGTTCGTCAACGACATCTTCGAGCGCATCGCTGGAGAAGCTTCTCGTCTCGCTCATTACAACAAGCGCTCCACCATCTCTTCCCGGGAGATCCAGACCGCTGTGCGTCTGCTCCTCCCCGGTGAACTGGCCAAGCACGCCGTGTCTGAAGGCACCAAGGCTGTTACCAAGTACACCAGCTCCAAGTAAACCTCGTTCAAACAACCCAACGGCTCTTTTCAGAGCCACCACTACCTCTAACGAGCCTCACCGCAACACATGAATTATTTTTAATAGCACAAAGTTGTTGAATATTTTTATAAGCCGCGTAAGAATTAACTCATAAATATATGTAAGAAATGCGCACAATGTATTGGAAAAGAAAATTGATAGTTTTGAATTCATTATATTCATGATTGTGAATATTTAATTTGACTCAAAATTATTTATATTAGATTAATGTTTAAGTTATTTAACTGATAAAGCACGCAATGTACGAGCTATTGATGTCCATTTTAGGATTTAAGTAATTTGTATTAATATAGCGCTTTTCCAAACAAGGGTCACAAAGCGCTTAAACAATCTATACAATACTCCATAAAATATATACTTCAAACGTAAAGATAATGAGAACAACAAAGGAGTTCATTTTCTTCTCTTAGAAGTCTAATCCAAAATAAATAAGTGATTTGATTGATTCAACTCGTATAAATAAATGTGAGACCATCTAAAAAAAATAAATTCCGGCTGATAGGCTGAAAACAAGTGACGTCATCATTTCTTTTTTTTTTTTTTAAACCACTGCCTCTGTCTTCAATAACGTCCGCTCAGTTGAAATAAAGCCGGCGGCTTCACTGTCGCTGGTCACTCACAGTTTGAACACTTGAACTACCACAATGTCTGGTCGAGGAAAAGGCGGCAAAGGACTCGGAAAAGGAGGCGCCAAGCGTCATCGCAAGGTTCTCCGCGATAACATCCAGGGAATCACCAAACCCGCCATCCGCCGTCTGGCTCGCCGTGGTGGAGTGAAGCGTATCTCCGGCTTGATCTACGAGGAGACTCGTGGTGTGTTGAAGGTGTTCCTGGAGAACGTCATCCGTGACGCTGTCACCTACACCGAGCACGCTAAGAGGAAGACCGTGACCGCCATGGATGTGGTCTACGCTCTGAAGAGACAGGGACGCACTCTGTACGGATTCGGAGGTTAAACGGTCTCTTTCACAACAACAACAAACGGCTCTTTTCAGAGCCACTCACACCTGTATAAAGAGCTGACTCATCCTTAGACTGGTTGATGCACACGGACTAACCTACTCAACTTTAAATGAAAACGACATTCATTAAAATGGGACTAATCTGTTATGTTCATGTGGATCATGAGATAACATGCGGTTGCTGTCTTTATTAATGATATACTAATGTTGATGTACAAAGTTGCTAACATGTGCACGCTGCAGAAGTAAAGAGACACGTGTGTGCATTTCCTTATTTAGTTAAACTTTATTTCAGTCGCTGCTGCAGGGAAGGAGTGTGTCGTCGCTCTACAAGGCTGGCTTGAATAAACTATGATTTACACTATCAACCCTGAATACATTCTTTGTAATATTTGTTACACTGTAACTACTGATTTATTACAAAACACGACTATTAACAAAACATGTGTATGTTGACAATTATTAATAAAGAATCAACTTATTATTCATCACATTTTGGCGCACTTTTTGAAATCGTGTTCCTCCATTGAGCGGCGGACATTCCCTGTAGGAGGAGTTAAACTAGAGAGATGACTAATCAGGAGCCGATATGTGAAGACGCGTCAGAATGACGAACAACACCAAACTGTTTAAATAAGGAGCCGCAGGTTCTTCTGCATTAGTTTCTGACTCAGTCAAACTTCTGTCGCCATGGCAAGAACCAAGCAAACCGCTCGTAAATCCACCGGAGGAAAAGCTCCCAGGAAGCAGCTGGCTACCAAGGCCGCTCGTAAGAGCGCACCGGCGACCGGAGGCGTCAAGAAGCCTCATCGCTACAGGCCTGGTACCGTGGCTCTCCGTGAGATCCGTCGCTACCAGAAGTCCACCGAGCTGCTGATCCGCAAGCTCCCCTTCCAGCGTCTGGTCCGTGAGATCGCTCAGGACTTCAAGACCGACCTGCGCTTCCAGAGCTCCGCCGTCATGGCTCTACAGGAGTCCAGCGAGGCTTACCTGGTGGGTCTGTTCGAGGACACCAACCTGTGCGCCATCCACGCCAAGAGAGTCACCATCATGCCCAAAGACATCCAGCTGGCCCGTCGCATCCGTGGAGAGAGAGCTTAAAGTTCCTCAACATCTACAAAGGCTCTTTTAAGAGCCACACACATCAGTCTATCGAGTCTCCTGACAAACCATCACCTGCTCAAATACGAAGCTACTCAACATTTTCAGCTTTGACCTTTTTACACAATGTAATGGACTGGTTAGTGGTGCAAAATGTAAATCTGTAAGAAAAATGTATATCGGGTATTTTATGTAATTAAAAATGTTGTTATCCAGAATATTTTCTTTTTAGCGTCAAATGATTATAAATAGACTTGATGTGCGCAATAAACACCTTATCTGACTTTGTAATAAACATCTATGACAAGGTTGGTTTATGTTTTTGTATTTACCTGTCTTGATGTTGTGTGGGAAACTGGCCATGGGAGGACGCTGTGGGATAAGTTTGGTGTTTTGCAATAGTATAAATAAAGTGCGAGAGAAATCAGTCTCCAGAAAAGCTCCAAGCTTAAATTATCCATCTATGAAAACTGTTGGACAATGATACTTCACCACATGATGAACACAATACTATTATACCCTGTATTTGTCATTTTTGTTTTTCTTAAATACGTTTGTAACTGGTGAAGGTATGCTACTAATTACAAATAAAAGATGAGCTCCATCAATTTTTTCTAAAACACAATACTATTGACGTGACGATCGATCCATGTCTGTGTATTAAAAATACACCACAACATACTTGATTTCACTGACGCTTGAAATAATCGTAATGGTAAATGTATGAATCAGCTAAAGAAATATATATTTAATATATCACGTGATTATTGAAGTTATACTTTCAACATCTTGATGTATAAACATTCTGGATGAATTAGTCAAACAGCTTCCTTGTGTGTGTTTCCCTCGTTTTCAACGTTCATTTATTCAAAACCCGTTCTCGATAAAGGAACTGTTCACATTGGAAGTCCATTAGAAACATGTTTGTTAATATAAAATGTGATTTCGTGCAGGCAGAGTTGTATATTTGTCATTTTATAAGAGAAAAACGGTAAAATATTTCCGAGAAGCAGCTCTGATGACGACTACGAAGTGAGTTTCAGAGACTTCAACAGCTAAATTACGACACAAATGATAGAATCAATGACTTGAGAGTGAAAACACAAGTGTGATGATGAACTTGTGATTAAAACCGTTCATGGTGTTTGTTACATGTCGTTGTTATTATCGTTGAAAGAAGGAGAGAAAACACAAGTGGTTTGAAAGTCTCACTTCCTAGAAGAGCAGCAGTCGCTTCACTCTCTACGGTTCTCATGGTGCGTTCAAGTACGGCTCCGTCAGAAATTACGGGCAGACTAGTCAGTCAAGTGAAAATCGTCAACATGGCAGTAGAAGAAGCTCCAGCTCAAGTCGCCCCGGCGAAAGTGGCCAAGAAGAAGAAGACCAGCAAGACGGTCAAGGCTGGACCCAGCCTCCGGGATCTCATCAAAAACGCCGTGTCTGCCTCCAAAGAGCGCAGCGGTGTTTCTCTCGCAGGCATCAAGAAGGATCTGAAAGCCGCCGGATACGATGCTGATAAGAACAAGAGCCGAGTCAGGACCGCCATCATTCGAATGGTCGCAGATGGAGTTCTGACCCAGGTTAAAGGATCCGGAGCGTCTGGATCCTTCAAGATAACCAAGAAAGAAGCTCCCAAAGCAAAGAAAGCTGCGCCTAAAGCCAAAAGTGCCGCAATCAAGAAACCTGCAGCAGCCAAGAAGACCAAGACTGCAGCGAAGGCAGCTGTCGCCAAAAAGTCTCCTAAGAAGGTGACAAAGAAGCCCGCTGCTAAGAAAGCTGCAGCAAAGAAACCTGCAGCCAAGAGCCCCAGGAAGGCTGCGAAGACGACTGCAGCCAAGAGCCCCAGGAAGGCGGCGAAGAAGCCCGCAGCAAAGAAATCACCAGCCAAGAAAGTTGTTAAACCTAAAGCTAAGAAAGCTACACCTAAGAAGAAGTAAACTCGTGTTTTCTTTTTCCACCAAAGGCTCTTTTCAGAGCCAACCACCTCCTCTACTGAGTTTCCTGGTTTGAACGTGTTCATGCACATGTTAGGGTGCACTATAGAAATAGATAGAGATAAAATATATATTTCTTACTAGTTGTGTAATATTGCAAAAAGTGATCTAACGCCCCTTTAAAGGCACTTATATCGTTGTTTTGTTTTTTAACAAATGGATAAATAAACAGTTTTACTGCCAGTCATGTTAGAACAACATACTTATTTTGCCACCTGACACATACTAGTAGGTACACTTAACCCTTGCACACAACCATTTATTAAACCTATTATCGACCTGTAAATAATCAATAAATAAAAAGCATTTATTTATAGAATCTTAAAGTTGTATAATTATTTAAAGTAATATCCATTTAATACATGTGAAAAACGTCGTTTCTACATATTCAATTTTAGTTGGTGAGTTAGCCCCGCCTACAACAGCAAAACATCACATTTCATTGGAGGAAACCTTTAAGAGTATTCTGGTCGAATCATCGACTCTCCCGCTCTTTTCTTCGAGCTCAACCACCTTCCTCGCATATATAAAGAGATTCACTCACAGCCCCGATCATAACTCGAATTTCCTCCAGATAACTATCAACCATGAGTGGACGAGGCAAAACCGGTGGTAAGGCTCGCGCTAAGGCCAAGTCCCGCTCTTCTCGTGCTGGACTCCAGTTCCCCGTGGGTCGTGTCCACAGGCTGCTCAGAAAGGGCAACTATGCCCAGAGAGTCGGCGCCGGAGCTCCCGTCTACCTGGCGGCAGTGCTGGAGTATCTGACCGCTGAGATCCTGGAGTTGGCTGGAAACGCCGCCCGCGACAACAAGAAGACCAGAATCATCCCGCGTCACCTGCAGCTGGCTGTCCGCAACGACGAGGAGCTGAACAAGCTGCTCGGAGGAGTGACCATCGCCCAGGGTGGAGTGTTGCCCAACATCCAGGCTGTTCTTCTGCCCAAGAAGACCGAGAAGGCTTCCAAGAAATAAGTTACTGGAACAACATCCTTTAACTCAACGGCTCTTTTCAGAGCCACTCACCACTAAATAGAGAGACCAGTTCCATTAGAATATATTGTTTACAAATGAACGTCAGATGCTAGTTATCACACGTGTAATGGACGCTCAATATTATTGTCCAACTATTAATAATTATAAAAGTCATCAATCATGTAATTATTGAATCCTGCACATTTACAACTGACTGCTGGATCAAATTGATCTGATGAGAAGGCTTCATATGTCAACTATATACAGAACAAACATGTTTTGTTTTCATGTAAACGAAAAGTCAAAATTTCTATTGTCTTGTAAAGCTAAAAGTGGTTCTGGAGGCTGTGATGTATATATTGGATTTCATTTGGTGTATTACTCCTTGGTATGGAGACACTAAACTGCTTGTCATTGGTTTCCTAGATTTGCATGATCTCATATCATTATTGATCTATTATTACTTATTAGTATTTTTCTGGTAACTACTACATCTTAATTATTACATCATACATGTCAACAGAGTATCTTTGCTAACTATAGTGTTTGTGATTCCAAATCTTAACCTTGATGTAATTGTTTCTTAATTGTGTTTTTTTTATTTTTTATCCTGAATAGCCATCTTCCTTTTCTTCTATCCAAACGTTTTTGCCAATTTTCTTTAATTATTTCGGCAAGTTTTGTTTTTATTCCATATTTCGTAAGGGTATATTAAATCGGCAAGTAGTACAAATAGGGGGAGAAAGCTCCATAATCATATGTCACCTTTTAACAGAACAAGGTAAACATATTTGGTATGTTTTGCTTATTGATTGTTAAAGTTATAAATGCAAATATTTCGTTTTTTGTAAGTGGTTTATTTGTTTAAAGTGCATTATTTGAAAAGCGTTTCAATAAAATACTTGTTGGTTATGTGAAGGCGTGTTTTGCATCTTGATTAGTAATTAAAACAAAGTGATTTAACTGAAAACGCTACAACTAAAAAAAGGTTATGGTTATATTCAATAAAAAATCCTCTAAGCTGTCAAAAATGCAATCGTGCTTTTAAAGCATCATAAACATGTATTTAACTTATGAAAGCATCATAGTTACAAATGAGCAACTTCTGTGAAGGTGGATCTTCTTTTATTATTTATATCTATGCGACTTTGTGGACAACTGACAGTAAAAAAAAACCCAGACCGCCACTTTTCAAACTAGCCAATCAAAACAAAGCTACGAGAGCTGCACTGCAGCATTTAAAAGGGGTTGCTCGGCCCATGTCAACCATTCGTTCCCGTCTCGCATCAACATGCCTGAACCAAAACCCGCGCCCAAGAAGGGCTCCAAGAAAGCCGTCACCAAGACCGCCGCCAAGAGCGGCAAGAAGAGGAGGAAGTCCAGGAAGGAGAGCTACGCCATCTACGTGTACAAGGTGCTGAAGCAGGTCCACCCCGACACCGGCATCTCCTCCAAGGCCATGGGCATCATGAACTCGTTCGTCAACGACATCTTCGAGCGCATCGCCGGTGAATCTTCTCGTCTCGCTCACTACAACAAACGCTCCACCATCTCTTCCCGGGAGATCCAGACCGCTGTGCGTCTGCTCCTCCCCGGTGAACTGGCCAAGCACGCCGTGTCTGAAGGTACCAAGGCTGTTACCAAGTACACCAGCTCCAAGTAAACCTCGTTCAAACAACCCAACGGCTCTTTTCAGAGCCACCACTACCTCTGTTGAGCTTGTCATGCTATTTTATAGTTGTCAAATACTATAATGTCTATCAGAAACATTTCTTTACTTCACTTCAGACCAAGAAGGTTGCCAAAGAAATTAAATACTTGATTAACATCCTTTTACTCAACACAATCAACATACCAACAATAGAGCTTTTCATTTTTTGCGTTAAACTGCTTGTGGGAAAACCAAGAATCACATGTGTTTGACATCTGCTCCAATTTTTGTTATTTCATATAAATGTATGTTGTGATTAGATCTGGTATTTTAAGTTGGGGTTATTGTTGGGAACGAAAATTTAGATGGAAAATCTAAAGTCATTCTTTTAAAGTCCATAGTTTATGCAGTAGCCGTTTAAGGGAGTGCGCTGTTTCCTGTACACTATTATCAGTTGTGGATGGTTTATCCATTTGACTATAGTCAACATGTTGGTTTGTTTGTTTCCTTCTGGATAAATGTGCAATTTTTTTCATTAGCCGACTACAGTAAGATTGATCTGGGGAAAATAACTTATTTTCGTTTCAATTCGTGCCATAAATTGTAAATTGATCGTTGTAGAATATCCACTAAATCCAGTGGCTCTCATACATGAAACTTAAGAGGAACCAAATATGTTGGACGTCATTGTCAATATTTAAGAAGCACCCATCTTGTTAGAATTCTGCTCCCCAGTATGTTAAGTAAAAAAAAAAAAAGTAAGTACAATACAATAAAAAGAACATTTAATTGACATTGGGATGTTTAAATATGTTCATGATTGTGAATTATATATTTAAATAGATTCCACAGTCTTCCTACACGATACATGTTTATTTTAAATAATAAACTGAAGATGAAGCACGCAATGTAAGAGTAAGTGATTTGTGTCCATTTTAGGATCACAGAGTTCATTTTCTTTAATTCACTTGGATGGTGATTCACATTAGGCTGCTACTAATTCGGGAACAGAACGGACGGTGGTATAGAATATAGATAAAATATACAATGTATTAACCAATAAAGAATAAACTGAACATTCCACAGAGTACAATCTAACCAGGTAAGAAATCGAACCTGAATTTAACCCCGAGACCATGGAAAGTACTAGGCCACGATGTAAGTGTGAAGTGAGAATTAAAAGTGTGAAATGCTGACGAGTGAAAGAACAGGAACCATCAGTGCTGTGAAGAGGAACCGAACGTGCCATTCTCCAACCGCACAACTGGTCTGATGACGGTCCATGTCTGGGTCAAAGGTCTACGTCTGGGGACACTGCTACAACACCCTAATCTGCCCAGCAACCTGACGTGTACCAACCCAAAACGAGGTCCGGGTCCATCGAGCCGATCCGAAGCGTCCTCGCCCAAACTCAATTGTATAAGAAATGTCTGTTTCTGTGTTTCTGTCGTCAGCTGGTAGGCTGTATCTGAGAGTTCCTCAGGTAACAGTCGCTGACTCAGAATTCTGTGCCTTAATCTCCTTCTGTTGTTAGAATAAACACAAGTTCTTTTAACGGTTTGCCTTCTGGTTCTCTTTGAGGTCGAAACAACGAATGCGCGTGACATACAGTAGGAAACTGTACTTCCAATAGGTGCTACTGATTTGCGAACTGAACGGACGGTGATTCACATTAGGGTGCTAGTGATCTGCGAACCGAACCGTGATTCACGTTAGGCTGCTACTCACTCGCAAACCTACTGCAGTGAGTGCACACTCCAAGTTTACTGGTCCTTTTTTTTTTTTTGCATTGTCCCTCAAGGGCAGTGAATGTGAACCTCAGGGCTGAATCATGACCTAGTAACGGATTGTTTGGCTGTGTTCAGGAAGTTGGAGAATAATGAACTGTGCAGTCAGGGCTCCATAAGCACTGAGTCATTCGTTGAACGAATCATTATTTTAATGAACTGATTCTAGTGATTTAGTACAGTCAACAAAACTGCTGAATCCCATCACTACAGAGCAGAAACCTTCGGCTCTTGAACCGTCTGATGTTGTTCATTTTGACGCATCTTCATATCTCGTTTCCTGAATGGTTTAATTCTCTAGTTGATCGCTCATTGGAAGTCTGTTTTCAAAATGTGTGCCAAAATTTTTTATTTCCATTTTTATTCTTCATTAGTAGTAATTATGTCCACCAGAAACATGGTTTAAGTGTAACAAATATATTCAGGGTTGATATTCGTGTATCGTTTGTTCAAGCCAGCCAAGTAAAGTGATGACACCTTTGTGCTGCTGCAACTTGTGCACCATTAAAACAAATCTAAAAAAAAAAAAAAAGGGGTTTAAGAAAAAATAACTTCGAATAATAAATTCGATACATTAAGTGAAATTAAATTTTATTTAAGGCTAAACTAGAAGGGGGAAAGAATCAATTTCATATAGAGCAGGAACGACACACATCTGTGCAACTTTTACAATATTTTGTATAACATGTAATTTCATTAAAGACAAATTGGTTACAAGAGTGCACTTCTGCGGAGGATTAAATTGTGCACAAACAATTATGACCATCTATGTGTACATCAAGTTGCAGGATGAGTCAGCTCTTTATACAGATTTGTGTGGCTCTGAAAAGAGCCGTTTGTTGTCGTTGTGGTGAAAGAGACCGTTTAACCTCCGAATCCGTACAGAGTGCGTCCCTGTCTCTTCAGAGCGTAGACCACATCCATGGCGGTCACGGTCTTCCTCTTAGCGTGCTCGGTGTAGGTGACAGCGTCACGGATGACGTTCTCCAGGAACACCTTCAACACACCACGAGTCTCCTCGTAGATCAAGCCGGAGATACGCTTCACTCCACCACGGCGAGCCAGACGGCGGATGGCGGGTTTGGTGATTCCCTGGATGTTATCGCGGAGAACCTTGCGATGACGCTTGGCGCCTCCTTTTCCGAGTCCTTTGCCGCCTTTTCCTCGACCAGACATTGTGGTAGTTCAAGTGTTCAAACTGTGAGTGATCAGCAACAGTGAAGCTGTCGGATTTATATCAAATGAGCGGACGTTTGCGAAGACAGGGGCAGGGGTTTAAAAAAAAAAGTGGTGACGTCACTTGATTCAGGCGTCAGCTGGAACCATTTTTAAGATAGTTTTACATTATATCAACTTCAGGCTCACATGTATTTGAACGAAATGAATCATTAAGTCCACATTCATATTAATTGTGGATTACAAGTCTATGAGAAAATGAACTTTGTGATCCTAAAATGGACACTCTTAAATTGCGTGCCATATCATCAGTTAAATAATATTTTTAATTAACATTTAGTTTATAAATGTGATATTTAAATATATAATTTACAAACGTGAACATCTGAATTTTAAACCTACTAATGTCAACAAAAATGTTTTTGGTCAAATGCATTTGCAGTGTGTTCATTTCAACGCGCATTAAAACGTTTGTTACATTGGCAAGTAATTTTTATTCATATAGCGCTTTTCCAGACCAGGATCACAGAGAGCTTAAACAATCTAAATATTATATATAGTATATATTTTAAAGGGCAAGATTAATTAATACAAAATGAACAGGCTTGGGATCATAATTCTAACACAAGATAGGTGCTACTTTAATATTGGTGGATGCTGTTGACGTTCTAGACACATTAGGTACCGCTTACCGGAAGAATTAGGGGATATTCTACGATTTAAAAAATAATTTAAAAATATTTCATGTGTTGCGGTGAGGCTCGTTAGAGGTAGTGGTGGCTCTTAAAAGAGCCTTTGGTTGTTGTGTTGAAAAGATCTACTTGGAGCTGGTGTACTTGGTAACAGCCTTGGTGCCTTCAGACACGGCGTGCTTGGCCAGTTCACCGGGGAGGAGCAGACGCACAGCGGTCTGGATCTCCCGGGAAGAGATGGTGGAGCGTTTGTTGTAGAGAGTGAGACGCGCAGCTTCACCGCCGATGCGCTCGAAGATGTCGTTGACGAACGAGTTCATGATGCCCATGGCCTTGGAGGAGATGCCGGTGTCGGGGTGGACCTGCTTCAGCACCTTGTACACGTAGATGGCGTAGCTCTCCTTCCTGGACTTCCTCCTCTTCTTGCCGCTCTTGGCGGCGGTCTTGGTGACGGCTTTCTTGGAGCCCTTCTTGGGCGCGGGTTTTGGTTCAGGCATGTTGATGCGAGACGGGAGCGAATGTCAGACATAGGCCGAGCGACCATATTTAAGTGCTGCAGTGCATCTGTCGTTGCCTAGTTTTGATTGGCTAGTTTGAAAAGTGGCGGTCTGATCAACATACGCAACATAACACGCCTTTGCATTAATCAACAAGTAATTCACTTGAAGCGCCTTTCAAATAATACACTTACTCTATAGTTTGTGTTCATATTAAAAGGCAAAAACAAAAAATCTGTTAAAATTTTTTTATATATATATATATTTAGGTGCCTTTAAATGCGTTAGACACTTTTTGCAATATTACAACTGGTAAACAATTATATTTTATTTCTATCTATTCCTATAGTGCACCCTCACTTTTGCATCACGTTCAAACCAGGAAACTCAGTAGAGGAGGTGGTTGGCTCTGAAAAGAGCCTTTGGTGGAAAAAGAAAACACGAGTTTACTTCTTCTTAGGTGTAGCTTTCTTAGCTTTAGGTTTAACAACTTTCTTGGCTGGTGATTTCTTTGCTGCGGGCTTCTTCGCCGCCTTCCTGGGGCTCTTGGCTGCAGTCGTCTTCGCACCCTTCCTGGGGCTCTTGGCTGCAGGTTTCTTTGCTGCAGCTTTCTTAGCAGCGGGCTTCTTTGTCACCCTCTTAGGAGACTTTTTGGCGACAGCTGCCTTCGCTGCAGTCTTGGTCTTCTTGGCTGCTGCAGGTTTCTTGATTGCGGCACTTTTCGCTTTAGGCGCAGCTTTCTTTGCTTTGGGAGCTTCTTTCTTGGTTATCTTGAAGGATCCAGACGCTCCGGATCCTTTAACCTGGGTCAGAACTCCATCTTCGACCATTCGAATGATGGCGGTCCTGACTCGGCTCTTGTTCTTATCAGCATCGTATCCGGCGGCTTTCAGATCCTTCTTGATTGCTGCGAGAGAAACACCGCTGCGCTCTTTGGAGGCAGACACGGCGTTTTTGATGAGATCACGGAGGCTGGGTCCAGCCTTGACCGTCTTGCTGGTCTTCTTCTTCTTGGCCACTTTCGCCGGGGCGGCTTGAGCTGGAGCTTCTTCTACTGCCATGTTGACGATTTTCACTTGACTGACTAGTCTGCCCGTAATTTCTGACGGAGCCGTACTTGAACGCACCATGAGAACCGTAGAGAGTGAAGCGACTGCTGCTCTGCTAGGAAGTGAAACTTTCAAACCACTTGTGTTTTCTCTCCTTCTTTCAACGATAATTACAACGACATGTAACAAACACCATGAACGGTTTTAATCACAAGTTCATCTTCACACTTGTGTTTTCACTCTCAAGTCATTGATTCGTTCATTTGTGTCGCAATTTACCTGTTAAAGTCTCTGAAACTCATTTCTTAGTCGTCAGTAGAGCTGCTTCTCGGAAATATTTAACCGTTTTTCTCTTATAAAATGACAAATATACAACTCTGCCTGCCCGAAATCACATTTTATATTAACAAACATGTTTCTAATGGACTTCCAATGTGAACAGTTCCTTTATCGAAATCGGGTTTTGAATAAATTAACGTTGAAAACGAGGTAAACACACACAAGGTAACTGACGTATAAACATTCTGGATGCATTAGTCAAACAAACTGTTGAAAGTACAACTTCAATAATCACGTGATATATATAAAAACAATATATTTAGTTGATTCCTACATTAATAAAAAATAAAATAGTATTTTATAAAATAAAATAGTATTGTGTTTTAGAACATTGATGGAGCTTTTCTTTTTTTTAATTAGTAGCATACCTTTACCAGTCACAAACAGATATAAGAAAAACAACAAATACAGGGTATAATAGTATTGTGTTCATCCTGTGGTGAGGTATCATTGTCCATCAAGTTTTCATAGATGGCTAATTCAAGCTTGGTGGAGCTTTTCTGGAGACAGAACACGCGAAACCATCGCTGTCTTTTTCTTAGAGACTGATTTCTCTCGCACTTTATTTATACTAGTGCAGAACACCAAACACAAAACTTATCCCACAGCGTCCTCCCTTGGCCAGATTCCCACACAACATCTTCATCACAGTGGTAAATACAAAAACAAACCTTGTCATATGTGTTTATCAGAGTCAGATAAGGTGTTTATTGCGCACATAACTAATTTGAATCACACTCAATTCCTTCTTATCCGTACATAACTTGTTCTCATCAAGTCTATTAAGAATCATTTTTTGACGCCAAAAAAAATAAATTCTGGATGACAAAACCTTTTTAATTACATAAAATACCCGATATATATTTTTCTTCTTACTTATTTTACAGATTTACATTTTGCATCACTAACCAGTCCTTAACACTGTCAAATGGTCAAAGCTGAATAATGTTGAGTAGCTTCATATTTTTGCCAATTGTACAGCTATGTTCAAAATAATAGCAGTTTTTTAAAAAGTGAATAAAGCTCAAAAAGCTTTTTATTTTATCTCATTAGGAACGCTGCACATGGTATTGTACAACAAATCATAAAGAAAAAAGTATCAATATTTAATTACTTTACAGAATATTAAGGAAAAGGTGATATGTGTTCAAAAAAATAGCAGTGTCGGCATTTCTCATTACAAACTCAAATATTTACTAAATAAACAGAACAAATATTAACATTTAGCAATCCTGTCAATTAGTGAACTAATATTTGATTGATTAACCCCTGTTTTGATAACTGCTGCACATCTGTGCTGCATGGAGTCAACCAACCTCTGGCACCTCTGAACAGGTACGCCAGCCCAGGAAGATTGGACAACCTTCCACAATTCCTCTGCATTTTTGGGTTTTGCCTCAGAAACAGCAAATTGTATGTCACACCACAAGTGCTCAATTGGATTAGGGTCTGGGGATTGGGCTGGCCACTCCATAACCTCAATTTTGTTGGTCTGGAACCAAGATTTGGCTCGCTTACTGGTATTTTTGGGGTCATTGTTCTGTTGAAACACCCATTTCAGGGGCATTTCCCATTCGGCATAAGGCAGCATGACCCCCTCAAGTATTGTGATGCATCCAAATAGATCTATGATCCCTGGTATGCGATATAAAGGCCCGACACCATAGTAAGAGAAACAGCCCCATATCATGATGCTTCACGGTCTTCAGAGCGTGCTCTGGCTTGTATTCAGTGTTTGGGGGTCGTCTGACAAACTGTCTGCGGCCCTTGGATGCAAAAAGAACAATCTTACTTTCATCAGTCCACAAAATGTTTCTCCATTTCTCCAGAGGCCAGTTGACATGTTTGGCAAATGCAATCCTCTTCAGCACATGTCTTTTTTGCAACCGTGGGACTCTGCGGGGGCTTCTTGCTGGTAGATTAGCCTCACATAAGTGTCTTCTAATTGTCACAGCACTAACAGGTACCTTCAGACCGTCTCTGATCTCCCTGGAGCAGACCCTTGGCATAGCCATTCCATTCTGACCATCCTTCGGTCCATTCGAATGGTAGTCTTATGTTTTCTTCCACGTCTCTCTGGTTTGTCTTTCCATTTTAAAGCATTGGAGATCATTTTAGCTGAGCAGCCGATAATTTCCTGCACTTTTTTTATACGGTTTCCCCTCTCCAATAAACTTTAGTCAAAGCACGCATTTCTTCTGAACAATGTTTGGCACGACCCATCTTTCATTAGTTTTCACAGAGAATTGCATGCACAACATGTTCTGGCTTCATCCTTAAATTAGGGCCACCTGATTGAAACCCGTTTCTTTCACATAATGAATGATCTCGCTGATTGAACTCCACACTGCTATTTTTTTTGAACACACCCTTTTAAATAAGTCAATTACCCAGACCCAGGAGTATTCATATCATTAAAGTTAAGTCTGTTGGTTCCTCTGACTTTACATCTGCTGGGAAATTTACTATTTATTATATTTTAAAGCAAAACGGTGATTTATCTAGATAGTCATGCTGGACTGCTATAATTCTGTACGTAGCTGTAGTTAAAGAACTAATGGTTTGTCAGGAGACTCGATAGACTGATGTGTGTGGCTCTTAAAAGAGCCTTTGTAGATGTTGAGGAACTTTAAGCTCTCTCTCCACGGATGCGACGGGCCAGCTGGATGTCTTTGGGCATGATGGTGACTCTCTTGGCGTGGATGGCGCACAGGTTGGTGTCCTCGAACAGACCCACCAGGTAAGCCTCGCTGGACTCCTGCAGAGCCATGACGGCGGAGCTCTGGAAGCGCAGGTCGGTCTTGAAGTCCTGAGCGATCTCACGGACCAGACGCTGGAAGGGGAGTTTGCGGATCAGCAGCTCGGTGGACTTCTGGTAGCGACGGATCTCACGGAGAGCCACGGTACCAGGCCTGTAGCGATGAGGCTTCTTGACGCCTCCGGTCGCCGGTGCGCTCTTACGAGCGGCCTTGGTAGCCAGCTGCTTCCTGGGAGCTTTTCCTCCGGTGGATTTACGAGCGGTCTGCTTGGTTCTTGCCATGATGAGGGTAGTTTGACTGAGTCAGAAACTATTGCAGTGGAACCTGCGGCTCCTCATTTATACAATTTGGTGGTGTTCGTCATTCTGACGCGTCTACACATCTCGGGTTCTGATTGGTCAACTCTCTGATTAACTCCTCCTACAGGGAATGTCCGTTGCTTAATGGCGGGACCAGATTTCAAAAGGTGCGCCAAAATGTGATGAATAAGTTGATTTCTTAATTGTCAACATACACATGTTTTGTTAAAAATCGTGAGTTTTGTAATAAATCAGTAGTTACAGCGTAACACATATTACAAAGAATGTATTCAGTGTAAATCATAGTTTGTTCAAGCCAGCCTAGTAGAGTGATGACACACTCCTTCCCTGCAGCAGCGTGGTGTACATTTCTAATATAATAAATGGATCGCTCTCTAAAACAGTACAGAAAATGTGTTAAGTTATCATACAGATTAACGCACAAAAGCGCTAATTCGTCCAGCAGTGAAAAATGTATCAGACATTATGCAGAAAAGCATGAGCAGCTTGAGTGCACACTTACTGCTCTACTGCAGCGTTTAAACATATGCTTGCGACAGCGTTTGATATGTCACTGTTACAGAGTATTTCATTAGTAAAGACAGCTGGGTCATAACTGCATGTTATCACAAACAATACCGTGACCAGATAACTGGTTTAATACATCTTTAACTTAAGTATGTTAGTCCGTGTGCGTCTAAGGATGAGTCAGCTCTTTATACAGATGTGAGTGGCTCTGAAAAGAGCCGTTTGTTTTGTGAAAAAGACCGTTTAACCTCCGAATCCGTACAGAGTGCGTCCCTGTCTCTTCAGAGCATAGACCACATCCATGGCGGTCACGGTCTTCCTCTTAGCGTGCTCGGTGTAGGTGACAGCGTCACGGATGACGTTCTCCAGGAACACCTTCAACACACCACGAGTCTCCTCGTAGATCAAGCCGGAGATACGCTTCACTCCACCACGGCGAGCCAGACGGCGGATCGCGGGTTTGGTGATTCCCTGGATGTTATCGCGGAGAACCTTGCGATGACGCTTGGCGCCTCCTTTTCCGAGTCCTTTGCCGCCTTTTCCTCGTCCAGACATCGTAGTAGTTCGAGTGTTCAAACTTTGAGTGTTCAGAGACAGTGAAGCCGCGGCTTATAGCTCAACTGGGCGGACGTTTGCGAAGACAGGGGCAGCGGTTTAAAAAGAAAAAGATGACGTCACTTGCTTCAGCCGGAACCGTTTTTTTAGATGGTTTTCCATTATATCAACTTCAGCCTCACATTTATTTATACGGGATGAATCATTCAATTCACATTTATTTTGGATTAGACTTCTACAAGAAGAAAATGAACTCCTTTGTTGTTCTCAGTATTATCTTGACCTTTAAAGTATATATTTTATTGAGTATTGTTTTGATTGTTTAAGCGCTTTGTGACCCTGGTCAGGAAAAGCACTATATAAATATAAATTATTTAGATCCTAAAATGGAAATATCACTAACTCGTACATTATGTGCTTTATCAGTCAAATAACTTATTAAATAAACATTTATCTTATAGAAAGAGTCAATTTAAATATTCACAATCATGAACATAATGAATTTAAAACTGTCGTTTTTTTTCCAAAATGCGCGCATTTCATAAATTTGTTACTTAATTTTAGTGCATTCTTGAATCAATACCATCATGCTAGGGAGTAATTCTAACACAAGATAGATGGTACTTTATGATTGATGTATGCTTGTAGATGTTTGATTGTTGCGACTAGGCCATTTTGTTTCGCCTTAAAAGAATATTCAACAACTATGTGCGATTAATACATACTGACATATGATTATGAAGTTTTCTTTCTTATTTGTACTACTGGCCGATTTCATAAATCCTTACTAAAAATGGAATAAAACAAAACTTGTGGAATTAATCGAAGAAAATGTTTTGATAGAAGAAAAGGTAGATGGCTATTCGGAATAAAAAAACACAATTAAGAAACAAGAAACAATTACATCAAGGTTAAGATTCGGAATCACAAGCACTATAGTTAGCAAAGATACTCTGTTGACATGTGGTGTAATAATTAAGATGTAGTAGCTCCCAAAAAAATACAACATGGTTAAAAATAAAGGGATGAATGTTCAGATATAAACTGCAGAAACTATCGGCGCTGAAATATTGTAATAATTAATAGATAATCGTCAATGATACGAGATAATGGAAATCTAGGAAACCAACTACACATGACATTCAGTTTAGTGTCTCCACACCTAGGATGTAATACGCCAAAAGAAATGTAATATATACAGTACATCACAGCCTCCAGAATCACGTTTAGCTTTACAAGACAAGACATTTGGACTTTTCGTTTACATGAAAACATGTTTGTTCTGTATACAGTTGACATATGAAGCCTTCTCCATCGGATCAATTTGATCCAGCAGTCAGTTGTACCATTTGCAGGATTCAATAAATACTTGATGACTTGTATATTTATTAATAGTTAAACAATGATTCTGAGCGTCCATTACATCTGACGTTAATTTGAAGAGTGGCTCCAAATAGAAAAGCTCCACATCAATCGGCTACGGCATAATAAACTACATTTTAAAATAATGATTCTATGGAGCTATCCAAATTTTCCCTCCCAACAATGACCTCAAGTTAAAGTAGCATCAGATCTAAAGTTCACCACACGATATTCATACATATAAAAATTGGACCACAATTTATGCCTTGGTTTCCGACAATCCCCGCAAGCGGTTTAAATAAAAAAAAAAGAAAAGAAAAAAAAAGGGACACTCATTGGGTGCCATCAGTTAAATTATATTTTTTAATTAACTTATATCATTTATGAATGTGATATTAAAATATATAATTTACAATCGTGAACATTTGAATTTTAAACATACCAGTGTCAAAATGTTTTTGTTCAAATGTAATCACATTTCAACGCACAATATTAAAACGTTTGTTTCACTAGAGTGCATTATTGAATAGAAACGAACATGTTTGGAAACATAATGCTAACACGAGAAATAAAAATTGCGGTGAGGCTCGTTAGAGGTAGTGGTGGCTCTGAAAAGAGCCGTTGGGTTGTTTGAACGAGGTTTACTTGGAGCTGGTGTACTTGGTAACAGCCTTGGTGCCTTCAGACACGGCGTGCTTGGCCAGTTCACCGGGGAGGAGCAGACGCACAGCGGTCTGGATCTCCCGGGAAGAGATGGTGGAGCGCTTGTTGTAATGAGCGAGACGAGAAGCTTCTCCAGCGATGCGCTCGAAGATGTCGTTGACGAACGAGTTCATGATGCCCATGGCCTTGGAGGAGATGCCGGTGTCGGGGTGGACCTGCTTCAGCACCTTGTACACGTAGATGGCGTAGCTCTCCTTCCTGGACTTCCTCCTCTTCTTGCCGCTCTTAGCGGCGGTCTTGGTGACGGCTTTCTTGGAGCCCTTCTTGGGCGCGGCTTTTGGTTCAGGCATGTTGACCGAATGTCACACATCAGCTCAGCAGACATTCTTATAGTCGTGCTGCTGCTGAGGCGAGTGTGTGGTTTCCTTCTTCTGATTGGCTGATTTAAAAAGTGGCGGGCTTGCTTCTCCATGATTGTAAGCGTTAACGAGTTGTCTTAACAGTGCACGTTAGTTTAGTTTAAACAACATGAGTGAATAATAAAGCATGTAAATACATGATTGACGATTTGTTTACCTGCTTCCATGATTACACATGCTTATATCGGGAAACCCCAGGCCAATGAGAATAAGTCGCATGTAAATAAAAATTAAATATGGAATTGAGATATATATGTTAATAACACGTTATTTGATTGTTAGTTTAGTTTATATTACCTATTTCATATGTTTTTGTTAATTGTGCAGACATCACACACGCATAGCTGCAGTCTTATTATTGCTATAATAATCGATGTTTAAAATTCTGTGAGCCACAGTAACAATGACTTGGCGGGGTGCTACATATTAAACTTGCTTCTGTGTATAATTACTTCCTACTAAAATCCAGCCGCCAAGTTATTTCATGTCCGTAAAACAAAATAAAGATGTCAGCAATATAGTAAAAAAAATGTAAACAAATTTTTAAGAGAGCAAATTAAATTAAGCCTGAAATAAAGAATGCCCATGTACTTTAATACATGAACATCTCTCGGTTGAGAGGTAGATCAGGTTCTTTGTCTGAATGAAGGAAATGTGTCTTTGACGAGGAAAAAGTAGTCTGGAATCGGCGATATTAGTGTATTGACCAAAAAATAGATTATATGAATCTCTGGTACATCAACCGAAACTTGGGACACATCTAAAAAGACAAGACACCTGGATGCCTCTGTGCTCATTTAAGTGATTATTAAGATTAAGGCTCGCCGGGTACACATTATCTGGAAATGAACATTCTGACACACTTTGTTTTTCCGAACCATCCGGTACTGCAAGATATTCCATGTGCCACTGTGGATTTCGTGATTACAAGCAGCTGCAATGCAGTTTTAGAAATGTTTTCTCTAAGGATTTATCTGAGAGCACTAGAGACGTGATGTGGCTGGTTTCGCTCTATAGACTCGCCGTCCGTGCCGTTGTCAGATGGAATTGCTTCATCAAGACTAAACAGTGTCCTGTTGATCAATGTCGACAGGACTTGGATATTTTATAGATAGATTTTTTCTTTATTAGACCAAACATTTAAATAAGAATACAATAGAAATAAATTTCTAAATTTGAAAAACTTATTTCACAAATATAAAGTATATACAAAAATACAAAAAATGTACAATATTTACAAAAGTCCCTGTTAGCATCTGGTGCAGTTCTTGGTGGGACAGCGCCAGAAATCCACAACCAGCTCCTTGGTCTTGCTGGAGGTTAATCTGGGGTTAATTTTCCTGGCACCAGAAGAACAAGAACAGACTTGTGAGGATGATTCACAATAAGGCAGTGCCAAATCACTTCACTTTAAAAAAAAAAGTATGCATGAATAAGAACAAGTGTAGACAGTGGACTATTTTAACTTTTTATAATTCAGTGTTACATTAGTGTTTTAGAAATGTATTTACTGAATTGTGTATTTGTTTAGGATCTTTGGTGTGTTTTGGGCATGTCAAATATGTAGTTTTATGACCTTGCCGTGTTCGTTATGACTATTGGATTTAATTTCATATTACATAAAGTAATTTAAAGTTATACCTGTTAAAACAGGAGGAATGATTAAACAGGTGACATGTTTTTTCCTACTCAGACATTCTGATTAAATAAGGTTTATCTCTGTCAATTTGGTTTTTCTTTTGAAACAAATTGAAGAATTATTTTCCTAAATCAGATTAATCTTACAGTAGTAGGCTAATGAAAAAAAGCACATCTATCCAAAATAGAAACATGTCCACTATATTAAAACGAAAGTTCATAACTGATTTATAGTGACAATAGAGACTGCATAATAAACTAAAATGATTCCATTTATTAAAAACAAAAAAAAAATCCCTCCAAACAATGACCTCAAGTTAAAGTTGCAGCAGATCTATTAAAAGTTCACCACGTGATATTTATACGAAATAAAATTGGACCACATTTTGTTTCAGACACATTTTTTGGACTTTGTTTTAGACAATCCACGCAAGCAGTTTTAGTAGAACAACGACTGAGCTCTATAGTTGGAGGTGAGTGGCTCTGAAAAGAGCCGTTGAGTCAAAGGATGTTCAAGCATCTTATTTCTTGGAAGCCTTCTCGGTCTTCTTGGGCAGAAGAACCGCCTGGATGTTGGGCAACACTCCACCCTGGGCGATGGTCACTCCTCCGAGCAGCTTGTTCAGCTCCTCGTCGTTGCGGACAGCCAGCTGCAGGTGACGCGGGATGATTCTGGTCTTCTTGTTGTCGCGGGCGGCGTTTCCAGCCAACTCCAGGATCTCAGCGGTCAGATACTCCAGCACTGCCGCCAGGTAGACGGGAGCTCCGGCGCCGACTCTCTGGGCATAGTTGCCCTTTCTGAGCAGCCTGTGGACACGACCCACGGGGAACTGGAGTCCAGCACGAGAAGAGCGGGACTTGGCCTTAGCGCGAGCCTTACCGCCGGTTTTGCCTCGTCCACTCATGGTTGAAGATAACGTCTTAGAAAGCTCGAGATCTGAGTGTGACAGTTCAACAGTCTCTCTATATATCCGTGTGGAGGCGGTTCTTTCTCAGTCACAGCAAGCGCTCGCTCTTAAACGTTTCCTCCAATGAAAGGGCGAGTTTGAGGCGGGGTCACACGTTAGCGGGAACTGTTTTTATTGATCACATGCTGTTTTTTGCAGCTGCTTATATAGAATATAGACATCAATGATCGTGTTAAGAGGATACTACGATAAATGCAGCATTAAAATACATCATACTATTCACAAACCAATAACGTGTAATATTTAACTTGATGATGTGACAGTTTATGTTCATGGTGATTTCTGATTTGTTTTTTTTAATAGGTTTTATGTTGTCATGTTTATTTTACCAACGGATATAAATTAATCTCCTGAAACTATCCTCCTTTATCTCAATAAACACCTTTTTTGAAACAAATGCATTTTCAAACAATATACATAGGTTTGATTTCTTAACACATTAGAATATTTATGTAGGTAATTGTTTTTAAAAAAATATATATATTATAAAAATAACCTTTAAAATATGTCTTACTGATGACAAACGAATAAACATTATTCTAACAGTACTGATGGGAATGAACAACCCTTGTTAATGGCTCCATCTTTTGGTCAAATTATACAACTGCATATCACCATATTTGACCTGTAAATATGTTCTTATCCAGCAATTAGCGAATATATTTTTATATTTAAAAATATATATATGATGATATTTAACAGTTAAATTGATAAACTTTATGATCAATGTTTTCAGTTCTATCGCCAATACAGGTGTAAAATTAGATGCGAATGGTGAACCTGTGTCTTAACATGACTTCACAGCGTGTGACATGTATGTTGCAGTGACAGTTGCTCTGTAGAGAAGTTGTGTGGCTCTGAAAAGAGCCGTTAATTGGGGAGATTTGAACATTTACTTCTTCTTAGGAGCTGCTTTCTTGACCTTGGGTTTCGCGACTTTCTTGGCAGGAGATTTCTTCACTGCTGGCTTCTTCTTGGCCGCCACCTTCTTGGGACTCTTGGCTACCACCTTCTTTGAGACCTTCTTGGGACTCTTGGCTGCTGCTCTCTTCGCTGCTGGCTTCTTTAGCGCCTTCTTCGGTGACTTCTTGGCGGTTGCTGTCTTCTTCACGGCGGCCTTGGCCTTCCTGGCTGCTGCTGGTTTCTTGGCTGCTGCAGGTTTCTTGGCTGCCGCGGGTTTCTTGGCTTTGGGAGCTTCTTTCTTGCTCACCTTGAAGGAGCCGGAAGCTCCGGTGCCCTTGGTCTGGACGAGAGTTCCTGCGAGGACCTGCTTCTTAATAGCGGTCTTGACGCGGACGTTGTTCTTCTCCACATCGTATCCAGCGGCGGCGAGATACTTCTTGATGGCGGCCAGAGAGGCTCCGCTCCGCTCCTTGGAGGCGGACACAGCTTCCACGACCAGCTCGCTGACGCTGGGTCCAGACTTCGCAGGCCTGCTCGTCGTCTTCTTCTTCTTAGTAACGGCTTTGGCCGGAGCGGCGGCGAGAGCTGGAGCGGCTTCTGCCATGATCTCAGATTCTCAATCGAACGGGTGTCAGACTAGACTGACATACTCCGGGAAGGGGATGGATTTAAACTCACCATGAGAACCGTGGAGAGTGAAGGCGGCTGCAGCTCCACTCTTGTGTTTTCTCTTCGTCTTTCAAACCGAGAAACAACAACATTTGTGAAATAAATAATCATGTTAACGAACATGTGTGAAAGCGGACATGTTTATTTTCCCCTTTAAAACACCAAAACTTTAACTGGATTCGCAATATTTGCTGTGAATCGTCATAACTTCACCTCTTTGCTGTCGTCAGCGCTCGTTCTCGCAGATATCTTCCTCGTTATTCTCCTATAAAAGTTGTCAAATGCGTGAAAACATCTTTAAACCATGTTGTTAATGTAGATGTGTCTTCTTGTCTTGCATCTAAATGTCTTTAAGTTTACTTTTCTCGACTTATGTGGAAACATTTGACGTTTGATTCGAGTAGCAAACACACACTAACAGGCGTCACTTGAATCTCTATCTGCTGCTCGACTACACGTAACATTATGTTTTCCAAACACAAAATAAATCTAATCGATAATAAATAACGTTATAAGAAGTTTTGTTTTTTCTGTCTGCCCTGAAACACTGTTCATTATCTTTCTCCTTCACCCTTCACTAAATTCAATTTGCAAATTAAGATATTTTAATCCACCATTTGGGTAATAAATACATATGATTTTTATTAAAAACATGTATTTTTTTAAAGATTTGATATTTAATGATCAGTTCTATCGTGAATACAGGTGAAAATAGAGGCGACGAACTTGGGTCTAAACATGACTCATGTCTTCACACATGTAACTGAATAATGTGTTATTGACAGCATTTGACATTTTGTAGCAAACAGACACTTTCAGGCGCTGCCTGATGTCATGTCAACACACAAAATAAACAATAGAAAAACAGAACCAAGCACGAAGGCAGACATTCTATGGTGCCTTAAGTGTTTTAAGCCTATTTTATTTCGATAGTTAAATGTCCTCAAATGTGATCTTAAACCACTGAACATAATTATTAAAATACAATAAATTAAGAAGAAATTAAAGTTTGATTCAAGATGTTGGATATTTCTTGTAACCTTCAGGGCTGACCTTGGTTTGTGAGAATGTTGTAGGCAGGAAAAATGCCAGGTGCTTGCCAATGCAGAGCTGCATCAGTTGAACTTCATGACTTTACAAAGGGTGATGTTTCTAGCTTGGCTTGTTTTTCCCCCTAACCCTTTCCTAACCTTTCAAACATGACTTTATAGTGAGTAAGTAAGTAATATTTAGAGGTGTTTTATGTGGAGTCGTGGCGTTGGTGTTCTACCATAAATAACATAAATTCTGCTTAGTCATTCATTTTAATACACCTACTGCAGGTTTCCAGGAAGAGTTTGTGCATCAAGTACAAGTAGGTAATAGTGAAGGGTCAGCATGAGGTCCACGTCTCATCCTGTTGGTCATACACACTTTTATTCCATATGAACTGATATAAAAACACATTTCTCATGTTCTGATCCATGTAAAGTATATATTACGGTCAATCAGCCAAATGTATTAACACAAGAATTCAAAACACTCAAAACCAGACTACTCCAAGTTCTAAAAGGTACTAATTTATTTTTTCTCAAAATATTGTAATGTATAAAAATAAGTTGGACATCGTAAAAGGAAAAAAAAAAAAAAAAGTATAAATAAATCAATGTCATTGTTGTAGAGGCATACTTGTAAAAGTATATATACTATTCTTGCAGTAGTTATGAATAAAGCTAGTGATGTTATTGTTCATTTTAAATAAAGGTCTAGGTCACATTACAAGCATATACTAGAGGTTGGTTAGTTTCAATCAAATCCCTGCTCAGGGTTAAGATGTGTTGCGTAAAAGTGTGTTTTTATTTAGTGATTTAAATCAAAATTTAATGGTAATTGTTTATCAAATTTATAATTTTACATGAATCATTCCAAAGTTAATAAAAAAAAAAAAAGTACGAGACAGTTTCATCAAGATAGTTAAATTGTATGATCCCACACTTTAGTTATGGTCAAATATAACACAAATTGGCGAACATGAATAAAGCTCATTAAAAGGGAAGTGTGTGGCTCTTAAAAGAACCTTTGTGTCGTTTAGTTGTTGGTGATTTTTAACCTCCGAATCCGTACAGAGTGCGTCCCTGTCTCTTCAGAGCGTAGACCACATCCATGGCGGTCACGGTCTTCCTCTTGGCGTGCTCGGTGTAGGTGACAGCGTCACGGATGACGTTCTCCAGGAACACCTTCAACACACCACGAGTCTCCTCGTAGATCAAGCCGGAGATACGCTTCACTCCACCACGGCGAGCCAGACGGCGGATGGCGGGTTTGGTGATTCCCTGGATGTTATCGCGGAGAACCTTGCGATGACGCTTGGCGCCTCCTTTTCCGAGTCCTTTGCCACCTTTTCCTCGTCCAGACATCGTAGTAGTTCGAGAGTTAAAACTTTGAGTGTTCAGCGACAGTGAAGCCGCGGCTTATAGCTCAACTGGGCGGACGTTTGCGAAGACAGGGGCAGCGGTTTAAAAAAAAAAAAAGATGACGTCACTTGCTTCAGCCTATCAGCCGGAACCGTTTTTTTAGATGGTTTTTACATTATAACAACTTCAGCCTCACATTTATTTATTTACGAGATGAATCATTTAATTCACATTCGTAATAATTGTGGATAATACGTCTATGACAAGGAAATGAACTTTGTGATCCTAAAATGGACACACATCACTTACTCTTGCGTGCTTTATCATCAGTTGATAATATTTAAATAAAAAAATATCGTGAAAATAATGTGGAACCCATTTAAATTATTCTCAAACATGAACATCTGCATTTTACAGCTACTAAGGTCATTGTTCTCAGACATTTGCACTTTGCGAGTGACAAAGCGCAAAATTAATTAAATAGTTGGTCAATTATTCTAGTAGATTGCATTGGTAAAAATGCTTGGGAGCAGAATTCTAACACAAGATATGTGTTACTTTATTGGTAATGCTTGTAGATGTTCGATTGTTGACGTCTTACACATTTGGTTCCGCTTACCGGAATTTAGGGGATATTCTACAACCATTTGAGATTCAAAATAATTCATGTGTTACAGTGAGGCTCGTTAGAGGTAGTGGTGGCTCTGAAAAGAGCCGTTGAGTTGTTTGAACGAGGTTTACTTGGAGCTGGTGTACTTGGTAACAGCCTTGGTGCCTTCAGACACGGCGTGCTTGGCCAGTTCACCGGGGAGGAGCAGACGCACAGCGGTCTGGATCTCCCGGGAAGAGATGGTGGAGCGTTTGTTGTAGTGAGCGAGACGAGAAGCTTCACCGGCGATGCGCTCGAAGATGTCGTTGACGAACGAGTTCATGATGCCCATGGCCTTGGAGGAGATGCCGGTGTCGGGGTGGACCTGCTTCAGCACCTTGTACACGTAGATGGCGTAGCTCTCCTTCCTGGACTTCCTCCTCTTCTTGCCACCCTTAACGGCGGTCTTGGTGACGGCTTTCTTGGAGCCCTTCTTGGGCGCGGACTTTGGTTCAGGCATGTTCACGATGATCTAAACCGGGTGTCTCCTATCAGCTCAGCAGACATATTTATAGTCGTGCTGCTGCTGAGGCGAGTGTGTGGTTTCCTTATTCTGATTGGCTGATTTAAAAAGTGGCGGACTTGCTTCTCTGTTATTGTTAGAGTTAACGAGTTGTCTTAACGGTGCACGTTAGTTTAGTTTAAACAACATGAGTGAATAATAATGCATGTAAATACACGATTGACGATTTGTTTACCTGCTTTCATGATTACACATGCTTATTTCGGGAAACCCCAGGCCAATGTGAATAAGTCGCATGTAAATGTAGGGAAACCATCGTTTTTATATGGAATTGAGATATATATGTTAATAACACGTTTTTTGATTGTTAGTTTAGTTTATATTACCTATCTCATATGTCCTCGTTAATTGCGCAGACATCACTTCCAGCACTATACTTTGTATAATTCCTTCCTACTCAAATCCAGCCGCAAAGTTATTTCATGTCCGTAAAAAAAAGTAGATACATTTTGGTGACATAAAGATGTCAACAATATAGTAAAAAAAAAAGATTTTTTAAGAGAACAAATTAAATTAAGCCTGAAATAAAGAATGCCCATGTACTTGAATACATGAATATCTCTTGGTTGAGAGTAGCCGTAGATAGGATACCTTCAAAGTACAGAATTAACTTAAATAACCAATACATTTCAAAAATAAATAATAAAAAGGGTAACAGATCACAAAATAAAAAGGGAAACGATCTTAGCACTTTGTGAAGAAAATGAAATGTCAGAAGCACAAATTAAATATTTTCTAAAAGACAAAGAAATACCAAACTTCCGATACAACTCTGAAATCGCTATACATGAAGTGAAAAAAGCCATTTTGCAGTTTAATAGAGGGAAAGCTTGTAAAAATCAGGCGCAGTACGTCCGTCGTTGCCTAGTTTTGATTGGTTAGTTTGAAAAGTGGCGGTCTGGGGTTTGTTTCTTTGTTTTCTTTTTTTTTTTAGGTCGGTGGTCCCCAAAGATCGCACCAATATAAATAATAAAAGAAGATCCACCTTCACAGAAGTTGCTAATTTGTAACTATGATGCTTTCATAAGTTAAATAAATGTTTGATGCTTTTAAAAGCATGATTACATTTGACAGCTTAGAGGATTTATTATTGAATATAACCATGATCTTTTTTTAGTTGGAGCGTTTTTCAGTTAAATCACTTTGTTTTAATTACTAACCAACATACAAAACATAACACACCTTCACATTAATCAGCTAGTAATTCACTTGAAACGCTTTTCAGATAATGCACTTAAAACAAATAAACCACGTACAAAACACAACATTTTTGCATTTATAACTTTAGAAAATCAATAAGCAAAACATGCCAAATACGTTTACCTTGTTCTGTTAATATGTAAAATATGAT
This sequence comes from Callionymus lyra, assembly GCF_982586985.1. Lineage (NCBI taxonomy): Eukaryota > Metazoa > Chordata > Actinopteri > Syngnathiformes > Callionymidae > Callionymus > Callionymus lyra. The sequence continues at coordinate 16,081,578 of NC_141831.1, forward strand.
TTCTTCCCCTATGATCGATCTGATCAGGCAGTGAGTTGTACTACTTGCCGATTTAATAAATCCTTACTTAATATGGAATAAAACAAAACATATGGAAATAATTGAATAAAATTGGCAAACACGTTTGAATAGAAGAAAGGTAAGATAGGCTATTCAGAATGCAAAAAATATATACGTATATATACAGGAACAAATACACAATTGGACAACTAAGAAACACGAAGATTTGGAATCACAAGCACTATAGTTAGCAAATATACTCTCTGTTGACATGTGTAATAATTAAGATGTAGTAGTTACCAGAAAAATACCAACAGTTTCTGCAGTTTAAATCTAAACATTTATCCCTTTATTTTTAACTATCAGCACTTAAATATAGTAATGATAGATCATCTTTAATAACACAAGATAATGGAAATCTAGGAAACCAAAGAAACGACATTCAGTTTAGAGTCTCCACCAAGTAAGTAATTTATATTAATAGAGCGCTTTTCCAGACCAGGGTCAGAGGATGTTATGCACAAAATGAAATGTAATATACATCACAGCCTCCAGAATTACTTTTAGCTTTACATGACGTTATCATTTGACGTTTCGTTTACACAACACATGTTTGTTCTGCATATAGTTGACATATGAAACCTTGTCCATAGGACCAATTTGATCCATCAGTCGGTTTTCTCATGGAACTGAAAAATTGGACCACAATTTGTCTTGGACAATCCAATCCCCGCAAGCGGTTTTACGAGAATAATGACTGAACTCTATAGTTGGATGTGAGTGGCTCTGAAAAGAGCCGTTGAGTTAAAGTTTGTTGTTACAAGTATCTTATTTCTTGGAAGCCTTCTCGGTCTTCTTGGGCAGAAGAACAGCCTGGATGTTGGGCAACACTCCACCCTGGGCGATGGTCACTCCTCCGAGCAGCTTGTTCAGCTCCTCGTCGTTGCGGACAGCCAGCTGCAGGTGACGCGGGATGATTCTGGTCTTCTTGTTGTCGCGGGCGGCGTTTCCAGCCAACTCCAGGATCTCAGCGGTCAGATACTCCAGCACTGCCGCCAGGTAGACGGGAGCTCCGGCGCCGACTCTCTGGGCATAGTGTCCCTTTCTGAGCAGCCTGTGGACACGACCCACGGGGAACTGGAGTCCAGCACGAGAAGAGCGGGTCTTTGCCTTTGCGCGAGTCTTGCCGCCGGTTTTGCCTCGTCCACTCATGGTTGATAGTTATCTGGAGAACACTCGAGATATGCTCGAGGCTGAGAGTGAATCTCTTTATATATGCGAGTGAAGGTGGTTGAGCTTGAAGAAAAGAGCGGGAGAGTCGATGATTTGTCTAAAATACTCTTAAAGGTTTCCTCCAATGAAAAGCGTGTTTTTTGTGTTGGAGGCGGGGATAACTCGACAACTAAAATTAAATATGTAGAAACGACGTTTTCTATATACTGTGTATATTAGGTTATTTTTCACGTGTATTAAATGGATTTGAAATTAAAATCATTATACATTTTATTTTATTAAGTAATATATTTTTTATTCATTATTTACAGGTTTTATTTATAGGTTTAATAAATTGTTTTGTGCAGGGGTTAAGTGTATTATTATGTGTGACATGGCAAAATTACTATTTTGTTCTTACATGCTATGACAGTTTATTTATCAATCTATTAAAATATACCCTCACTTGTGCATGAACACGTTCAAACCAGGAAACTCAGTAGAGGAGGTGGTTGGCTCTGAAAAGAGCCTTTGGTGGAAAAAGAAAACACGAGTTTACTTCTTCTTAGGTGTAGCTTTCTTAGCTTTAGGTTTAACAACTTTCTTGGCTGGTGATTTCTTTGCTGCGGGCTTCTTCGCCGCCTTCCTGGGGCTCTTGGCTGCAGTTGTCTTCACAGCCTTCCTGGGGCTCTTGGCTGCAGGTTTCTTTGCTGCAGCTTTCTTAGCAGCGGGCTTCTTTGTCACCTTCTTAGGAGACTTTTTGGAGACAGCTTTCTTCGCTACAGTCCTGGGCTTCTTGGCTGCTGCAGGTTTCTTGATTGCGGCACTTTTGGCTTTAGGCGCAGCTTTCTTTGCTTTGGGAGCTTCTTTCTTGGTTATCTTGAAGGATCCAGACGCTCCGATTCCTTTAGTCCGGGTCAGAATTCCATCTTCGACCATTCGAATGATGGCGGTCCTGACTCGGCTTTTGTTCTTATCAGCATCGTATCCGGCGGCTTTCAGATCCTTCTTGATTCCTGCGAGAGAAACACCATTGCGCTCTTTGGAGGCAGACACGGCGTTTCTGATGAGATCCCGGAGGCTGGGTCCAGCCTTGACCGTCTTGCTGGTCTTCTTCTTCTTGGCGGCTTTAGCCGGGGCGGCTTGAGCTGGAACTTTCTCTTCTGCCATGTTGACGATTTTCACTTGACTGACTAGTCTGCCCGTAATTTCTGAAGGAGCCGTACTTGAACGCACCATGAGAACCGTAGAGAGTGAAGCGACTGCTGCTCTTCTAGGAAGTGAAACTTTCAAACCACTTGTGTTTTCTCTCCTTCTTTCAACGATAATAACAACGACATGTAACAAACACCATGAACGGTTTTAATCATAAGTTCATCTTCACACTTGTGTTTTCACTCTCAAGTCATTGATTCTATCATTTGTGTCGCAATTTAGCTGTTAAAGCCTCTAGAACCCACTTCGTAGTCGTCATCAGAGCTGCTTCTCGAAAATATTTTACGGTTTTTATCTTATAAAAGGACAAATATATAACTCTGCCTGCACGAAATCACATTGTATACTAACAAACATGTTTCTTATGGACTTCCAATGTAAACAGCTCCTTTATCGAGAACTAGTTTTGAATAAATTTACGTTGAAAACGAGGGAAACACACACAACGTTACTGATGTACAGTATAAACATTCTGGCCGAAATAATCAAACAAACTGATGATATAATTAAAATAATCACCCGTTTATTTTTTAAGGTATTTTTTTAAATAAATAATTGATTGCTTATTTATTTAGTTGATTCGTATAGTTTGCGTCCATTACGAGTATTTCAAACACCAGTGAACTGAATCGTTGTGGTATATTAAAATACACAAAGAGCCTGCAAATAAATAGCATTGTGACTCAGAACATTGATGGAGTCCACCATGTTGTTCTAGTATCTATTGAATATTATCGAGTGTTGCATCTTGCGCCACAGCAACTTCAGTGAGATGAACCAGGAAATAGTCCTTACTTGGAACTTATCTGGAGACAGAACACGCGAAACCATTGCTGTCTTTTCTGAGACTCATTGCTCTCACTTTATATTATTGCAAAACACCAAACTTATCCCACAGCGTCATCCTTTGGCAAGATACCAAAACAACTTCTTCCACACAGTGGTAAATACAATAACAAACGTTGTCATATGTGCGCAATAAACACATAATCACATGACTTTGTAATAAACACCGAACAACTATTTTGAATAACACTTCATTCCGCCTTATCCGTACATAACGTTCTCATAGGTTCTCTACAAGTATTTAGGAATCGAGATCATGTATTGATCTCCCTCCTATGGGGAGATTTGAATGCAACAAGTTAACTTAATTAGTTAAATTGTAACTAACAATATTGAGTAGCTTCCCTTTCAAATACCCGACATTACATTGAACTATATTCACGATAATGATTTATGAGTATGTGAGGTTTGTCAGGAGACTCGACAGACTGATGTGTGTGGCTCTTAAAAGAGCCTTTGTAGATGTTGAGGGAGTTTAAGCTCTCTCTCCACGGATGCGACGGGCCAGCTGGATGTCTTTGGGCATGATGGTGACTCTCTTGGCGTGGATGGCGCACAGGTTGGTGTCCTCGAACAGACCCACCAGGTAAGCCTCGCTGGACTCCTGTAGAGCCATGACGGCGGAGCTCTGGAAGCGCAGGTCGGTCTTGAAGTCCTGAGCGATCTCACGGACCAGACGCTGGAAGGGGAGCTTGCGGATCAGCAGCTCGGTGGACTTCTGGTAGCGACGGATCTCACGGAGAGCCACGGTACCAGGCCTGTAGCGATGAGGCTTCTTGACGCCGCCGGTCGCCGGTGCGCTCTTACGAGCGGCCTTGGTAGCCAGCTGCTTCCTGGGAGCTTTTCCTCCGGTGGATTTACGGGCGGTTTGCTTGGTTCTTGCCATGGCGACAGAAGTTTGACTGAGTCAGAAACGAATGCAGAAGAAACTACGGCTCCTCATTTAAACAGTTTGGTGTTGTTCGTCATTCTGACGCGACTTCACATCTCGGGTCCTGATTGGTCAACTCTAGTTTAACTCCTCCTACAGGGGATGTCCGTCGCTCAATGGAGGAACCAGATTTCAAAAAGTGCGCCAGAATGTGATGAATAATAAGTTGATTCTTTATTAATAATAATTGTCAACATACACATGTTTTAATAGTCGTGTGTTTTGTAATAAATCAGTAGTTATAGTGTAACAAATATGAAGAATGTATTTAGGGTTGATGGTGTAAATCATACTGTTTGTTAAAGCCTGCATAGTAAAGCGCACACTCCTTCCCTGCAGCAGCGTCTGAAAAGGAGTGGATCTAATATAAAGTTTAACTCGCTCTTAAAGAGTAAAAATTGAATGACCAAAGTAACGTGAATTCGATGCATTAACACACAAACAACCCGAGATATTAGATTAATTTATCCAGCAGAGAAGGTTCGTATATCAGACGATATTATGCAATGAGCACGTGTGTTTTTACTACTGCAGTGTCGAAACACATGCCAACAACAGTGTTTAATATCACGGTTACAAAGCATTTTATTAAAATGGGGAAAAATCTCAAATATTATCTCATGACGTGACCACAGATCAGTGGTGTTATAACGGTTTGTAATAAGTTATCACTTCTGAGCATTACAGTTTCAGGATGAGTCAGCTCTTTATAAAAATGTGGGTGGCTCTGAAAAGAGCCGTTTGTTGTTGTTGTTGTTGTGAAAGAGACCGTTTAACCTCCGAATCCGTACAGAGTGCGTCCCTGTCTCTTCAGAGCGTAGACCACATCCATGGCGGTCACGGTCTTCCTCTTAGCGTGCTCGGTGTAGGTGACAGCGTCACGGATGACGTTCTCCAGGAACACCTTCAACACACCACGAGTCTCCTCGTAGATCAAGCCGGAGATACGCTTCACTCCACCACGGCGAGCCAGACGGCGGATGGCGGGTTTGGTGATTCCCTGGATGTTATCGCGGAGAACCTTGCGATGACGCTTGGCGCCTCCTTTACCGAGTCCTTTTCCTCCCTTTCCTCGTCCAGACATTTTTCAGATGTAGTTAGTCAAGCTCAAGACGAAACTAATGTCCATTCGACAGTGACCTTAGTCTATATCTAGACTACGCGGACGCGAATGAAACCATGTCTATTCGGGGGTGGAGCCAATGTAAGCAACCGCCCTGTTTTGTCCTTCCTAGTGTAGAAAAAAGTTGTTCGTTTTTTATTTTTCCACAATTGAAAATATAACAATTCATTTTATTCAAAAAGGCACCTGTCAGAACACCATACAAACAGATTAGAAAAATACAAAAGTAAAATAGATGTTTCAAAGATAAGTTTAAATTGAATTATAAAACGTTAAAAAAAAAACAAAAAAAAAACAAGCGTTACAGTGCAAGTTTAAAAAGTATTTGGTTTTGGTGAGTTTTAAAAACAGTTGTGATATTGCGAATGTAATGAGTTAAAATAAATGAATCGTTTTATTTGTTCAAAACTCCTAATATCCTTTATATAAAGTGTTATATAGTTTTCTGCTGGTCATTAAGTAAAACTTGAAATGGAAAAGAGAACGGTCTTCGTTAAATGCCACTTTTAATACTTTATGCATTTACAGAATATCTACTCGCTACACGATTTGTGTTTCTGTTAATTTCTAACAGTGTTGCTCAATAGAAAAATACAGTCGTGGAATATTTTTGCTGTCACTTCAGAACAATGTGTAGAAGAACCACCAATCAAAATTATTGCCATCTCAAGTTATTTACACATTACACTCACTACTCGTTTAAGTAGTGAAGAAAATAAATGTCACTCGGATATTTAGACACTAGTTTCATTGTCTTTGTAAATGTGATTGATTATCAAATAAGAATGATTGCATGACAAGCTCAACAGAGGTAGTGGTGGCTCTGAAAAGAGCCGTTGGGTTGTTTGAAAGAGGTTTACTTGGAGCTGGTGTACTTGGTAACAGCCTTGGTGCCTTCAGACACGGCGTGCTTGGCCAGTTCACCGGGGAGGAGCAGACGCACAGCGGTCTGGATCTCCCGGGAAGAGATGGTGGAGCGTTTGTTGTAGTGAGCGAGACGAGAGGCTTCTCCAGCGATGCGCTCGAAGATGTCGTTGACGAACGAGTTCATGATGCCCATGGCCTTGGAGGAGATGCCGGTGTCGGGGTGGACCTGCTTCAGCACCTTGTACACGTAGATGGCGTAGCTCTCCTTCCTGGACTTCCTCCTCTTCTTGCCGCTCTTAGCGGCGGTCTTGGTGACGGCTTTTTTGGAGCCCTTCTTGGGCGCGGGTTTTGGTTCAGGCATGTTGACAATGGTCGATACCGAATATCTCCTGTCAGCTCGGCGGACATTCTTATAGCCTGCCGCTGCTGAGGCGAGTGTGTGGTTCCCTTCTTCTGATTGGCTGATTTAAAAAGTGGCGGGCTGATTTGATTTTCAATGACGGTTGATGATAGTTCATGCGTTGTCTTAACGGTGCACATTCGTTTTGTCATGAATGAATAATAATTTATATTTAATGAAAAAACAAGTTTGTAAATACATAAATGACGATTTACCTGCTTTCGTTATTATACATGTAAACCTCCGGCCAATGAGAATAAGTCACATTTACAGTAAATGCAGGGGAACCATCGTTTTTATATTTAATATTAAGATATATATTTTGATAACACGTTGTTTGATCGTTAGTTTACTTTATATTTTCAGAATGTATCGGGTAATTATGGATACAATTGTTTCATTCTGATCATCTTTCAGAAAGAGTGATTTGCAGCCTCAGTGGAGAAACAGAAATAATATTGCAGTTATGCTCAATGTTTAAAATTATAATCTTGAGTACAATAGAGGACCAACGTGTATTTAAGACACACTTAAATCAACACATTAGTTGTCTTATGAAGCAATTCATTATTTGGAATTTTTCAGAGATATTTTTTAAATGACTAACCGCAGAATGAATGTGTGAGTCGATGGATGGCAACGTTGTAACAATTGTTTTTTTATTTGCAAAACAGAAATAGCTGACAATAACACAGCGGAGGAATATATTAACATGAAGGATAGATTAATGCATACATTTTATATTTATTAAATCATGTTAAAACAGATTATCCCAGAAGCAGAACAATTTGGGGGGATTGAGATATCAACAGAAATGTTTGGTCAACAAATCCCACAAGCAACAACAGCACAGAGCAGCGGAACAAGCCGAGATGCATGACTTCATCGCTCCGGGGGTACCTCCTCCCATGCCGGAGCCACCACGGTTCTTATCCAGAAGAAACACTGAAAAAATAAAATGGTTACACTTCATGTCATTCTGAACAATGCTATATATATTTTCATTGACGATGAATGTTTCTTCTAAAGCTCTGGTCCGGAAACCGGTACAAGTCCGTAAGGCATTTTTTACCGGGACGCACAGAAAGAATAACAACTTGTATTATTCATCATTTCTGTCTGAAACGTGTATTGTTTTGACAAAAAAGATGGTATTTTCTCCAAAGTAAATTTAGCTTGTGGTTCTTGACATGTCCGCTCGTTTAAGTCAAGTTTATTTTTTAAAAAAAAGAAAAAGGAACCTGTAAACTCTTGAAAATGAATGAAACACAAATTATATTATCTCTTTATACCTGAAGGTCGGTCCGTGAATATTGTGCCGACATAAAACTGGTCGGTTGTGTGAAAAAAGTTGGGGACGTTGTTTATTTATTTATTTTGAAGTTTAAAAAAATAAATATATTTGTTTTAGGATCTTGATCAAATCATATTAATGATTGATATTGATCATCTTTAACATAAATTTGTATTTAATGGATTAGTACAAACGATGATGATTTGTGATATAAGTGTACATGATTGTATCATTTCTAATGTTTAGTCAGAGAGATATTGCATGTTCGGCAAACCTGTGTGTTTGGGTTGCTCTCCGTATGGCTTTATGTCTTCCCACGGGTAAGACGCGCCTTGGGGCTCAGTCTGGTAACCCTGGTACCCTTGCTGGTTCATAAATGGACCTGAAGCAGTGGAGGGCTGCACGTGGTACACTGAGGGGGGTTGTCCTCCACCGGGGAATGTCTGAGTGGGATAACTCTGTGGGGGGGGGAAGAAAGCTTTGATTATTCCATGCTCCATAAAAGAGCGACAACATATCAGGTCACTTGTCGAGTGGAGAATACCTGATAAGGTGATCCAGGAAATGCAGCAGAGTTAAAAACTGTGAAGACACAAGGCAGTGTTAAATACATAAATATTTATATTTCTTTACTAGTTTTTATTTATTTAAAATATTGTATTGTATGTGAAATTACTTGAATAACATTTAGTGGTATAATAGAAAAGGGATTAAATGATTAATAAGTAATAGTAATAATGTGTAACAGCCTGTAATTTAAATGAAAGTAGTGATTGAAATGTTTGTCGTCTCATGCAACCAAAACAAGCCAAGTCGAAGCAGGAAATCTCATAGTGCAACTTTTATCTGTCAATTCAAACAAACCTGAAGTGAAGCCTGGTGCAGAAGGTCCGCCGGGCTGAGGAGGACCATATGGAGGTGGTTGATCTCCACTCATCTGAAGGAATAGATTAGGGGTCAAAAATTGTGAACACATTATAAGTTGTGAGCTGAAAAACATTCAAATTAGTTTTGAGTAAAAATCAGTCTGTCATTGGTAGCAGATTCATTCACTTATATGTATTTACTTTCCTTATTTTATTTCACACTAATATCATTTTATGAACATTATTACTAACTGTTACAACTACTACTACTACTTAATTACTATTGTGGATCACAATATTCATATGAAACTAAAAGGAACTGATCCTGGTTTTGGAAAGCTCGAATTTAACATTGAATTCAATTTTAAATCATGCATTCAGTCTCTACAAAATGTTTTAGTTGGTCGAAATTCATGTGGAATTGATGGTTCGGCTTAGAAATGAGCTTCAATTAATAACACATAATTTTAATTTGATCTCTAGTCATTTTTTTATCTTTTTGTAATAAGAGTTTTTGTAGTTCTTATTAACTGTCGCTTTACACAGTCTTCTCCATTATAAGTAATTTAAAAATATATATTTTCTGGATTATGTTTCATTTTCTGTTATCTCTTTTTTTGTCTCTTACCTCTGCTCTTCTTCTCCCGCCTCTGATGTCTTAATCATGATACTATATGTAAGTCATTTTTTTACTTTAATAAGTTCTACATTCATTTCAACTAACATTAAATACACTTACAACTTACAAAGTCTGGCTGGATATATATATATCAACTGACATGACACAATCCAAATAAAGCGAATTGTTTTGTGCGTCATTAAAGTCAACCTGGCAACAGAATATTAAGTGAAACAATTTGCTGATCAGCAAGTCTGTTAATCATCTTTACCGAACAATAATCACTCAGTTTTCCAAATCAGATGATCCATCTGTGTCCTGACATTCCAGCACTAATCCTATATGCATGTTTCCATGGTTACCCCGGCACAGACGTGGACAGCCACTGAGAGTTGCATTGTTGACTCATCTCGTGCCTCTCGTGGACACAGTGTTTGTTTTGACCCCGAGATCCAGAAAAAAATCTGTTGATTTATCATTCATGAACAAAATGTGTGGGGAAAAAAATGACATTGCTAAATAAACGCCACAGAATGATCTTAAAAATCAGAGTTTGATGCATTTTTAAAATTATCTGTATTTTAAGGTGTAGATGTTTGTTTTATCACGTCATCTGAATAATAGAGTGGAAAGAGTGACTTACCTCGCTTCTCAATTGAATGACAGAGATGAATATTCACTATTCTTTGTGTTGTTTTGCTCAGTAGTATCAACTCAGCGCAGACGGTCTTCTTCCATAAAGATGGGTGCAACTGTGACCTTCCAAATCCTCTGGACCTTCCTCCTTCACTTCCTCCCTTTCACCCTTCCCTCCTCTGTAAGTCCTTCCTACTTTCTTTCTGCTTGTCTTCTGCTGAATATAAATAGTTTAAGATAAATATTTGGCCTGCAGCATTTGAACACAAACCAGTTTTACTTTTAGATCTACATAGGGTGTTTTGTTTTCACCGACATTTGTTCTACCGACAAAGAAACCCAAAGAAATCATACACATCTTTTGTTTTGTATTCATCTTCCACAAACCCCAGTATAATTTAACACTTGAATCACTGGTCAACTGTCATCAAACAAAAAGTATTTAGAGATTAACCTTCTTAGGCCTCTGGGTCAAGGTGACCCGTTGGCCCGAAAACAAATGTGTTTGTTTACGGTATCCCTTCTGTTATCTCAGGGTCAAGGGTCAGGGTCAACGGGTCACCTTGACCCTGAGATAACACAAATGTTATAAATGTGAATTAAGAACAGTTGAAATGTCTGATGCTTTTTTGATACTTTTCTATTACCCTGAGTAAAACATGTCTTTCCTACTTTGTTCATGTAGTTTTATATTTGTATTAGTGTAACTGAATGATGGTTACATTTGATCATTGTTTGTGTCATGTTAACATTAACTGTGTTAAATGTGACAGTTTAGATCTTTTTATTCGTTATTAATAATTATGCCATGTATTTTTTCAATTTAATTGGTCATAATTGGTCATTTTACTTGTGAACGATGTTGTCCTAATATATAACTATATTCTGCTCATTTGGAGATAGATAGATACTTTATTAAATCAGTAGATACATTCACACATACATTTATGGTGTTATTTATGCTGGCTTTTTTTACTTTGTTTTAAATTTGATGCTAATTTGAATGGAAAAGGATGTGAAAAGCCAAATAAAGTACAGTTCTCCAGGCGTGTTTGAACTTAAAATGTTTTGCATCAAAATAAGATAAACTTCAAGCAGAGATGTTTAACATCTTCGTCGTCGTCTCTTCTGACTGTGTTTCTGAACCATCGTGTCAGTGACCACTTGCTGCCACTTTTCTGTTTTTTTAAATAATCATCAAACTTTCAAACAGACAAAACATTTTTTATTAGGTTAGTTTGTACATGACATCTTTATTTCTGCTGATATTCGATATTGGAATCAATATAAAACTACAGGAAGTGCTGACTTATGTAGAACATCGAATTGGCATTCAAAATACATCTCCAAGCTCATTATACCGTCATTTTATAATTGATTTTAAATAACGAATCTTCATTTATTTTAGTTCTGAACTTCTTTTTTTTTCACAAGCAATACAATTTCAGGCTTCATATATTGAAAGAGTAAATGTTTTGTAAAAGAAAATCTAGTGATAGTGAAATTTGATTTCATTCTTCTTATTGATTAAAACACATGTCATTTTTTAAAAGAATGAACGGTACATGTAGAACAAAATGATTTGGAGAATATATCCTGAAATGTTTACGTTAAGTCTCCTTTCAGATTTACAAGGGCTCCTTATGAATAAAAAACAGCATTTTTATGAAATTGATTACAAATAACGTATTATTTTTTTCGTAGGGACTTAAATGCCACAGAAATGTTGTATGGAATTTCACACCACCTGCTTAACCACAATTTGCGTATGATTCCTAATTATTGTGTGAGCTATTTCAAACAAATCTGGACCTCTTACTAAATTTTGTCCATTGGGGGTGTTTGGAACAACATTATTCCATTTTAAGTTGACTACATTCTGCATAAATGTGGCAATTTCTATATTCGTTGATACAAATACACACAGCCATGCATATTTTGATTGTTACTTTAAAAGACAAAAACTTTTTTGTGCTTTTTGATAAATCACATTTAATGTAGCGACAATGTTTTCAACATTTTCCTGGTTTATTTCAGCTTTCTATGTTCAACTTCTTAATTTATTTAGAAATTCTGAGGGATGGCCTGATTTCTTTAGTTATTTTTTATTTTCCCAACTATGTACTTAAACACGAGGACCTTACGACATCTTTGGTTACTTCTAATAGAGGACTACATAATCAGTGGAAAGGACAAAAACTAGGAAACAAATCTAAACATCAGAAAGATAGTAGGTTTCTTTGATTTACATGATATGATAGATATGGAAGCGTCGAAGCATGAAGGGCGAGAGCTGAGCCAGACAGCATCTGCCACCAAAAATAAATGTAGGCTACAGAATATATCGGATTATGCAAGACAATTATTCATTGTTATAGTACATCTCAGAACATGATAAAGTAAATCATTGGAATTTAAAAAATAAATAATTACTTAAAGAAAGTATATTGTATCCGCTTATCTCTAAAAACTCAAACGCAGCATTTCAGTTGCATGACATGCAGCTCCTAAAGCATTTTATACCTACAAGACTTCATAACATTAGTTTATATCAACCTTGATTTCATCAGGATACATTCTGGTTGTTGTGTGTTCTACAGCCACTGGGTGGGGCAAGTGCGTCGTCTTTATTATACTGTAGGGCTTATTCCATTGACCCCCAGACAGGTATTTAGGTTTTTTTCAGGTAACAATGAAAAATCTCATCGTGACCAACCTGACAGATAAGTGTCACTCTAGATTTGAGGTTGTCTTGTCTTGTGCATTGCTGATGAGGTGAAGTTGCAGGTTGGGCCATCAGAGACTCACCAACATTGTTCAACCCAGACACAGACTGATGGCCCTGCCACCATCATTAGGAAGTTGTGGTCTGCTTGCGGAAAGTTTCAAAGAAAGCCAACATGCCCTTCCTAACGCTGGTGTTGTTCCCTTTGGATATCCTTGGCATCACGGTCGCACCACTGCTGCCCTGGTACTGAGATGTTAGAGGTGGAAAGGCAGCGGCGTCCATGGAGTTTGCCCTTTTGATCTTTGACGAGGACTCGTGCCACAACTTGGACCTTGGAGGAGGAGTCTGGGCGACCAAGCACTTCTGATACTGAACCTGAGACATGAGGAAAAACATAAATCAATCAGTTTTAACCAGGATGTGGCTGAATAAATCAGGATCACTTTTTGATACCTGGTGTTATTGGCCATGCTGGACTATCTATATATTTAATTTGTTGGTATTTCCTTCATTTCTAATAGCACATAGTGCTAAAAATAACAATTCTTTGATATAAAATGTTGAGTCTCCCTGTAAAGCAGCATCCATGACCAATTCTTTCATAAGTCTTTCATATTCTTTCATTAAAAATAAGCTTCAATTCAATTTTGAAATATTTTTTGAATTATCACAAATCTGCATTAGTTTGTGTCTTTATCTTGAACCGAAACATTTGTAGATAAGCATTTACATAGTTACACTCCATTACAAACGTTTCCTGACATCTTAAGAGTCTAGCAAAGTAATTCAACAAGATAGTTTCCTACCATACATGCAGCTTGAACCGCCTCTGAGAGGAATCCAGCGTCCGGTTCGCACCAAAACACGTGACATTCAAAACGTTGGGTGCCACTGTCCACGATCACGGCAAACGTGTGGTTGTCATGGCCCACCCCCAGGAAGGTAAGGAAGCGCACCTGAGACTCCCAAAGCGGCTCGTCGCCATCCTTAAAACAGTAGTTAGGGTCATTGCTGGTTAGGATATGGAAATCTGTCATATAGGACCTTACCTCACCCTTCCACAGAGACAAGACCTTATCAGTCACGTGGATGACGGCCGGCTCCCAGTCGTCTTTGTCTGTTGAGTTCATGATGCTTTCAATGGCTCTGTTCAACACCTCCATCCCTGCAGAGGGTCACACGAAAACATCGGTTTTAGTGGTGCGTCTTGGTTTAACACTTCAATTTTGTATTTAATTTAAAGCAGCGCTGTGCGATTTTTAGTCGAGCAACGTCAATGCACTAAACGTTGCAAAAGTTGCCATGTCCCGGTTTGTAGCAGTTGGACGAATTTTCCTGTTTCCAGACTTCCATTGTCTGAATGAAGGATGGATATCAATGAGGTAATGAATCAGATTGTGGATAATGAAATTTGATATGCGTTACGACGGCTTTGTATATAAAATAACTTTAAATTTGTTTTTTTTACCGTAATTCGGTAAACCAGCGCGATATGTAGCATGTTCACACCATCCCCAAGAAATTTTACAGTGAAAATAAAAATCACACATAACACCTCAAGTCATTCAACTAGTTTTAAGTTGTTGTGTCATCACAAGTTATTTTAGTAAAAAAATATTAAGGTACCCAAAACTGCTGCTTTAATCAAAATCCAGGAAACTTTTCAAATCCTAACAACATAAAATATACATTTTCATTCTCTATTTAGTGGCTGAACAAAAGAATACTTTGCCCTCAGTACACACACACAAATTTAGTTTCTATTGTATCGTGCTCAAATAAACGTATTGAACTTGTTGCCTTGGAAAAGGGTCCATTTTAAGTTTCAATTCAGCTCTGTCTCACCCATGGCTCTGGACACCGGCAAGTTTCCGATGTATTGCACCTCAAACTTCTGGACCTTCTTCCGCACTGCTTCCAGAAATTCAACTAGAACAAAACAGAAATTGTTTTCAAGAGTGAATCATGGAGTGCGAGATTGTCAAAAAAGCAAGAGAGTCACCTTGTCTTGGAAGGTCTTCGGGTGAGATACTTTCCATGGTGAGAGAGCGGGAAGGCCTTACCAGTGACTTATCTGACATCATCTGTTGAAAACATATTTTTCTTGGTTATGGAAAATGAAGAAAGACTTTATTTACTTAAAACAAATCAGGAATTAGACCTTGGAGCACATTCCGTGCAGCGCAGAGGCGATGGTCTTGGCTGGAGCGTCACAGCGGAACACATGACACTTCAACATGCAGCTGTCTTTATCACCCGCCACGAAAGCAAAGTCCCTAAACAGAAGTGATGGTCAATAGATCGAGGTTGAGTCAGTGTTGACATTTTATAAACAAAACTTTTTTATTTTAACCTATTCTTCAGAAAAAAACTTTCATTGGCATAAAAAGTATCAAAGCTATCTTTAAAATCCTTCTTTTCATTACTATTTAATTTCTAAAGATAATCCCTCAAAGTGATTTATACATATAAATATATAATTCAATTAAGTTATTTTAGGGTTTAATTCTATCTTGCATTGATTTCGTTTTTTATTCCCCAGTTTGTGTAACTGTGTAATTGTAAAGGAAATATTTGGTTTTAAAATGTCATGTATTTAATTCCATAGTTAATATTCAATACATTTTTTTTATAACTCAAAATATGTAATAATTAAATGCATTTATCTACTGTAAACAAAATAATTTAAAATATAATAGCATTTATATTAAGAATATCTAAGTTAAATAAATATAATTAGAAACAATGATTGTACTTCATTTGATTGACAGTTCATTTTTTCTTAATCCCATTGTTAGAACATCTTGACCCTGTTATCTCAGGGTCAAGGTGATCCGAAGGCCCTAAAACAAATACCACTGCATATGTATTTCTGGAAGCCAATGAGGTCGTACTATTGTGTTATAATGGGGAGGTAAGGGGAGAGTGATTACCTGTCTCTGTGAAAGCAGAGCAGTGAGGTTGCGTTGGAAAACACAGAAAGTGCAAGCATTAGTGCAAACGTGCGTTTGTATAAAAATCTTGGTCATGCAAAAACATCGAGCCGTGCACATTTGGCCAGCGTGTGAAAAAAAGCCCTCGTGATGAGAACAAGATGGAACAAAGTTAAGCAACGAACATTTTCAGTCTTTGGAAATCCAACTTTTGGAAAACAGGGGTTGGACAATGGATTTGAAACAGCAGTAAAGGTGGACTCCAGAGTAGTGCATGTTCTTCAACAGCTATTAAGCAACGAAAAAGCAAATCTAGGTCTATTCTTTAATTATAATGAACAGAAAAGTATGAACAGAGACAACATGCTCTTGGTTGTACTGCAAATAAAACAGTTGAGTAGCTCAACAGAAGTTAACGCTGTCCCTTGACGTGAAGTAATAGGTCCACAATGACATCTACCAATATAGGTATTATTTTCATCTATATTTTTGTGTTGTTGTTATTTATATGTACTACTTATAATGTTTTTTCATGTCGACTGTGCAGCGTTATAGCAATGACACATACCGGCCTGCTTTACTGCATTGATTTTTTTTTAATTTTTTTTGTCGACACCCCAGAAGGCCTGTGTTAAACTGGTATGTCACTTTAAGTTTTTCTTGGATTAATATAGGACCTCTGTTGAACTCATCAGTATGTATCTGTTTGTAGAAACTTTCTTTTAAATAGTTACATTAGAAAATGTACTCCAGCCCTGCCCACTTTTTTGGAGATTAAAGCTTTTTTATCATAACCACGCCCACTCCGTTGTGATTGATCAAACACCAAGGCTTGTCACTGCGTTTCATCTATCGTGGAAGTCTCCACCTCCAAGGGACTCGTTATATATACAAAGCAGGCATGATAACAGCTGGCTGGAGGAGGAGTGAAGCCATTATTACATCATAATTGACTCCGCTCTCATAAGCTCTTATTCTCCAAAATTTTAAACAGGGGAGAACTTTGTGAAGAAATAACTTCAAAACATGGTCATGATGAGTGACTTACTGCATCTTGGAGAAGAAGACTTCAACGTTTGAAACATGTAAGTGAGTCAGGAGAGTTGGGTTTTCACATTAGTTGCCCTTTAACGAAGCACTTTTTTGGAAAATGGCAGAGAAAAGATCAGATATATAAAGATGCTTTTTGTATGGAAAAGCACTTAAGGGTAGAGTTGAAACTCAACTACACTATAACTCAACTACAATTTTTTTTTTTTTTTTTTAGTTCATGTGACTAAGTTACAGTTTTTTATTCATTATTTTTGGGTCCCAAGGAGTCTTGGGGACAGAATCAGAGGGGGCTCACCTGCCATTATTGCAACCAACGCCCCAAACCCGGATGTTAATGATTGGCTGAGAGTGGAGAGGGGTGTGGTCTAACGGGTCCAAGAGTGACAAAGTGTCTTTCTTCAAAACCATCATCATCTCACGACCCTAAAGCAGACAAGAAAGTTAAAGAAGCAGGAAATAAAACCCGGCGTGTGGCAGATGTCTCACCTCCCCCCACGCTCCCAGCCTGTCTCTCTGCTCAGGGCTGTTGCTGTGAGACAACTGCTGGATGACGTTACTGACGGCAAGACTGCTGCGACCTGGCGACAGATCCTCCTCCTCTACTTGCAACCACCCCAGAGAGCGGACTGCAAAGCACTGGAGACAGACAGAGGAGGGTTCGTGGGTGACAAAGAAAAAAAAAACAGGACACAGTGAAAGATTAAAACAGATTAAATGAGATTAATGCTGCATAAAACTGGTATAGAGAGGTGGACTCGGAAAAAGGAGAGATTAGAGTAGATTAATACTCTGGAGCAGAAGACAGGCTGCTCTGACTAGACGTTTAAAACTATAGCGTGCTACATTCTCCCAAGTATCAGCATTTATTTTGTACGTCAAAAAAGATTAAGCTCTGAATGCTGAACAAGAAATCAAAAGGAATTTATGATCGCTGCAGAATCATTATCATTCATACCTTGGAATCACGATCTTGGCTGCTGAGAAATTCCTCATTCCAGGAAGTCCTATTAGAAGGGAAATTATTTGAAATGCACGGATAAAACGCATGCATTGTTTTTATTACCTTTCCTGTGGAGTGCTGTCAAGTTGCTTGACTGGAGTTTGATCACCAACTTCTTCCTGCTGAAGAAATATTGTGAGGTAACAGTTCACCCGCAGTATAGTTTTATCTCCGGATGGCCCCAATATTTAAGTTTTAACCTCTAGATGATGACTTGAAGCTTCACAGTTCTCACTCGAGGCAACAGAAAAAGAAAAACATCTGGACCCCACATTCACATTCGGGTGAATACTGAGGGTACATCATGGGTCATTCAAAATCTACATTTTAAATTCAAAGTAAAACTAAAATGCACTATTGCTTGTCAGACAAAAAACAAATCAGGACATCCTTGAACTCTACTCCCTTAGACTGGAAACACTTCATCAACTTTCATCTGATTTTCTTCCCATGAGCATGGGAGACATACTTTCTCCAACATTTATGGGGTATTACCCATAGTCAATGCCCAGTTGGACATCCCTGCAACACCTACAAAGAGAAGCAACCAGGAGAAATTCTGAACTGGCTTCTCTTCATGTGGAGAATGGTTGTGAATGGTTACACTTTTTTTCTTCAACACAACAGATCAATACAGAAGATCCTTGCACCTTTGCCTCGAGCTGCAGTTGTGCCGCGCCAAGTTTAGGATGCTGCCATTGGGTGGCTCCGGTAGGAACATGCCAGTAGTAGGTTCCGGTGGAGTCTTTGATGGTTCTCCACCCAGTGGGAAGATCGGGGTCCATAAGCAAGTTCTGGTCTGTCCAGATGTTGTCTGCAGAGTCATCATATCAGAGTCATCGCTGATAAAAATAAATTAATATTGATTTTAAGAAAAGAGGTGACGATCGGATTACGGTTTCATCAATCGATGTTCTCTGACTCGACATTTACGGCCAAGGTGACACCAGTCTGGGCGGACACGTGAAAATGTTCTCAGCAAAAGCATGGTGCGCAATATCCAAAGAAAGGTGACATAGTTCCTTCTTGGTTGTGATACTTTTATTAACCATAAATCCTGATTTTATTACGACTAGAAAAATACTCTTTGAATCGTTATTGGATCTACATGATGTCAGCTACAGTCCTGATGGGAAGACTGCATTGAAACTGAAGAGGATCTGAATAATGAATGAAGCCTGTGAGATCGGAAAAGCTCAATCAGCAGGGCCAGAAGAAAAACTCATCAGCTGTGGGGTTTCATTTTTATAATCAATTTTGTCTGTTGGCCGTCACTTCTTCATCACAGTTCAGAACAAAAGATTAGCATGATGGTAACAAACAATGAGCTTTTAGGAGATTTTCTCAATCATAGTTATTACCATTTAATGTTACAGTATCGTGTTTCTTAAGGGTACTATTTCAATAGGTGACCGCCATATAAACTGAACCAAACTAAGTTGAACCTGAAACGGTATTGAACTATACCCCTGGTTGGCATCAGATCTAATTGCAATAGTTCTAATTTATTGTATTGTAAATGACAAGAGCGACAGCGCTTTTGTTTGTTGAAACACTCTTCTTTTCTAGGGATGAATAGAGCATACTATCATAGAGTAAAAGCTGTGCTTAAATAAACTTTTTGTGAATCAAGCACCTCACAAATACAATTGTACTTTACACATTGTCATTGTAACAGTTTGTATTCCGCCAGTATTATTAAGGTCATCATGGTACTGAGTATTGAAAACCAATCTCTACTCGTTTTCTTCCTGCCAAAACACATCCTGCAACTTGCAGTTGGTACAGTGTGTTGTCAATTCCACCATAAATAGTGGTTATATGCTTCAACTGTCACTCCCTGGGTCAGACTATAGCGGATCATCAAGTTCTCTGGTACATATAACTGTTTATTTCTTTCTTTATTACAATTTTTTTTTTTTAAATGAATACATTCTAATAAAGCTTACTTACATAAAGAGTTTGCATATTTTTCTTATAAATATCAATATAAATATAAATTAAATGTAGTTGAAGTAGAATTGTGTATGATTGAAGGTGTACAATTATATAAACTTACAAATGTACTGTAAACTGACGTAAAGTACAAGATAAGATTGACATAAATTGAAATATATAAATACATTTAAAATAATTAAGCAGTTACAGGTTATAATGGAAATTGTGAACAATATATTGAATTATTTCCACAGTTTTTGAGACAGTTGAAATGTAAAACATGTATGTTAAGATTATGGGCCAGCATAGTATTGCTGACTGTTTCAGTCAGACTGAAAACATGCTTGTCTTTGGGTGTATTTGTGTGTGTTCTGTGAGAGACTGGTTCTCTTTCAAGCCTGCCTCACATCATCTTTCCAAGGTAGCTGGGATATTTGAGGAAAATAAATAAAATAAAATATGATAAATTATCATTATAGAATTATTATCCGAGTTTTCAAAGGTATTCAGTTTGTCTGGAAATGTTATGTACATGGCAACCCAAACCTCGGCTATTAGAAGAAATATTTACATGTTTATAAAGTATTTGTACAATTCAATCTGTTAATCATGATTCAGGGTTCAATTGATAAATATCCTACTACTGATGTCTACTGTCTGAAGGTGGATTTCATGACCCCTCTCTATCCAATGACCTTCATCCCACTGCAATTTCTCTGTGTCCATCCATGAGTGCGTTGTTTGACCTTATTTAAAAACCAGGTCATGTGCAGCGTCCAGCTACAAATGACCAACATCCTGGAATAGGGTCAGACTTTTATTCAAACGTCCAGATCTCCTCCTCTCGCTCTTTCATCAGAGCGTGTCAGCAAACATAAGACTAATCTATCCTGAAGTTTGGTTTAGATCATCAACACATTGATGGAAAGTAATACCACAACAAGTTATACAAGTATACTGTACAGTGGAAACTGTGAAAGTAGGAACAGTTTGAGGGTGACGACTGAACCGATCAAGCTTTAAAAGTGTTTTCTTACCGTCATAGTTGACAATGATGATGGCTAGCATGTAATCTTTGCCCATCATAGCTCCACCCTGCAATATGTGTTATTTCCAAACAGCTGATCACACACTAAAAACACACATACACACACTGTCTTCTTAAAGGCCCAGGTGAGAAAGTCTAACCCCTCTATCTATCCCGCCTTCTGTCTCCAGATGTCCTGTCTGTCGCTGTAATGGGACCATCAGTCCTCCTCTTCACTTCCTTTTCGTCCCACCGTCCGCTTTATCTCCTCTCTGTGCACGAAAGGATGCTATTTTCCTCCTACTCTTCTCTCCTCCTCTCCTGGAACGGAGGCAGCATCCCTCCCCGCCTCCCCACCCCCTTTCGACTTACCACTGACGTCATAACTCCCTGCCCTGCTGACGATCTGACGCTCGCCCTTCAATGTGCAAGTAAAGGTGTTCAAGCGCATGTCTGTCTGCGAGAACGTCCGCAATGTCCCCACGACCCCCTTTGTTAACGACATTCAATCCTGATCAGTATTATTTTCATATTTTCATCAGACTTTTCATATACAAAATAACGTGTTATATTCTCTTGTTTCTAATTGATATCAATATTCTTATTAAAATAATTGTTGCAGGTCTAACTTTTTTGTTTTGTACTATTAAAAGGGGTTTACAAATTCGCATATTAAATGTTAACAGGTACCTTAAATATCGCCTTTTTAAAGCAATTATTTAGATTATTATTTTCCCCTTTATTTTCTATTTTTTCGATCGCCTTTGCGTCAGGTAGCCACGTGTCCCGGAAATGACGCAACGACCCAGTGCTGTAAACGGAAGTACAACATTTTACCTCAAAATAATAAGAGCATTTTTGATTAAATCATTTTTTGAGGAAGGACCTGGAACATTCATGAATATACCGTAAAACTGTGCATAGTATATCAAAATTATTTTAAATAGAAAATTGATATCAAACAAGTGTCGTACAGCGTTTATTTCAAATGTATACCCTCTTGTTTTGAAATAAGTCCGGAAATGATTGTTACATGTTTAATACAATAATACGAAGTCGAGACTGTAGTCACTTTATTTTAAAAACAAACTCGGTTAGAAAGTACATTTAAGATATTTATTAAGTATAAAGTCTAAAGGTTTACATTACATTTTGTTCTTTTGTTGTATGAGGTGTCGTCAGATCCGCTGTTAGCTTTTTAGTTAGCTTTGTCTGTTTACCTTCAGCTAAGTTAAAATAACACCGGCACAGTATGGAGGATATGTTTGTCAAACCAGGTAAGAAACTAACATCTCTACTGTAAATCTACGGTTATCGAGTACGTCCATTTAGTCTGAGCAAGAAAGACTTTTGTTCTGTTCTAAGGAAACTGGCTAATAATTTGTTTGTTCAATATACCTATGCATACACATGCTATATATATATATATATATATATAAAGCAATACTTAACTTAAAAATAGATATCTTGGATCACACAATTTCCAAGATGAAAAGCAAAATAAATACTTGAAAAAATAGTGACGGTCATACAGCAGTTACAAGTTTAGCTTTTGGACAGTTTTGATACTGCTGTTTACCAACGTTTTATTGCCTTTTCACCTATTCTCATGTCTATTTAAAGCAGGCATGCACGAAAGGGATTTCAGGGACGATCTCACTTACTATGTAATCGGATTCCACGTGTCCCATCATGACTGTAAAATTCAATACATGTATAAATGGGAATAATAAATAGATTTTCCAACATCACATCTGCTTCTCTGTATTTTTAGGACCACACCAAAATTAGGTTCCGGTGCCCGTAAATGGCAGCGATACGACTGGACATAAAACAGTATAAAACATAAGTAAAACCATTATAATGGGTGTTGCCCCTAAAGTAGGACTGAGCCGGAAGAGACCACTGATCTGGTTTAAGTCAGGCATGTTGTTGTTGAAATACTGTTTATTGCAGCTAACAGAGTGGGTTTGCCCTGAAAAGAGATGTTTCTTTCAGAGCTATTCATGGTCAGGCTCCTCCTTACATCACTGATCTGATCCAACCTTACACCCTAGCTCGGGCTCTGAGGTCTGTGGATCAGAATCTACTTATGGTTCCACGCACACGGCTCAGGACCAGAGGAGAGAAATCTTTTCAGGCTGTTGCTCCTAAGCTTTGGAACGATCTTCCTCTCTCTTTGCACTTGATGGAGTCTACTGACTCCTTTAAGAAACACCTTAAGACGTTTCTATTTGTTCAGGCTTTTCCTTGATTTTCTGGAACTCCTGTTGCGTTTTCAGTTTTATCTTGACCTTTAAAGTATATACTTTATTGAATATTGTTTTGATTGTTTAAGCGCTTTGTGACCCTGGTCTGGAAAAGCGCTATATAAATAAAAATGACTTACTTACTTACTTATATTATGTGAAAAATGTTATCAAAGTAGTCCACCTGGGGGCTTGAGAACCTGTTTGCATCTACATTGTGTTTGAGATTTCTGATTAAATAACTAATGTGCTTAAAATGTAAATGAAATTTCACAATATAATTTGGCTTGTTGATGATCATCCCCTCCCTCTTCTAGGTAACCAGGAGCGAGGATGGAACGACCCACCTCAGTTCTCCTACAGCCTGCAGAAGAGTCACGGAACACAGAAAAACCTCTTGAACAAAAGAGCACCTCCACCTGGTGAGACTAATGTTTGATTCACTTTTAAAACTTTTATTTTAGTTTCAACCCTTAAATCTGATATAACATTTGTCAAAATGTTATTAACATTTGTGATTTTTAGGTGCCGGTGCCCCACCCATGATGACCCCACCTACAATGTTTAACCCCCTCGCTCCACCCCCAGGCATCAAGACTGCACCTTCAACAGGTAAGAGCAAACAATTAGAGCAGAAGAAATGTACCAACGGCTTTATTAAAAAGGCCTGTGTTGCTATGACGATGTCATTTCATGACTAGATGGGCCACCGCCAAGCTGCCATGCTACACCCCCACCTGCCTCCATGAGGAGTCGGAAGGAAGAGGACAATAGCCAATCGGAGCCTGAGCCTGATGTAGAGAGTGTGATGAAGGTTTTAGAGTGTGCTCTTGCTGCCTGCAGAAGGAGTGTCTCAGTGAGTTTGTGTTGAACATCTTTAATGACTTGTAATGAGCGACTTTCAGAACCTATTTATCTACCATGCAGGACCAGGTGTGTAACGACATGGGGAAGAGACTACGCCTCCTGCAGGACAGCTGGCAGTCAGGACGACTGAGTCTCCCTGTGAAGAGACGAATGAGGAGCCTGTCTCTTGGTAAACCCTCGTATACATCTTTGTCCCTGTCAGTCCAGGATCAGGGAAATCGTGATTCTTCAACCACCAAATGTCATACAGTCAATCATTCATTTACTGTTCATCCCACATAAAATTGAATGAGACCTGAAGTGACATTACATAATCGGGTATACAAATAAGATTGTGTTTTTGAATGCAACCCACGTGTGCTGGCTGCTGATATTTCTATATTATGTACTACACTACTGATGTACCATAGTTTTGGTCTTAATCAGTTCACCATAAAAACATGGACAAGTAGCTTCTACGCGTTCTCTTTTCTTCCATTTTTTGCATCAGTCTATTTCAATCTGACAGCCTAAAAAACTTGGCAGCGGTAAAAATACTTAAAGATTTGTCATCATTAGCGCAATATGTAGAAAACGGACAAATGAGTGATGATGACAACCTATGAATTATTCAATTTCGAAACTACAAAAGTAAAGTTATAACCTAATTTCAAAATAAATTGAGACAAGACTTATTTATTTTAGTTACAGGTTCCAGTTTTGACTGCTCAAGGATATAACCTGATCTATCTTGAATTCATTAAGTCCCAGTATGTTCCATGAGTGTAAGAATGTCCCTGCTCGCCAACTGCCGCTTTGACCCTTATGGGACATGGTCATGGTAAAGGCAACATAAAAGAAAGTTGAATTGTATTTAAGTGTGATGGTTCTCTGCATATAAACTAATGAAGCTAAGAGAAACTCTTGTGTCTCTCTCCAGAGTTGCAGTCTTGTAACTGGGACTTGGCTGATGACATCCATCGCTCACTCATGGTCGATCATGTGACGGAAGTCAGCCAGTGGATGGTGGGCGTGAAACGACTGATCGCTGAAACACGGAAACTTGACCCAGAACTCTTGGTATTGCTCAAGGACAAGAAGGCTCCTCCAGAAGAAGCCCAGGAGGTTTCAGACCTGGTCGAGGATTCAGTCTCCGTCTCCTGAGGGTTTTCATCACTTTTGAAACTTGACTAGTAATTGAAAAATAATTAACTCTGGTGGTGGCTTTGACACCAAACCTGTGGGAACAACTCCATAGCCCACAGTGTTAATCACACATTTCCACTCATCAGAGCTCGGTTGTGAGTGTTCCCACACATTTCTTAAAAAGAAGACTCGATTGAGTTTACCTCTTGTTTGAGGATTCAGTTTCCTTCTCTTGTTTTTATAAGGGTTTCTATATTTTAAAGAGCAGGGATTATTTACCGTAGGTAACAACTTCTTATTTTCCTCCTTTTTGTTTAGTGTTTGAATTCTCAACTTAAGTGTGGTAAAACAACAAGGAAGCCCATGTGTGTGATATTCTTTGTGAGGGTATTCAACATAATAATGAAAGGATTACTACTATAATCATGTAAAGTGACGGTGCAGCATCTGTAACACCAAAATAAACTCGGTAAACATGGATGTGCAGTGAGAGCTTGAAATGGGGTTTTTAATAAAACATGAGTGTATTAAGATGAATCTACTGCTTGGGTGAATGTTAATGGTACACAGTAAAAAGGAGCAGGACATCAGAACATTTCTGATTGTTATTGGACATTTCAAAGCAGACAGAGGACACACCATGGTACGTCACAGGTTTTTACCAAAAAATGTACAGCCCGACCATGCCTTTCCCATTTTGGAAAAAATAAACCAAAATATAATCTTTGTTAAACCATCGTAGATCGCTGTCAATGAAATTAGTTTCATGTTATTCAAAATTTAGGGGATTTTAAGCTTAAACATCTTACCAAAATTCTTAGTTTTGTTTTAACTAAACGGTTAGTTGAAAGCTTGTTTTTGTGGTTAAAACACCAGAGTCACTACAAAGTTGCTGAGGATTGTGGAATTTTGGGAAGGCCTATTTTACGGTTTAATAGGTGATGCACCCTTATTATCAGTTTTACAACAGCAGTCGAATCATACACGATTATTGTTTTGTGTACTTCATATACAGTACAACATTAACAATGATTTCAAAAATGTTATATATAATGGCTGGAAATTATACTTGTATTTAAATATAAAAAGTTATTTAGTGTTTATATATACAGTATATATATATATATATATATATATATATACACACATACGCTGTATACACACAAACAGACATGATGTTGTGAAAACTGGAGCTTTAACGGTAGTAAAAATGTTAACCAAAAGAATCGGTAGGTAGTTTAAATAAGCCCGCTTATGTCGAATGAGCCTTTTTGAGAAGAGATAAAATATAAATCTAATCGGGATAAATGAACAAGTGTGATGTAATTAGATATCATTTTCAGTAGCCACTTCTGACCAGCAGGGGGAACCGGAGGCACTTCAGTACTGCATATCTGCAACTAAACCAATTAAAATTAGATGATGAGAATCATTGTGACATAGTGATAGTCTGCAGTCGAAAATCATCCAACAATGGAAGTGATTTTCATTCATCAAAAAATAATTGTGACTGGAATCCTCCCTTCTGTCAAGTGCAGTGGCCATCATATGTGTTCCAGTCCAGAGGTGGTTTAATCTCAGGTGTCACACTAAAACACCCACACACCTGCCACTGTTCTGCTGACGTTATGAGGTCTTGATGACGGAAGCCCCCTGGAGAAAACACTGAGCAGCATTTGCATTGTGCTGAAGCTAGTTTATGCAATTTTGACAGCATTATTACATTTTATCTTCTCGACTGCTTCTTCCAGTTTTACTTTCCAGCTCCAATGAGGGGATGCAGTTACCATGGTGACCGTGTGTGTGTGTCTTGGCGTCGGATTGGTTGGTGGGGGAGTGGGCGGGTAGGTTGGGCATCCACGATTGAGACCGGAGCGACAGAGACTCACTTCTACTCTCTGCTTGCCTTTTTTCACTTCTTCTCTATGATCTTCTCCCATCTTCTTTCACTTCTTCGCTGAGGTATCTCACTGATATCACACTTTTTCTCAAAACTCTGGTTTCTTCTCCACACCTGCCTCCAATCACCGCCTCACCTGTCTTTCGCCCAAAAAAAAACTCCCGGCACACATCCTCATCATAGACCTCAGAGGAGAAGACGGACAGGTCGCCCACCTGACCCTCGCCCACCCGGGTCATCATGGCAACGGTCATCTGCACTCGCTTCACCGAAGAGTATCAGCTTTATGAAGAGCTGGGCAAGTAAGTAACAAAAGTCATAAAGTTGATTAAGTAGGACGTTTTGTAAATTAAATTGTGTAAAATGTCGCTCATGTTTTACGAAACCCATTTTTAACATCTATTTATAAAACAATGATATTTCTGTCTTACCACTGGAAGCCACTTTAAGTAATTGATTTAATTAAATGTATTGTTTTAAACAGCTAATTGCCGATATGTAATTTACATGAATGTAAAGATAATGGTGAAAATATCCATGTCTTCCTTTCTATGTAATAATGGATTCATGACTGTAATGGTTTGATGGATAGAAGTGTAACACCTTTCTGACCTCATCCCACTCACTGCCCACCCACACACACACACACACACTGCTATGTCTCTTACATAACAAGCGGGTGGGTGGTGGAATTCATCTTTCATAAGAAACAGAAATGATTCCTGATAATCTTAAGATTAAAAAAAAAAAAGATGTTGAGATATTAAGAAAAAAATGCTTCACTCCCAAGCTTGCTTTTTCCCACAATGCACCAGGGCGTCTCAGGTTTTCCCAGACCTGTAGGTTTTATGTAGATTATGTAACACCATTTTCAATATTCATCCAGCTGCTGATTCAATTCCAGATAAAAGGGAGCAACGGCATCGGGTTTTGAGCTCAGAACCTAAATCCACAATTTCCCAAGACGAGATATGGACTTGAAGTTTTAGGCTTACTCAATATCTGGCTCATTTAAATAGTTCTCACTCAAGGACTTCTCGACTCAATCCTGCAGGTTTTACTTCCAAGCTTCCGTTCAAACCCCCCCTCCCTTGAGACATCCAAGCTACAGCGCCAGAACGCTCGCCAGTATTGTTCAAAAATTGCTGAACTGATTCCTTATGAAAGGATCGTCCATCCTACGGTGTAATAGAAGCAGCGTTGAGTTGGTTTTTGTAGTCCAGGTATTTTGTTCAGATGATCACAAAATATAAGATGACGAAACCAGATCTACCCAGTCCTTCTTCTCCAGAAGCCTTGTTCTTTGAAGCTCTGTGGTATCGTGATTAGCAATGCAGGCTCACAGCAACGATCTTGAGGCAACTCTTCCTTGCATGAATTTCCTCAAGGCCCTCTGAGAATGGTTAAAACTAAAATGAATACCATTTAAGACACTAAAAGCAATTGTCTCGATCCGGGGCCAAAATGATATTGGTTTAATCGAGATGGTTAAATTAAAAAAAAAATGGACGACTGATGCCTTATACAATAGAAAGATATTTCCTACCGGTCCACAAATGTATCCATTTCGGTACATGTGGGGTAATAACCATGTTCTTTACCATGGTTGACATTCATTCAGGCCATCATTAACCACCTGGTTATACCATGGCGACTCGGCTCCAAGAATCTTGAGACAAGCATCTCATGTACGACTCCAGTGCATAATGACATATGTTCATGAAGCAACATGAATATCACAAGCTTTTATGTAGTAATCAAAATACCTTTTACATTGTAGCTGAAACAAAGGTGTATTGTCTCTTAAAGATGTACACGTATCGGGGCTCTTACTGTATCTTTGAACCTACAACCACCAACTATTAGCCCGATGGTAGCAATAGTATCGATAAAAGAACTCTTTTAGAACAATCTTATCGATAAAAGAACTCTTGTAGAACAATAGTATCGATAAAAGAACTCTTGTAGAAATAGCTCCAACATGCTCTAGCCACCTCAGTTGTCTTCTTCTAGAAGAGAACTGGTTCTACTCCTGAAGTCTCTCCTGTATGTGTGTCAGACTGCATATGGAAAACCTAGTATATGTCCATCCGTTTCTAAAAAGCTGCTAAACACAGGTAAGATTAGCAAATTTACGCCCCAGCTCGGGCTCTGAGGTCTGTGTATTAGAATCTTCTGATGGTTCCACATACACGGTTTAGGGACAGAGGAGAGAAATCCTTCCAGGCTGTTGCTCCTAAGCTTTGGAACGATCTTCTCTCCCTCTGCGCTTGATGGATCTACTGACTGCTTCAAGAAACATCTTAAGGCATTTTTCTTCGTGCAGGCAATTGCTTACTTACTTAATTACCATCAATGGACATGTTTAACAGTTGGTTCAGCTCTTTATTCACCCTGATCCGGAGTCCTCCTGGTTGAAGACAACGCTCTTGCAGAAAAAATATTAAAAAGTGTACTACAGCAATGATTGTGTTTCCAGGGGAGCGTTCTCTGTGGTGCGGCGTTGTGTGAAGGTCCTGTCAGGTCAGGAGTATGCCGCCAAGATCATCAACACCAAGAAGCTGTCAGCCAGAGGTGAGACGACCTGTCAGTCATATTTTATTCTACCCGTTCTACGACATACTGTATATCAAAACCTCATTTGACGCTATCATGTTTTTAGGATCATCTATAAATACCAAAGTTTTCCCCACAACAACACTGTAATTTCCTTTTTAACAGTTTATTCAACCATCCAAAATAACAAACAAGAGCAGAGGGAAGTGGGAGGAACCAATGTTATTTCTCACACGACCAAAGTTGTGAATTTCTCACCGTTAAATCTCTGTCAAGAGCTTCTAAAATTTAACTCCCCGCTGAGATATGAAAAAGCTGATGAGGAGTTTCCCTCTGTGGTAAGGATTTTTTAATACACTCTATTACAACGAGATTGATGCTTCTGTTGGTCGCAGATCCAACTTTAATTATAATTTTCAAATAGAGATTGAGGCTTTATTTGGTGCAATATTCACCCACCAGCACTAGATCTACAAACAATATTTTGCCCTTAAATCCAAAACCAAATTGTGATTAGATAGTGGAGTTTATAATGGACACGGACATGACTAGTAATCCGGGCTATAATAAAAAATGATCAGCCCAACTGAAATGGAAATTTAGAAGAATACTAACAATCCAAAGCTAGTCAACTGGACTCTGTAGGGTTTGCGGAGACGTTTCAGTTGCCTTCAAAGGGTGATTTCTTTGCTTGTATTTCATTCTTTAACTAAAGTTCAGACATCTAATATCAAAACCCAACTCTCCTGACTCACTCGCATGTTTCAAATGTTGAAGTCTTCCTCTCCAGGATGCAGTAAGTCCCTCATCATGACCATGTTTTGAAGTTATTACTTACTAAGTTCTCCCCCGTCTGAAATCCCAGTGAACGAGAGGTAACGATAGCTGTGACCATTATCTGTAATAATGTGCTTCACTCCTCCCCCAGCCAGGTGTAATCACACCCTGCTTTGTTTATACAATGAGTCCTTTGTAGGTGGAGACTTCAGGGATTGATTACGCACAATGACAAACCTTGACTCTTTAACCAATCACAGCACAGTAGGTCTGGTTACAGTTACGACATTTCATCTCTGAAAGTGTTTTCAGTAGGTGCTGCCTTATAAACAACATTTTGATTTGATGCCAAGGGACATTCTGTAAGCGAGCATGCTGGTTCCCAAGCCCCCTTAAATTGAGTCAACAACCAGCTGCTCTTCCATGAGCCACTGTCAAATGACTGAGCTCCTTGACTTTCCTTCTTAACTCTAGGTATAGTGGATGATGGTAACAAGAACTTTTTTTGTAAAGCTCCACTGAGAACACTCATTGGAAGACCTCTGAAGAATAAACCGGGTGAATTCAAACAGCCATGATGACTCAATAGCAGTCAAACCGGCGCCCCAGTGTGTTGCAATGCAGACCTTGACCTCTGACAAACAGTCAGAAACATCCAACACAAAAACCGAGAATCATCTCTGATGATTGCTTTTTTTATATTCACAGTTCTGGGTTTTGAGATTTCCTACGGTTGCCTAGCAACACCTTGGAAAGTTGATAAAGAATGCGGGTGTGTGTGTGTGAACATACTGGTGTGCACAATGAATCAAACGGCTGCAAAAGATTTATGTTAGCCACGATCAGCTGATGAATCAGTATTTATAACTTTCCCAAAATGAGAGAAAACAATGTCTAGACACGGATTAGACGCATCATAAAAAGTTGTTCCGGACATTTAAACCAAAATGTTCCAGCATAGCAGGAAATAAGCCTTTAAGTAGCAACTATAAACATTCAACAATCAAACAAGCTGAAAAATAGTATTATTACAGTGCGTGAAGTAATGATTTTCTCATATCTTGACCTTAAACCTGATTGTCATTAAAAGCTGATTGCTGATTTCTTACGTTTGTTTTCCCTGCGTGAGTCTTCTCTAAGCGACATGGTGTGTTCACTATCATCAGAATATTCAGTTGGCAAACTTTCTCTTGGATTCTTATTGTCCTTCTGTTCACTTCACTGACTGGATCAGTCGCCTGCAGCTCAGCCTCAGTCCACTGTGGAGGGTTCCGAGCAGAAGACCACCTCTTTGATTTCAGTGTCATGAATCTTTCATTTTACACTATTTAGAACTACTGAGTGCATGTGTTTGGAATCAGATATGTTTATTATCTGGATCCAAATCAGATCGATTAACTAAGTCATATCTTTGTTTTCAGATCACCAGAAGTTGGACCGCGAGGCTCGAATCTGTCGTCTACTCAAGCACCCCAATATTGGTGAGCCAAAAACTCAAGCATGAACTAAAATTGGACAGCATCGTTTATAGTGCACTTTTGTGAGTTTAACGTGTTTTTTTTTTCTAAAACTGGTTCTATTGCCAATTTCCCACTAGAGTCGATCGATTCATCTTTACCACCCAGTAACAGAAAAGATGCTCTCCAACTGCATAGATTTAAGTTTTCCTGTTAACCCTTGTGTTATATCTGGGTTATCAAGGTGGACGACCTCTCTTGCTTCCAGAAAATACATTTGCAGTGGTGGTTGCTCAGCTCGACCCAGAGACAAAAATAAAAAATATTCTTCCATTTAATATTATAATTTCGATTCAGAGACTTTACATTCAAAAGTATAAGAAGTTACAATTTGGTATAGTGGTATATTTTTCCACACCTGCACTGTTAGACACTAGTTAAGCTAACAAATTAACCATTTATTCACTGCAGCCCCTGAAAATGTATGACAAGGTCCGATATATTTAATGTCAAGGAAACCAGATCACTTCCTCAAATGTTATTGTTTGTATAGCTTTGATAATATAGTTAAGATTGATCAAATAAAATCAGATAAAAATGTCCCAAATTCACTGTGAAAGTCACAATGCATTTGTATAAAAAAAAAATATAATCATTTTTAATATTTCTATTTATCATGTGTTACAAGGTTAAGTTAACAACTGTCTAACTAAGTAAGCAAATCAATCCAAACAAGTGGGTACTTTCTTGGTATCTGCTGGAGACCTTGGCACCTTCAAGTGTTTGTCTAATGTCTTTCGATGTATGTGATGTCATTGAAAGAAACACTGTCTTACTTTTACAAATAACATGTAGATGTAACTGGGCTGTATTTAGATCTTCAGGAATCATCATTTTAAACTATATATTACTTAAGGCCATTATTTTAATAATGAAACAGGAGACCATCTGGTTCAAAAGAATGTCAATCTTGATTGAATACTTACCATGATAGTTCTTTGATATCTGACAATATTCTAAATCATTATTTACGAGTTGGTTTTCCTTATGAGGGTTTAACTGCCATGTTGAATCTGTCTATCAGGGAAAGCTTGTTTGTTCTTGTCTAGAAAAATGATCTGGCAGATTATGGATGGTTCTTTTGTGCGTTGTAGACGTCTAGAAGTATGTCTATGATCCCTACTTTAAATGACAAGTGTATTCTAGTGAATTGTGTGATGGACTAGTATGAGTTGAGTGTACAACTCCAAACTTGTCAAGGAGACAGTGTGACAGGAACGAGTGTTCAACTACTAAGCTTGCACAAAAATAAACAAGTTATAGCTTATTGCATCCAGACATATTTTTTTCTGGATCAAATTCTTATTAAAAATGAATGAAGATGAATTATGGAGCTGTTGGCGTTACTCACTGCAACAAGGGCATAATCACTAATTCATCTGCAGATATTATCACCACAGAGACAAGGGTTGTTTTTCTACATGTTGTGTACTATTTGGAAGTACTCGAAGTGGCTGACAGTATTCTATTTATTGGTCGTTCTGATGCTCTCAGTTCGGAGAATTCATCTAAACGACTGTGGGTTTGACGGGAAAACCAGTGGATTTATTATTAATGTGAAATAGACAATCCGATGACGTCTGAGAAGGTTTGTTGATGGAACACAACTGATTTTAAAACGATACACAAGTTAATGAATGTTAGTTTTGATGAAAAAGGTCAACTTTAATTATCCTGATTAACGATCGCTCCTGTTGTTTTCTTTTTTTGATTGACGGAATGTATTGAAGGAAAAATGTCACCCTTGTCTGCGTATTTAAACGATGTTTTCTCCTCCATTTAAAGGGCTCAATGTCAAGGTAGTGGAGCCACCCGTTTATCACGCCATACACTGCTGCCTACTGGTCAGCAGTTGTAATTGCAAAAAATATAAAAAGGTTTAAAACTAAGATTGGCCAGAGGAGATTACATTCCTTCTATTGTATCTAATGTAAGTGAAGTGACCATCTGTCACCACAACTGTCAGAATGTCTCTGAGCTACTCACAGTCCATGTTGTGACAATTGTTCAGTCTCTATGATGAATTAACAAAAAACATTTCTAAAATATATTTAAACATATGACCAACATTCAACTATTTTCTGACCTCAGACAAATCCTTATAAGTATCAACTATTTCTTGTAAGCAGGTGTCATTTTGTCATACGGTAGAAGGTAGAAAACCAATATATAGTAACCAAAAAGAGCGAAAGAAATTGTAAGAGCTTCTTTCTTTTTGTGATTTCAACTTTAACTTTTCAACTTTAAATACTAGAAATTATACTTGTAATATATATATATATATATATATATATATATATACATATATTCCATAATATCAAAGACATTGTTTTATTAAATAAATGATCACACTTTTTTTTTATTTTCAATAAATATGTCTTTTTTATTTTATTTGATCCATCTCCTTATTTTATTGCATATTTGTTATTTTTTTAATACATTTTGACATTCTTAAGGTTTGTGAAATTAACTGACAGAGAGCATAGGGTTTTCAAAGATTACCATAAAATCGTTGTGACAACTATTCTAGTCCCTGAGCTGCATGAACTAGAATCTCAAACACGGCATCGTCTGCAGCCACGTGCGGATTCAAAATTTTCCCAACTCCCCAGCGATTTCGCGACTCCAGAATTGTTTGCAGTCAAACCTCCTCAGACTGAAGGTGCCGAAAGAAAATCCACCCGAGAACAAACTGAAGCACAAACAAAGTGATGTGGAGTCAGTCAGGTGTTCATAAGTGACCTCACATGGACCGAAGGCACCAATCAGGAGGCAGCAGCTGAACTGAGCATCCAATGTGAGCGCTGTGTGGGCAGGTGATGCTCTACAGATACAGAGGAGTGTTACATAACTATGTGTTCGTGCGTGTGCGTGCGAGGTTGTGTGAGTGTGTGTAGGCATGCACGCTTGTGTGCACGTGTGTATGTGTTGCTAAGCAACAGTGTCCTTAGGTGAAGGCATCAAAACCCTCTCTCGTCCTCCTACACACACGTGCACGCACACACACACACCTGTGTTGAGGCACTCAGAAAGAAATAATCAGGATTCTCGAACACTCCTACACAGTACAGCAGTGGGATCAGTGTGTGTTAGCATTGTGTGTATTTGTGTGTGTGTGGGCAGCATCTTCTTCTATTTCCTCTGTTATACATCCCATTATACAATAAATGCAGTTTTCACTTTCAGAGTTGTGGCTGCAGAACATCAGACGCCTCCAGACGAGCTCATTAAATACTTTTAGTCTGGATGACTGAGATTTCAATCTCCTGTTGCACCATAATTTGTTTGACAAGTTTCATCCTAAACATTTCTCCAATCCGTGAAAGTAAACTTCAGATGAACAGTTTCAAGAACCTCATTGTGGTCAGACATTGATACTAAACAAAAAACAACTTCTCTCTTCCAGTCAGGCTACATGACAGTATTTCAGAAGAGGCACATCATTACCTCATCTTTGACCTGTGAGTATAAAGATCCGATTTAATCTCCATCATCGCCATCATCGTTATTGTCTTCCTCTTCTTCATCTCCAACATTCTCTGTCTTTCCGCTCCGCATGTCCAGACCATCTGTCCTCTCTAACTTTCACTCCAAACTTCATGAGCCGTCTCTGGACTAATTTCGGATCTTGTCAGACGTTGGCTCTAGTTTTTTTCTTCTCCCAATGAAGCCCCAAAATCTTCATCTCTTGATAGTTTTTCCAGTAAAAGAGTATACAAGAGATATTTTTTATCAATAGTTGTTTTGGGCGTCAATATTGTAAATCAACAACAGGAAGATGGATGTTCTAGTGGTACACATATGTAAGTAATATTTAGTGTCATTCTTTTTTATTTTGTCAAAGTATTTAACAGTTTTCAGTTAAGTGTTTGTGTATTTCAAAGGTAATGGAAACTCAGGTGCTGACACTTCTACATCTGTCATACATAACACATGATACATCCTTTATTGCTATCATTCTTGCCACTCATCTTATGTCAAGTTGTCTCTATGTCTATTGCTCCTGATTTTACAAAAACATTTCTATCACCATCTTTTCCTCCACTTCCTCCGTACTATCCCTACAACTCAATAAATCAGAAGCATTGTCCATCGAGACTCCTCCATAATCTGTCCATCACCAGGGCAAAGAGACATCGGTTGATCTTTTTGTTTTGTTAAAATGACCTTTAAATGCGTGTAAAATAAGCACATATCACTCGTAATTTCTAAAATTCAATTCCCCACCTAGTTTGATTGACACATGGTAGCAATGTTGGACAAAGAGGAACCTTTGCAATCATCACGCTATTGTGTTTTCTTTTGTGATTTATGACTGTAAGTGTTAACTCGCCCTCAGTTGCCAAATATTTAAAAGGTTTTTAATCCTGATGTGTTTAATTCAGGGTCACTGGAGGAGAGTTGTTTGAGGACATCGTAGCCAGAGAATATTACAGCGAAGCAGATGCAAGGTGAGGCACTGTGATGTAGCTGTGGATTGCAATAAGAAAAACTATAAATGAATTACCCTCTAGGATGTATTGCATATTGCAAAAAGAGGTTGGGATGTTGGAAACGGCTGCTCATTCAAGCGTAAATATAATTGGGCTCATATGTTCAAAGTCAGAACGTTGTTTTTTTCCATGTGACACACGATGGTGCCAGAGAATGTGCAACTTCGAAATCAAAATCACCGTTTCTTGGGTCTTATCAAGCACATCCTCGGAGGGTGGATGTGGAGCCCCAGAAGTATGTGGCTGTACTTCAAGCACTCTAGTTCCTCTCTTCCTTTAGCTGCTGTGGAGGTGTTCTTTGAGAGTCAGTCCTTCTGGGTTCTCACAGCCAGTATGTGGGCAGAACCAACGTTTCCTGGCCGGCTATGTGGCCTCGAGCTCTACGATCTCTCAGCGTTTCACATCTCCCAGTGTTCATTGCAAAAGTCAGTGACTCTGCTCCTTGAGTATTTATATGGATAAACACAAAAACAACAATGTGCTTTTCTTTTAAGCTTGTAGACCAGCCATGTGCCCTCATGAAATTACATAAGTGATCACATATTTTGCTTGTTATAGGTAAATAATTATGCATATATAAACATAGTGATGGTCTGGTGAAGCTTCATGAAGCAGTGTCATTATTTTTAGAGTCCAGTAGATGTCGGTCTCTGCACTATTTTCCTTTGTTTCGGACAATTTTTCTAATGAAACATGACATCATTTTTTTAACTGATGGCGCCACCTACTGACCTCTAAACAACGTGAGAATAAACATAAAAATGTGTTGCACAAAATAAACAAATGTTTAATAATTTATTTTTGAGTAAAAAAGAAATCTCCCCTTTTTCTTAATTTAAATTTAATATAAGTTAAAATAACAGTTTTTTGTCAGTAAATATATATATTTTCTGGGCTTTTAAAAAAAAAAAAAGTCAGTTAATTATTTTTTAATATCGATGCTTTAGTTAATCATTTTCTGTCTTTTGGTTTCACACTTGTAACACAAAATGCATAACCAACATATTTGTGGCTCAATGATAAAATGATAAAATGCTTTTATAATTAAATGCTTTTTTTAACATGTGTATTCTGCCTCTGTGAACAGTCATTGTATCCAGCAGATTTTAGAGGCGGTTCTACACTGTCACCAGATGGGGGTTGTCCACCGTGACCTCAAGGTAATCCTTTTCTGTTTCTCACTGCACATTCCTTAACACGTACAAGATCGTATTGTCATGTGAATATTCTCTATCTCAGCCTGAGAACCTGCTCCTGGCTTCCAAGTCAAAAGGAGCTGCCGTCAAGCTTGCCGACTTCGGACTCGCCATCGAGGTTGAGGGAGAACAGCAGGCATGGTTTGGTAAGAAACCACCGGCTGTTTCACCTCAAAAATCCACATTCAAGATATCAGTCATAACTCCAGTTGCCATGGCAACGTATTAGCTGTTGGCACTCGAGAGGGAGTGTTGAGTCCCACCAGTGTGTTTGATCAAAGTTTGATCAGTTTCAGTCACCACAGTGTGTCAGACACCTCCTGAGATCAATCACCTGATCCATGTTCCCCCCCACTGGGCTGTTCTGGAAACTGCAACGGTACTAATACAAGTGTGTATTTACAGGGTTTGCTGGAACCCCTGGTTATCTGTCTCCTGAGGTGTTGAGGAAGGATCCCTATGGCAAAGCAGTCGACCTCTGGGCCTGTGGTGAGATGCTATTAAAAAAATAATTGACTTAATCTCGCCTATTTCAATCCTTAACTGTTTTTCCCGAAGAGGTTACTTGATAATTGATGCCTATGATTGAATTTCAATAAGAATTTCAGGAGATGTTGAGGAAACTAATGATAACATTTTTTTTATTTTTGAGTTGTTGAATTGTTTAGCAGTTGAATAAAGGCCCTTATTTCACAGGACTTTCTAAAACAAAGTATACAATAAAATTAATATATTATAACTATAAAAAAAAAATAGACCAAAAAATGAGGACCAAATATTTTGACTCCTAAGGGATGGGATAATGAAGCTTCATGAAACAGTGTCACGTTTTTAGAGGTCATTAGGTGATGCCAGCAGTTTTAAATTGATGTATTTCTAATGAGAACACTTGTTTAAAACAAAGAAAAGTACTGCTGAGACCGCCATCTAGTGGCCTCTGAAAATAACGGCAATGCTTCATGAAGCTCCATTAGACTTCATCACTATAACTAATAAATATATAAATATTTTCAAACCAAATCCGTGTCTTGCTCCACCAGTGACATTGGCTCTACAGCAGTGGTCTAAAACTCATAGTTCGAGGACCGGTACCGGTCCATGAGGAACTTTTTACCGGGCCGCACAGAAAGAATAACAATTTGTGATATTGATTATTATTGTCTGAAATGTTGATTTTGACAAAAAGTTAAAATTAGATTGTTACTTGACACGTAAAGACACTTGTTTAAGTCAAGTTAATTAAAAAAATGAACCTGTAAACTAGTGAAAATGAATGAAACAAACTCTATACAATTTATTTTGACTGGTTTATCTGAATGTCAGTCAGTGAATATAATGCCGACATAATACTGGTCAGAGGTTCAAAATACGTTGGGGAGGCCTGCTCTACAGCATTCCAAAGTTGTTGATAATTTGCTTTGTCTCATAAAGGTTGAATATACAATAACGACACATTAAAGGGGATTAATTTAAGTGGATTAATATTATACTCTGTTTTCTAAGGGGTTTTTTATGTACCAAAGAGCTAAGCTCATGGGTAGAAATGGAGAAAAGCCATACAAGTGAAAGAGGGGGCGATTAAAATCTTCCTGAATCCTGGTGTAACTAAAGATCCAGACAATTTCATGAAAATGTATCCTCAACTGTTTGACTACAAAAACAAACCCTACCAAAAACATGATGTCTGCCGCAACAAATCCAGATCAATGATAGTGGCTGACCAAATAAATACACAATTTAGGTGTTAAGGGGGTAGAAGTGTTTTCCTAGTTTGAATCTTTTCCCCTTTAGGTGTCATCCTCTACATCCTGCTGGTGGGTTACCCTCCATTTTGGGATGAAGATCAGCACCGTCTCTACCAGCAGATCAAAGCTGGAGCGTACGACGTAAGCAACACATGTTTCCAGCGACAGTTAGTTTCAGTGCTCACTTTCTGTTTCCATTGTGTCTTAGTTCCCTTCACCTGAGTGGGACACAGTCACCCCTGAAGCCAAGGATCTTATCAACAAGATGCTGACCATCAATCCTGCTAAACGCATCACTGCTGCTGAAGCTCTGAAACACCCCTGGATATCTGTAAGTGTTCACGTTGTGATGGGTTTGTTATGAAGGTAGCGGCAATGAGCTCTGTGGTGGAGGAAACATCAGTAACATGTTGTCAGATTTTGGTAACTATCTTGATGTTATCCAATTAGTATTGGCTTTTACTCAAGGGCAACTACTGTAAAAACACAATTCTCACTTGTTTAAAATGTTAAAGTCTTCCTCTCCAAGATGCGGTAGGTCCCTCATCATGACCATGTTTAGAAGTTATTACTTTATAAAGTTCTCCACGTCTTAAATTTTGGCGAACGAGAGGTTACGAGAGGTTGAGTCCATTATGAGTCGGTTCGATTACAGTAAACATGATGTTAGCTTGAGAAAAAACAAGAGTTTTCAGTGGGCGGGGCTTAAGTACATTTTCTACTGTAAATATTTCAATGACAAGAGAGTTTTGTACAACTAGACACATACTAATAAGTAAAATAGAGGTCCAAAATCTATTTAAGAGTCACTTAAATCAATATACCCTTTAAGAAAGTAGAGGATAGAACATGTATTCAATGCACTTTATAGCATTACAAATGGTAGATTTTTTGGGTCATTACTTTAATTTCATTCCTCTTTATCTGAAGAAGGTTTACAATATTATAGCAAATACTTATGTTAGATTATCTAAATAAAGATAAATAAAATGGGTGAATGTTCAATATTTTAAGCACCACAAAAGTAAGTTGTATAAAACCTAAATCATAGCTACTTATAAGTGTACTATATGATTGTATTGAGAAGTTTAATCTTAATGAAGGATCATAAAGAAAATATAAAGGTGTTGTTTAACAGGGAATTGAGATTCACAGTTGTAACAAGGTTTTAACCCGTTACAACTTACAACCTTGTGTTATCTTCGGGTCAAGGTGACCCAAAGGCCCGAATACAATTGTAATTGTTTTATCCCTTGTGTTGTTTCTGGTTCAATGTGAACGACCTCCCTAGCTTCCAGAAATACATATAAAATGGTTGAGGTTGTTCACCTTGACCCAGAGACAACACAAGGGTTAAATGTATTAGGATGGTGTTATCAAGAATGGTTTGTATCCATGAGAATAAAAAAAATGTAATGATGATGATGATAATGATGATGACCTGTATTCTGTTCCAGCATCGTTCCACCGTGGCCTCTTGTATGCATAGACAGGAAACCGTTGAATGCTTAAAGAAGTTCAACGCCCGGAGAAAACTGAAGGTAAGTTGACCTTCACAAAACAACCCTTAGGTCAGAGTACAAGTCATATCTCTCTTCATTTATCATTTCAATATTCAGTTCCCCCTCTCCCGACTCTCTCTCTCTACTGTCACATGACTGTATCTTTCTACTCCAATTTTCCTCAATTTATTCGCTTCTGTGTCTCTTACATCCCTTTCTCCCTCCAGGGAGCCATTTTGACAACCATGCTGGCCACCAGGAATTTCTCCGGTGAGTTAATCCGGAACTTTAAAGACACAAAAAACATGAAACGAAACAGCCTTTGTTCATTCAACAGCTCAAACCTCTCATTGACTACGTTGTTCGTCTTTAGTCGTTTAAGTCATGACTCATTCTCTCTCAGTCTGAACAATATGAACACAAAAGATCCATTCAAATGTGTTTTCAAGAAACGAGAAACGGAAAAATCGTCTTGTCTCTGCATCACTCACTCTCTATTGTGAATCTCCAGCCTTAAAATGATTCACTCAAACTTAAATATTTCACTTTCATTTAACAATCAGTTTCTGAAATCGTCCAATATCTGCCCTGAGTTTTGAGATGTGTGTATTTCTCATTTCTCTTTAAAAAAAAGGATTGACGCCCCCTTTTTCTGGCAGAAAATGTGAACCAATCTAAATGATGCCCGAAGCCATGATACGGTCATGCTATTAGCTGTATGCTAATGGTTTACCCTAGTTTTCTCATGGCACACTTCCTGCATTAAAAAACAGAATCATTGAATTGTTGAAATCCTTCCAAGTCTTTGGTAAATTCCCAACACAGGTCGTTACAGAAAGTAATTTTTACGTACCTTAATTATAAAAATTTTGCACAAGATTACTTCAACAATAAGTGACCAATAATCTACAACAGTATAACATAAACTTATTAATATTTTCCATTCAAGAATCAAAACTTAACTGAACACAAGATTTGAAATACATCACAGTTTTTGAAGTGCATTAACAACGTTGATAATTCACTCTTTCGTGATAATCTGTCTGTTTCCTATTGGCTATTTCCGTGTCACATGGCATCTGCGGGATTCCACCACTTTTACCTCTGACCTCTAAAATAGTGTTGAGTGCAGAAGTTCACATAAGCAGACTTCTGAAGGAGCTAACCAATCAGCTACAGGCTTCCACGTTGTTA
This sequence comes from Callionymus lyra, assembly GCF_982586985.1. Classification (NCBI taxonomy): domain Eukaryota; kingdom Metazoa; phylum Chordata; class Actinopteri; order Syngnathiformes; family Callionymidae; genus Callionymus; species Callionymus lyra. The sequence continues at coordinate 16,123,387 of NC_141831.1, forward strand.
TCAAGTTAACACATTTGTGTGTGTACCTCGATACTGGAGTGTGTGTGGGTGCAGCTGTTTCAGCGTGTCAAACTCTCTCTCACACGCACAAATGCGCACACACACACACACACACACACTCTGAAAGACTGCAGAACTATTGATAGCAGTGATCATAGGGATCCAAAAGTGTTTCCAGTTGTTATGTGAAGATGAGGCATACCCTGACCTTTCGCCATTGTCTGGACCTGGATGTCAGTTTAAACCTCAAAGTGTGTTCTTAAAAAAAAGAAAATTAAAATAAGCTATGACTATGTTTAAACTCAATTTAAGATTCATTTTTTAATTTATGTCTAATGTTAGCTTGCTGAGACATACATACATAGATAAATAAATAAAGAAGTGTAATAGTGAAGTTATATATATATATATATATATATATATATATATATATATACATACATACATGTTTATTTTTTTTATTGTAAAAGCAAATTAATTAGCAATTAAAACAGCAAATTATAGCTCAAATGTGATAAACCAACAGTTTTATTAATGTTATGAAGAATGAATCAATAGATGATTATTTATTATTTTCTTATTTTTAATATATAATTAAGATGTATAAGAGCTAACTGTATACCTTTTTGCCGCGATGAGCTAACTCAGGACATATATTGCGTCTGGAACTCTTCAGGATTTCTAACCAAGTTGATGTTCTATATTTAGAGACGTTCAGCTGTCAGTGGTTCTCACTGATGAAGCTCAGACGTGGAAACTACCAGTGTTGTCGTTGAAGACATTAGATCGGACCCCTGGAGACAAACGCACTCCGGCGGTTGTCGCTCCTGCGGAATGTTCCATCTCCCAGACTATCTCGAGTGGATCCTAAATTTGGCCTGGCTCTGAGGAGCCTGGACCAGCAGTCCTGGGTCTGTTTACGCCAGGGTCCGAGCTGGGGGGCTCTGTTTAGTGAGGGTTTGAGTTTAGGTCGTCAGTACAATGCCGTCACTGCTCTTCCTGGCGTTTGTTCCTTTCTTTCTCACTCTTCTCCTTCTTGCTCTTTTCGTCGTCGCTCCTCGATCAGGGGGGAAAAGTGGAAGCAACAAGAAAGCCGATGGAGTGAAGGTGACTACTTCTACTTTAATCCTTCTTAAATTCCCATTAAAAAAAACTCCTTAACCATGTCCCCGATCTAAAGAAATACAAAGTAACCACTGATCTCTTAAAGATGTCTTCAGGTTCTTACAGCTGAAAATATAACATTATCTGTCTTGTATTAGGAATCTTCTGAGAGTACAAACACGACCATCGAGGATGAAGACACCAGAGGTAAACGACAGCCAGCGATGTACATTAAAGCCTTAACAAATGTTTAAAATGTGATTCTGGTCTTCTCGTGTCGGGTCAAAAGTGAGGAAACAAGACATCATCAAAGTGACGGAGATGCTCATAGAGGCTATCAGCAATGGAGACTTTGAGAGCTACACGTAAGTGACACAGAGTTTATTATCGATTATTTTAAATGCAATTAATGTGGGATCTTTTCGAAGCCTGTCGACTTGGATTCCTGCAAACGATTGTGTATGTACCTTAAGCAATGTAAGGCAGTTTATGGGGTCAATAATGGATAGAGTAGAAGGAAGCGAGGACGAGGGTGAAGGCAGGGTGGAACGAGAATAGACAAGTCAAGCTTTATAAAGCAGACCTGTTCATGTATTTTTGTGAACATCGAGAGGTGAGAAGAAAACTTTGTATGTAAGTATGATGGAAAATTGTCTTTTAAATTCATAGAGTTCAGGTGGTTCATTTAGGGCTAAATTATTTTTGTATAATTAAGTAAGTTCATCATTATAAAAAGTGAAAGTAAATGTATTTGCAGTAAGAATATTTGAATAAAATATATTAGAAAAACAAATTGATTTTTAACTAGATAAATTGTAAAGTTGTTTTAATCAATGACATCATTAAATAAATTGTATTGTTAATTACTGCATTCAATCTCTATGTTCAGAATCAGAAACTTTTATTGCCAAGTGTCATAAGCTGTGCCTAAAAAAGTCATTTTGTCCAATTTTTCTCATTAAAGAGAATCTTTTTTTTCCATATGTCTCCAGTTGATCAAGATCTCTGAGTACAATTGTGTCCATTGGGAGGTTTATTTTTTGACAAAACTGTAATACAGTAAAGTATAAATCCCAAATAGAAAGGCAACTCACCTGACTAGACAAATGTCTATCTTTCAGTAAAATGTGTGACCCGGCAGTAACAGCCTTCGAGCCCGAGGCTTTGGGTAATCTAGTTGAAGGTCTGGACTTCCACCGCTTCTACTTTGAAAACCGTGAGTGTAAACCCTGAGGAGTTCCTCGTGTGGCCCCTCCATCTGCTGACTGACTATGTCCCTCCTCAGTGTGGTCTAAGAACAGCAAACCTGTCCACACCACCATCTTGAACCCGCACATCCACCTGGTGGGAGAGGAGGCGGCGTGCATCGCCTACATCAGAGTGACGCAGTACATCGACTCAAACGGGACGCCTCGTACCGTCCAATCAGAGGAGACGAGGGTGTGGCACCGTAGGGACGGAAAGTGGCAGATCGTGCATTTCCACCGTTCGGGATCGCCATCCACGCTTAGCAAGTACGAAAGCAACGACCTTCCATCCTGTCATTATGATAACCAGTATTAAGGATTCATTTTAGCACGAAACAGGTAAAGAAAAAAGGTGGAAAAAATGCTTCTGTGTTTTTTGAGTGATGGATTGTCCAATCAGACTGTATTCCAGGCAAAGGGAATTTTTGTGTTTTGATTCTGTTATAGGAAAAAATAGATGTTCTATTATGAACCACAATTCCCATGTGGAATCAGGTGAACTATAAATTTAAACGATTTCCACTTTTGATTTTGAACCATTTTTTTGTTTTCTAAAAAAAAATGGCTATAACATTGCTTGAGCCTTGTAAGGCTCTGTAAACTTTGACATGAGCATTGTATCATTGTTGTTCTCTTATGGGTGTTTCTAACGATAATTAAAGTCTGCCATGCTTATAAATGAACAAAAAATAACCCAAATCTGGACAAAGAAATGTAAGTTCATATGTTGACAGGTATGATTGTGTTGATGGGTGTGATATTTTGCCCATGACAAATCCAGACTAGATGCAGGCAATTAAATAACTGTCAAAAATAATTCATGGCAAGGAAACATGTGAGTTTAGATGAATCTAACAACAGTTCTGTATATGTTGCCCCCTTCTGGCCAGAGTGAGTGCTGGAAAAATGTATGAGCTAAACTTTTAAGTCACTTTTTAAGTAATTTAGAACTTGGCCAAGCTCTATTTTTCTCCATACAAAACATAAATGCTGACCATGTAAAATAATATAAATAGACTTTATGTTTTCTTCTTTTTTTTAACTCCAATGAAAACCCAGTAAGTGACATTGAGGACAGATGCTTTATATGTTGCTTTAAGTCAATTCTTAACTTTCATTTTTAGTTTTATAATTATAATATGATGTCTTTTTGGAACTAGTAAACTAACATTCCATTCAGAAAATCCCTAGACCCCTTGTTGCCCTTAACAGTATAATAAAGTCTTGTTCTCTTCCAGACAAAACCATCTGAATATGATGTGTGAATAAAAGTCTTCCTTCTTCTTGCAGCTAACTTCTATCGAAGTCACTCCTTTGTTGGGCTCACCGCCGCCTTGACAACCGATTGATTGACAGCAGGTCAAGCAACACCAACTATATGGGAATCCTTTGAGTTATAGAGAGAGCAATCCAAGTCGCTGATGAAGGCGGAGCCTGACGGGCATCCCTGAAGAACTGCAGCACAATTCCACCAATACTTCATCCTTTCAACACCTTCAGACTTTAACCCCGCCCCCACCTGGTTAGCCAATAAGCTAGAGCACAAACTTCTTTTCATTGGGAAATTTATATCTGCTTTTCTTCAACATTCTAGTATGTAATATCATCACAGTGTTCTCCAGGGGCAAATTGCTTGATTTAACTAATGTTTTAAAAAAAAAAAAGTTTTTCTTTGTTGAACTAATCTCCTTTGAAAGCACACGTTTCCGTACAAAAATATAAACCATGGCCTATTCAGTTTCATTCGACAGAAGGCTCACTAACTGAATACACAGGCATCACCGCAATAAAACCATGAGTACATTTAGATGTTAAGTTCATGACATAGATCCACACAAAGCAGTTTCCATCAACTTGAGTTTTTCTAAAAGTTGTCTTGGACAATTTCATTATTCACTCTGAAAAATCCTTGAATGTCCAATTCTTCCCCCAAATTACCTTCACTGTCAGAGAGTTCCAGAAGCTTCCCTCTGAGCTGTGACATTCACTCTTCCATGTGCCACACCTTCAGCTCGGACCACCCATCCCACCCTGTCATGGCTCCTAAAGAGAAGAGTCTAGAATGGTCTCCGTGGAAAACGTTTGCGGTTCTCTAAGTGCTAATGGTTGACGAAACGAGGCGCAGTCCGAAAAGGGTGTTGTCATTTTACTTGCTTGTTCTGTTTGGAGCCTTAACGATCATTTATTTAAAGTGCATCTTGAAGTTAATCAATATTCCGCTAAAGTTTCCTCGGTTTATCAGGGCGCTGTAAATCAGGAAGTCTGAGATTCCTGCGGGAACGACAGCGTTTAAAAAAAAAAAAATAGTTGTTTGTGATTCTTCCTCCTCAGTGACGGTGTTATTCTGTACGGACAAGTGATTAACTGCATGCCAGACTTGAATTTGTGTTTTATGTTAAACGTTCGCTACGTTAAGAGTCTCGCTCTTCCTGAGACTCCACTTGCACTCGTTCGCTTTGTTGGCCCTCCTCACTTTGGAGCGAAGGCTGCTGCTAGCCGCGAGTATCCCGAATGCTATGACTTTGATATTCTGCAACTTTTGACTCGTGTTTGGTCTTGAAGGCTTCAAGCAGCTTTTTACCGTCGAGAGAATGTAAAACTTTGCAAAATCAGATCGTTACTATGACGATGTTATTACAGCAATTGTATATTCACACGCTTCTGAATGTTCCCATAAGACTTCCAGTGCTAGCATCGCTTTTAGAAAAACACATTGTGCATTATAGGCTTACTTAAAACGTATTTGTTAGTTTGAAACGATATTGAGCGAGAAAATTATGAATGTTCTCAATTTATATAACAAAACAGCAACACCAGGGGTGTGACTCATTTTTGTGATCTCGGGTGTGTGATATGAAGTCTTTAAACTTTGTGATTTGATAGTTGGCGTATAAGTAACACTTAAATGAGCACTTGATTTTCAACTTTTCCCCAATTTAATCTAAGATAGCGGTTTAATTAAATGTACACATAATGTAATGCATAATATGATAAGAAAGTTACATTAATACGTTTAAAAAAATATTAAATCATTTTTAATGAAATAAATGCCAGTATATATCACTGCTTGGTTCCCCTGAGTCATAGAGACTGTGCACATGAAATAACTACAGCAATAACCAGGCAGTTATTTATGTACTTTGAGCCAGTATTTTTTTTAAAAACTATTTAATGATGCTTCTCCCCACTCTGTCCTTACCCTGTCACCAACCCTGCACACAAACTAAACCAGGATCTCCAAATGAATTTAGTAAGATCTCACTCAAATGTACGCGACTTCTGACACCTTTAGTGTAAGGAAATTATATTGTATAAGAATTATTCTGGAGTTTATTCAGACAGGCTTTGGAATCTGACTGGTGTCTGAAAAGTGCAGGTTACTTCAGCAGATGAAATGTCAATCTGTAAAATACAGGAAATACCAATGATGTCTTTTTTTCTAAAAAAAATAAATAAATCATCCACAGGAAAACATTGATTAAAACATCCTCAAACAAAGTTGCAGAGAAGAGCAACACTGTTAGCAATAATTCAGAATATATATGCTTCATTTAGCATTCATGATGCTCGACGCAGCATCCTAACTTATTTCACCATCATCCATCCTAACCTGAGATTCACTCATGATTCATTTAAAATAAAACACAAAGACTTGATATTACAGAATATATTTATTAAAAAGATTTACTATATAGTGGTGAATAAAAATGTATAATGAAATTTTATATACAAACTTGTTTCATTATTGTCATCTCACAAGTTAAGCTACTCTAAAGTCACATTTTTGTATCGCAAACTTGATTCAGCTGAAAAAAAAGCATCAAAGATCTTTATCCCCATGTTTACACACTGCCAGATCAATGATCAACAATCAACTGCCGCTCTTCTATTATGATGAATATTGTTATGTATAATCTGCTGCATGCTCGTGTGTAACTGTTTGTGTATGTGTGAGAGAGAGGGATTGAGTATTACTGATACCTTTATTTTTATTCACTAATCTCCTTCTGCATTATGTTCAAAGTGATTCTGTAAATAAACTGAGGTGGTCGAATGATGAAGTTGTGTTTGTTTTATTAAACCACGTTGGTTTCAGAATATATTAAAATGACTTATTTTTGGTTTATTAAAGTCATGGTAACCTTAGTCCTCATTATCTGATTTACTTTTACCATATTAGTAAGTAAGTAACTAATTAGTATTTTCAAGACCAGGGTCACAAAACGCTTAAACAATCAAAAAAAATACCCAATGAAAAAAATACTTAAAAGGTCAAGACAACACAGAGACAAACACAAGAGTCTCAGAAAAGAATATTAGGGCCTTTTTAGTTCATATGGAATCATTTAATTAAATATGTTTAATTTTAATTAATGTTTTCAGTTCTTCTCTCATAAACCTTATGAACACATACATTTGTCACTGTTTGTGTGGACACTTTACTGTGTGTAAAGTGTAATATAAATAATGTGTATTTATTTTTCATCATACTTTGCGCCATTAGTTTACTCTGGATATGTTGGACATCACATAATGAAAATGCAAATTTACGATTTAAATAACGATTAACGTGTTCACCGTGAAGGTCATTGAAGCCGTAATTTTAACATACACGCGTTTAAAGTGTCTCGTTGTAAGTTGTACTACGTAGCTGTACTGAATGCTATAATTGTGAATCGATCAAATAAAAATAAACCTCAATGCAAATTGTTTTAAAAAAAAAAATTAAGTTGTGTTTTATCAGTTAAAAAAATAATTAGGAAAAAAGGTATAATTAGTCCTACCACACGATGGCAGCAGCTCTACTTTCCCGCCCAGGATCGCCTCAACTTTAGCCCCGGAAGCGGAAACTCGTTCCTTTCTAGTTTCTGCTTGCTAAAAGACACACAGAGGTAGGTAGATCTCGCAGGTTTTATCCATAATCATCCGTGTTAATGTGCTCATCCTCAACGCAAATAACACGCCACTTCGAAAAGTGAAGTTTAGTTTGCTGCCTGAACTAAAAATGTATGTGATATTTTGATATAGCAGTTGGATTTTGTTGGGTTTGCGTATTTGCTGCTACACGTCGCCATTTTACTTTTTTTTTTAACGTATTGACGGAGGGTTTCGGTAATTTAAACGTGTTTTATCGTGACTGAAGTGTGTTGAACAATGTCTCCATGTGTGTAAAACACACTCGAATGTTAAAGCGTGGTCGGTATGTTCGTAAAACATCATTGCGACGGAAGTACATTCCGTACGCTAACATGCTGTAGCTAGCTCTTCGTAGCTAAAGGCTAAGTCAGGGTTAATCCAGCACTAAACTAAGCTAACATCAATGTAATGTTACATTTAGTTTTGGCGAGGCAAACGTTCCAATAATGTAGTTGTAGCGTCTTAAATGTAAGGAGTTTGACACCATGTGACCGTCATCCCAAATGCTACACAACGTGTGGAGTATGTCTTCACACCCAATGTTTCAGATGTTGGCAATATAACTGTTTAATTTGATCTGTCGTGTAGTAGTTTCTTGTGATGCGTTTCCAAACACTCTTGTAGTAGTGATGCCTCGAATCACAGTGTCACTAGGTAGTGTCACTAGATTGATAGCCTTGAAGCTAATGTAGCTGCTGCACCACTTTTCTCCCCAGTAATGTGCATTAACAGCTGCTGTGATTGTCAACACTAAGTCTTATTTGCTTTATTGTGTTTTTTTCTAGACGATGGCTCCCCGCAAAGGTAAAGAAAAGAAGGAGGAGCAGGTCATCAGTTTGGGACCTCAGGTGGCTGATGGAGAGAACGTCTTTGGCGTGTGCCACATCTTTGCCTCCTTCAACGACACCTTCGTCCATGTCACCGATCTTTCCGGAAAGTAAGTCATGCACTTTTACAAAATGTAAAATGGAATGTCTATCATGCAAGTTGTGAGGAGTTGATGATTCGGTCGATTGTATGTGTAAAACTATCTGAAATGTTCAATGAGTATAGGTTTTTAAAACTATTCTATCGGTAAAATGGAAATCCTCTCGATGAGCTCATTTAAAGTGATATTAAAATGGTCTGTCTTGTCTCAACTTATCTCCCAAAAATTCTACATGCATTTGTTTTCCATCCTTGATAGTTATTCAGGTCAGATTTGTAGTCTTCAATTTTCTAGTTAAACCTGGTCAGATCTGGCAGCCTTTATTTTTAGGTTTTAGACCACAATGAATGTGCCTCATGCTTAAATCTTCGTATCCAGGGAGACAATCTGCCGTGTGACCGGTGGGATGAAGGTGAAGGCCGACAGAGATGAGTCTTCTCCATACGCCGCCATGTTGGCAGCTCAGGACGTCGCCCAGCGCTGCAAAGAACTGGGTATTACAGCTCTGCACATCAAGCTGAGAGCCACCGGTGGAAACAGGTACGGTCATGTTATACAATCGTCCCAAAATCTCTTTCCGATTAAGTGTTTTTTTTCAGGCAGTAACTGTAGTTTTTAAGTAGAATGAATGAAACTAATGTTGGCTTCTTTAAAATCAGCGTTTTCTTTCCACTTAAATGTTTCAGAGGCATTTGTTGAGTAGCTGTTAAATTGTTTTTCATGGTGAATTATCTTTTTTTTAATTTGCCATTTTCTTAGGCATAAACCAGTCAAATGTTGAGTGATTTTTAAGTTTTCCTTGAATACCATGCAATAGAGATGTCATGAAATTGTCTCTCTGGAAACGATGGTTTAATGGAATTTTAAAACAAATATTCATGTTTCAGGACAAAGACTCCTGGTCCAGGAGCTCAGTCTGCTCTCAGAGCTCTGGCTCGTTCCGGCATGAAGATCGGACGCATTGGTAAGTCGAACCCTAAACTGGATTTTTTTTCTTTCAAAGTGGTTCAAACTACAGTTTAATTTCAAAGAGGCTCTGATTACTTTCTATGTATAACTGTATTTCAGTGTGAAAATAAGAATATTAAGCCTTGATTAAAGTGAATGTGAAGCAATGGTGACACTTGACTCTTAACGTGAATCTCTTGCGGTTACAGAGGACGTGACTCCGATCCCGTCAGACTCGACCAGGAGGAAGGGTGGTCGTCGCGGTCGCCGTCTGTAAACTGCAGCAAGATTTTCTCAAAATAAACACATTCAGTTGTCGTTCTGTGTTGGTCTTTCTTTGATTACTTTTTTTGGAAAAGTCACAAGATTCTCGCAAGTACAGAACATTTTAATCCACCAGAGGGCAGTGATTGATTAGTAATATTTGGTTTAAGTTAGGGTTATTTGTGTGGACATTGAGGTTAATTTAGTTTAAAATTAGGATTTACTTGATCTACCTCATGGGTGTCAAACCCATCCAGAAAATGGTGCAGTTTTTGGATCACTAGTCAAGCTCACAGTTGAACTATAACATTGTCTGAAGATTATAAGTCAGTTGCTGCTTGTGTCAGTCAATGCCTGGTTAACTTGTGTGCTTGACTGGCACCATCTTGGCCCTTTCCTGGATGGGTTTGAGACCCCTGTACGGGGTAGTCTACCACCACTGACAGCAACGCTAAGTGAGGGTATGTGTGCGACTGCTAAGCTACGCTGGTTGCTTGACAAAAGCACTCAGAAGCTCATTCTAACATCAGATCATAACTCATTGTTGCAACACTTCCCCAAGAGCATGATTTGATCCATTACGTTTCTGATTTCCTGCCTTTAAAGAACTGTAATGGGACATTTTTGCATTTAAAGTAACCCAGACCCATGTTTTTTGTATGGACACTGAACAAAAGACAAAATCCACCTGAAGTTTTCAAAAATGCCAGATTGCTTTTAAAGTTTTCGGAGCACTTTTCTAGATCAGGAATTTTTTTAATTTTAAGTAGGTCATGTGAATGCAAATTTGAATTACGTTTTCACTCCCAAGTTGAGGGATCTTTCATGATTTTAATCTTTTACAGAGATCAGATAAAACATAGAAAAATAAAAAGTTAAATAAACGAAGGCATCATTGTCAAGTTTGGCTCTTATGTTAAATTCATTCTTCAACTGGAAACATGCGCTGCTCCGACTCTTCCTCCTCCTGTTTGTGCTCTCCTTCCTCCGCCTTCTCTTCTTTGCACTCCCCTACTTCCTCCACCTGTTTGCACTCCGCTTCTTCCTCCTGTTTGTGCTCCCCTCCTTCCTCCTCCGTCGTAGATCCGTTCTCCCCATCATAGATTATGTCTTCTGGATTAGGCGCCGGGGGACAGAACTCTTCATCAGGGAGAATCTTCTTGAAGATGAACTCGGCCTGAAGATCAACATGAGATTAAAATCTGCACAGGATACTATGCATGTGTCCTCACCTGTCCAATGGCGTGTTCATGTCCCAGGGCTCCATCAGGGCCAGTGCACAGGTAGATGTTTGACGGCAGGTCATGACCTTGAACATCTACTGATGAACCGTCAGCCATGTTGAAGTAGAGACACCACAGGACGGACGGAGCTTCTGCAGCGATCAAAGAATTCAATCAGTAGTTGGATGAGTAAAGTGGATTGAAGCTGAGGAACCAAGTGAAAAGGACGGTTTGACTGGTGAGGACTACCTCTGTCGAGTGACTCGGGTGTCCGGAACATCTGGGTGACAAGTGGCGACAGGTCCTCGTGGGCGGAGCCGGTGGACTGACAGGTGAGATGGACCAAATCTGAGGAGATTTTGTGAGCTCATCAATATTGTTATTCAGATGAATGATGTTTTAACAGCGTTCAAGCTCCACCGACTCGCCAATCAGAGAGCGGCGTCAGCAGGAAACATCGATCTCTGACACCTTCAAGGACACGTTTACATTGTCAAAAGAAGCTATAACAGGGTGACAAAGAACTTTGAATCTCACATGTTCCCGGCATGCATGTCATGGTGGACGAACACAGCTCCACCATGTGGACCGCGGGACGACCCGCTTCCTCTGGAGGAACCGTCACCATGGAAACCTGATGCAGAAACAAATGTCAGGTTTTTTTGAATAGAAAATGTATCGCTGAGGCTTCGTTACCTGCTGCTCCGAGTCGCTGGGCAGAACTGAGGCGTCCGTGATCAGAACTGCACGTGAAAGAGACCTGGAAATATGGCTTTGATCAGAACGTGGTCGTCACAGACTCATCTGTGATCCTTACCTGGTGTTCGTCGTCGGCTTCTTCTCCGCAGGCACGTAACTGTCCTCCGCTATGAAATGACTGCAGCTGATTCGCTGCCCACGGCTGTCAATCACAGCTTTGCACCTAAAGAGTGACAGAATGACGAAGCAGATGTTTCATGAAAAAAGGAGATGCTCTTGTTATGGAGTATGGATGAAGCTTCATGAAGCCTCATTGGTGTAAACTGCTGGTGAAAGTTTCATACATTAGTCTATTGGGTAGAGAGTGAGAAGCTTCTTCAGTTCAATAGGTTGAGACAAGGAAAGACAAGAAGTGCCCTTAATAATGAAATTTAATATAATGAGAAAATCAGAGAAACAAAGGCAGATGAATACTACGGACGCATATCATTTCCACCTGAATATTGAATGATTGAATTGAACTTTTAGGGTTTTGTTAATTTAATTATTTGTAAGCATTAATCATTTTGTTTGAATAATTGAATTCAATATTTTCTATATTAAAAGGTTTATCTTGTTTTTAATTATTGAATAGTTTTTTTTTTTAAATAAGTAACACTTTTTTTTTAATTGTACATAGTAAAAAGTAAAAAGAGTTTGATATTCCAATTGCAATAATTAAAAATATATATAAAATTCGAAATTCAATATTTTTATTTTATATTAGTAGCCTTTTAAAGTCAATGTATTAATGTTGGTAAAATGGTACCAGCAGACAATACATGCGTTTTGAAATAAATTAAATTATTTTCCAATTATTTAATAAAATAAATAAATGTATCAATATTAATTAAATTTAGACATTATTGAATTTAATTATTAAATAAAAGCAATATCAATCTTTCAATATGCACATGTTAAAATTATTATTCCACAATGAAATGCTTAAAAAAACATTTTAGTAAAGAACTGAAAAGTTTCAACATTTAAAAATGTTTTGTTGTTTAATTTAATCATGTAATATTCTGATGGCACTGATCTACCTCCACAAAAGAAACCTGGAAAACGATGAATTATCTGTGTGGCTTTCATCACTGGCACTTCCAGGGTTAATAAAATCATCATGTCGTTCAACTTCTTGGGTGCAGTTGTAAGCAGAAACAATAAATCTTCTCAAGGTTGACACACAAACACAGACGAAGGCTATTATTGGGGATAATGATGCGCGTGAGGATCATCAATAACCTCTGACACCAGAGTTCAGCAGCAGAAGGTCAAACGGCAGAGAGTCTGCACTCGCCTCGTCCCAACTAACCATTGTAAATGACGGCTGACTAGTCCGCTGCGTCATTTTTCAAGACGCGAGCGCCCACGTGACCGAGAGGTCAAAGATTCCGATTCCGGAGGAACAATGAAGAGACAACGCTCAGGGCTGAAGTCACCGTGACAGCCGGCGACATATGAAGACTGAATCTACACGCGTGGAGAAGTCAATCCGTCAAGACCTCACGCAGCAGACGAGGCAGCAAATAATGATGAAAAGACGAGGGAAAGAAAAGAGAAGAGCAGGAGGAGGAGGAGGAGAGTCAACGTGATGAAGAGCTGCAAAGGTTAAATTATGATGTTCATTTCCCCTCCATAAATTGAATATTTTACACATCATAAATTATCCAAAGACGCCTGAATCGCACAAGGATGAGTTTAAAAAAGCTTCCTTCTACAAAGTAAAAGAGCGGGGACACCGGCTGAAAAAAATTAGCCAGCGAGGCAACAACGTAACGGAGGCAAGAACAACTGACCTGTTCAGGTTCTTGTCCACCACCAGGCTCTGGACCGAGTGTCTCAGACAATAGATTCCTCCGAACACGGCGCACATCCTGAAACACACAACAGACACCGAGGTGAAATTTATTCTCCTTGTTGGGAAACTAAAGTGTTTTACTTTGAAAAGTCTAGAAACAAAAAAGTGTTGATCATGTGATATTTAAACTGGCCTTGAGCGACTTCTGCTCATTAATATTGACAAATGTGTGTCGACAGCCACCGTTGCCATAACGACCAGCTCCATCTCTAAAAAAAACCAAGGGGGGGGGTTGTGTGATTAATCAGTAATACTGACAAGAGCCCAAGGGAGGCGCTGGTCTGATGATTCCATAGAGGAAAAGATGTAAATCTATGGAAGTACATCAGTGCCATCAGAATATTGAATGGTTGAATTTATTGTTTCAAATATTGACAGGTTACAATAATTTCAAATATTCAATATTTTTTACATTTTAATTTCAATTATTCAATATTTTTTAATTTGTAGCCTTTTAAATTCAATATTAAAACATTTAAGCATTTTAAATTCAATATAAAAATTTAAAAAAAAACACCAGCCAAACGAGTACCGAGTTACTTAATTATACTTGCATGCATAAACGATCAGGTGACGTCATCACTGCCGCATCAGTTTAGATATTTTCATGACAAAGTATCAACTTTGTTTTAACGTCTGGAGTTTAAACATCTTACACTACATCTCACAATCAAATCAGTAGATTCTGATGTCAAAGGATTTAAACAGAATATATATAATATTCTATAATATAGAAAATATCTAAACTGATGCAGCAGTGATGACGTCACCTGATCGTTGATACATGCAAGTATGATCCAGTAACTCGGTACTAGTTTGGATTGTCTGGTGGCACCGTTATGCTGAATTGAAATTCTTCAAAACATTTTATATTGAATTTGAAACGCTTCCAATCAAAAATATTAAATAATTGAAATTAAAATATAACAAATATTGAATAATCGAAATTAATTACAACAAATATTGAATAATTGAAATTAAAATATAACAAATATTGAATAATTAAAATGAATTCAAGCATTCAATTTTTGAAAGAAAAAAAAATTCAACCATTCAATATTCTGGTGGAATTGATTTACTTCCATATGTGAGGCCATACGACTGGATGACGAAACATTCAGAAACTTTTCAGCCGACGCTGGCGAAGGCATGATCTCCTTGTGGGAGGTAGCAAATAAATTATTAAAAACGATTTAATATTAACAGGCAAATATTTACTACCCTGTGTTGCAAATAAACGTTCAGCCGCTATATGACAGCTTAATTAATTCCCACAAGATACCACCAATGACTGAGGACAAGAGGATACAGTCAACTCCAGCAGCTTTTAATGTTTGGATATATTTTGGTTTAAAAACCAATGAAAGCAGTTACGACTTCATCAATGGTCATGTGGTCTGTAAATACTGCAACACCTGAGTCAAGTACTCAACAATACTACAAATATATCCTTGTTACTACAGTATCAAAATATATTGCAATAACAGATGAGGAGGACGGATGAAAAGAGATTAAGGACAGAACTTTGTGTCTCACCTGCAGAAACATTGCGGTATCTCTCCCAGGCCGTAGACCGGAAACAGAAAGGGTGTGTTGCCGTAGCGACCAAGGCAGCGCAGGAAGTGGCGTGTAGATGCAAGTCCGCTCTCGGTGGATGTGTCGTCTGTCGCCATGGCGATAGTATAAAGCAGGAAGTGCACCAGGTTGTCACCCAGCTGCTGGTCACGTAGAAACTCCACATACGGCCGACCACTGTAGGCTGAGGGACGAGCAGCAGAAATGTTTTTCTCACGATGCCCTTGTGAGTGACTTGCACACATGGTGTGATAACCTGGATCCGCTCACCCTGCTGTTCCTCGGTGTCGTCCATACAGGAAGTCAGGAAGCGCATCAGCTTTCTCTTCTCCACCATGGACAGCTGACGGCTGCCGAACACGTCGGCCCTGCTGCAGGGAACCTGACGAGAGATGAGTGGAAGTTAAAGTGGATCCGTGTTCCTGAGGAGCGTGTGCACATACCTGCTCCACCTTCCCATTCCGAAAGGTGAGAATCCGCGTGACATTCTTGAATTCCGCGTAGCGGCTGACGTTTGACTTGATGAGCAGGTCCACTAGGGCTCCACGAGAGAACATCAGCTGCACAGAACAACCAGTAAATGAGTTGGAAAACCTTGCGCACTTGCCGAGCAGGAACGCATCAGTTACCTTGGAAACCAGATCGATGTTGAACCTGCGACCTTCCTTCACCAGCTGAGCGTAGCTCACTTTCTTCTTCTTCTTTGGAAGCTCAGGCTGCTTGAGAGGTTCTGGCTCTTCTCCAGTGGTCTGGACAAGAAGTCTCGTTATCAACTGAATCTACTGGAGTATTGATCCCATGATCAAATTCCACATTACACTCAGCATCCACCACAGATTATAAAATATACATCTTAAAATAAGCGTAAACACAATGTATTTTTAGATGATTACTCCTGTGAGAGCAACTGGCAGAGGGGTTTGGTTTACTGTGAATTTTTTATATTCTTGCCAAGTTTTACATGGTATTTTGTTTCAGAAATATGTCCCAACCCAACTCTATAATCAAAGCTATAGAAATTGTAACATTTGATGCAATATTGTTTTTACCTTTAACTATTGACGTTGAACCACAATTGAGTCCTCTTGTATGGATGTAAATCAATGCCATCAGAATATTGAATGGTTGATTTTTTTATATTAAAAGGTTGAATTCATTTAAATTATTCAATATTTGTTATATTTCAATTATTCAATATTTGTTATATTTTAATTTCAATACCTTTTAATTCAAAGCGTTTTAAATTCAATATAAAAAAAAAAAATACAAAGTTTTTAAACAGTGCCACCAGACAAAACCAAACCAGTATCGAGTTACTTGATCATACTTGCATGAATAAATGATCAGGCGACGTCATCACTGATGCATCCATAGACATCTACAGTATATACATAGACGCCGCATCAACTGCTGCCGCCCACTAGAGCGGTGTGTACACAGGGCGGCCATCTTGGTACAGTGCATTACGTCTATAGATCACCTGGAGATGTAGTGTAAGATGTTTAAACTCCAGACATTAAAACAAAGTTGATACTTTGTCATGAAAATATCTAAAATGATGCGCCAGTGATGACGTCACCTGATCGTTTATGCATGTAAGTATGATTAAGTAACTCAGTACTCGTTTGGTTTTCGCTGTTTTTTTTATATTGAATTTAAAATGCTTCGAATTTTTTAATATTGAATTCAAAATGCTACGAATTAAATAATATTAAATAATTGAAATTAAAATCATGAGAATGAAGTTTAATGACACATGTGTTTTATCTACAATATTTTCACTAATAGTTTAGGTGAGTTTTATGGTTAAATAATTCACAGAAGAAAACTTTGTGCCTTTGGCATCTTCACCTCATACATTTGGAACCTTTTAAGCGAAGTCTGAACTTTTATGACTGACTCTTTAACAAATGGTTACTGACTTGATCTTGTATGTCACCAACTTCTTCCACCTTCTCTATTATCTCTTCTTCTTCTTCTTTGGTAACGGCAACTAAAACAAAAAGTGAAATTTAACAGTGTCAGCTGAACCAGGGTCATTATAGAAGATTTGGATGCAGAGTCTTACCTGCATCACCGCATTCCAATTGTCTTCCTTCTTCTCCTCCTCCTCCTGTTTGTTCTGCTGTTTTTGGTACCTCCTCTTCCTCTTCCTCCTCTTCATCTTCTTCACTGATAACAGCATGAAAAAAAATCCTCATATTGACAATTCAAACAGCTTTTCAAACACAGCGTCTTACTCACCTGGCAAAGCAGAACACCTGCAAGTTAGTGACGGAAGGTGAGTCGGAGTTGTTCAAGTTGATCAGCTCCTCGCCGTCCTCTAAAAGTCCAGACAAATCCTGGACCTCCTCTGGATGGGGGTTTTCCTGAATCACATCAGAAAAGACACCACTGTCAAAGCAGTGTACATGTTGTGCGGCCGTACACGTGTCAGTCAACTAGGTAGACTCACCTGTTGTTGCTGTATCCAGGTGAGAAGGCCATTGAAAGTGAAGCTAGCCCAGTTTGATGCATAATAACTCTTCCTGCAAGCATAAATGAAATACAAACATAAACAACGTTTGTTTATTACTTTAACTTGAAACACTCTATTGACAGATTAAGAGTCCAAACCTGTCCAGGTGGAGAACTTTCTGTCCGACTCTTGAGCAGGCAGCTCCCACCACAGACTCAGCCAGACCTGTAGAGCGAAAGTAATTTTCAAGCAAAGACAGAAACGTTTTAAATAGAAGCTAAATCATCTTTATTTAACACTTTCCATCATTTCACTGTGATCAAGCAGCTGTCACATTGTGAATAAGGAACAAAAAGACTGAGACATTTCAACTTAAGTTACCACAGTCACATTATTAATTGGATGTTATGGCTTGTTAAGCCACAATACCGAAATAAAAAAGGATTTTCAAGTCGAGAATAGACATCAGTTTTAGCTACTAGCCGCCCAGCTAGGAAATGAATTGAGTGTGAGCATTGAGCTAACACGAACATCATCGTAGCTTTTGCCCTAATTTAGATGATTTTAGCACAGTTTCGCCGTTGGAACGCGAAAGAGAGATTAAAACGACATGATTTGGGGTCAGTGCTGCTACTGAGGGTGTAGATAAACAAACCTGTTCCCAGGATGACGACGTCGAACTCGGAAGGTAGATCCTCGGCAGCCATGTTGTTGTTAGCTTCTGAATACGTCGCATCACGTGACGATCAGCCTCTTCCTGCTTCATCACAGAGAAACTGAAATGAAAATAAAAATGTATCTTGAACACGGAACTTTTGCTTCATTACTCAAACGTTTTTATTTCATTGAGCTAAAAACGATCTTATTTATATCTACATTTTATAATCCAAATATTTCGCACACTATCTGCAAACCTTTGTCTTGTGGGTTATCCCTACTATATGTTGTACTGTTGTTTTATCATATTTTATCATATTTTTTAATTAAAAAAGTATTGGAATTAAATGTTTTCTTGTGCTTAAAATATAACATCAGCAGTGCCATTTGCATTTATTTATTTTTTTATTTTGATACATTTTTAATCCTACTATGCTTCCAACTTTAGTTTAAAAAATGAAGAAAAAAAAAAAACAACTATATTTTTCACTTGTTTCTGGCAGACGTTTAAAGAATATCAAGCGTTATAAAACGGAAGTAAAGATGCAGACCTCTGGGCTCCAGTAGCTACATTAAAATAAACATACATTTAGGCCTTTAACCCTAAAAAGGAACAGATTACTCTGAAACTAATCCCAACTCATAGTCGGCATGATTAAAAAATGAGTGAAGATTTTATTTTGGATAAAAAAAATTCCAAATGTATTTCTATATTAGACATCCCTGGTGAGTTCCATTGCACCCAACATGAAACAACACACAAATCTCTCCACAAAGTTTATAAAAAACAAAACTCTCTTTCAACAAAGTCTGGTTTCCAAACTTCAAACATTTCCTTCAGGGTGACCTTGTGAGACATGGTTTCTAAAAACATGACAAGGGAACACACCGGGTGTGATGCGGCGCCAAGTGTACAGATTGTTTCTCCTGTTTCTCCCTCACTGATCTTCAGATGTTGCTGAACAGCTGGTTAAAATAGTTCATTCATTGATGTGATGAAAAAAATCCAAATAGTTGAGATGAAGTATTACGTCTAGGTCGTTGTAAAAAAAATAAGGATGAAAAGCTTGACCACTGCAAAATAGCTGTTTAATCTGTCTTTCCTGTTTGTGTCTCTGAAGTGTGTTTAAAGATAAACATGCTTTGGTCATTTGCTGGAGCCTTTTCTGACAGAGTTGTTTTTTGTAACGGACGGGTATGAAGTGTTAATGAGAACTGAGAGCTGATTGGACACTGTGATCCGCTGCCAAACTGTTCCCTTTTTTGTTAATAACCACAGAAAGCGTCAAGAAGAAGATATGAAGTCCAGAATATCCATGCCCAACTCCGTAGATGTGTGTTATCGTCTGATCATCGGCAGTGTAAATGTTTATGAGCCACTGGAATTGAGCCAGCGACGCTCCGCAGTTCCACGATGTGATGCATTTAGCTGGTTTTAATTTGCCATGTAAAGGTTAATCTGTGGTTTTCATTTAAACGTCTGCTGATGAATGTGATGGAGCTTCAGTTCTAAAAAGCCATCAGCTTTATTTATCGAGCAGTAACCAGGCTGACACTGAAATAAAACATGTGCAGGTCGTTCATGAAAACTGGTGAGCGACCCAAGCATTCTCTGAAATGTATGCCTTTTTGGCGCTGAAACAAAACAATAAAATATATGTTTAAAAGGTCAACTAATGTGTTGATTTGAGTGTCTCTTAAATATATATTGGATCTCTATTGTTTGTAATGATCAGTATGTGTTTGTACAAACGTCTCTTATAATTAAATATTCATACTTTTTAGAGAGAAAATCTTGTTTATCATAAACCCGCCCACTCTGCTATGATTGGTAATCAAGGTTTGTCACCGCGCATCATCAATCCAGGACGTCTCCCCACCTCCAAGCGACTCATTTTGTTAACAAAGTGTCACGTGATTACAGCTGGCTGGAGGAGGAGTGAAGCCATTGTTACGTCATAATGGACTTCACTTTCGTAACCTCTCGTTCGTTAAGATTTATGAGGCAGGTAATCTTTATGAAGTAATAAGTTCAAAACATGGTCATGATGAGGGACTTACTGCATCTTGGAGAAGAAGACATTTGAAACATGTGAGTGAGTCAGTTGGGTTTTTAAAACTATTACTTACATTAGTAGTCCTTTGAATTAAAGCTTTTCAGCTTGATTTGATGTGTAAATGTAGTTAATAAAGTTTGTTTTTTTCCTATTGTGAGCTTATGAGAATACACAAAAAAAAGCTTGAAGAAGTGAAAGATAAGGGAAATCAATGTTTATTTAGGCTCATTTATCCAGAGTAACAGACAAAGGTGAAGAAGAGTAAAGAAGAGAGTGCAGGCGAGGTAGAACGGGGCGGAACATAAACACTCTTATGGTTAGGGTGAAAAGGTTGAAAAAAAAATGAAATAATGAACTCAATAACAAATAGATATCAGAGACACGCCCTCAGCCTATCACACACCTTCTGTGTTCAACTTTCTTGTGATTGGCTGCATCACGTCCGAGCTCAAAAACAGGGCAGCAGATATCCATTTAAAAAGCAAAGTGACTGTGGAAGAGAGTTTTCACTTTCAACATGGACTCCGGCTCGACCCCCGACTCTCCGTTTCTCTCGGATCCGCTCTACGGCGCCTCTCATCCGGCGAGTGCGCGCCTGGACGCTGCGTTCCTGAGCGGCGCGGTGTCGAGCGGCGGAGTCTCTGTGTGTCTGAAGGTGGCGAGCGGCAGCGGCGCGGTGTCGAGCGGCAGCGCCGCGCCGCCGCCGCTCTCCGAGTGCAGGATGGTGGAAGTTCACGGCGTCAAAGTGGCGTCTTTCACCGTCAACGGCGTGGAGCTCATCTGCCTCCCGCAGGTGTTCGAGCTGTTCCTGAAGCACCTGGTGGGGGGGCTCCACACCGTCTACACCAAGCTGAAGCGGCTGCACATCAGCCCGGTGGTCTGCACCGTGGAGCAGGTGCGCGTCCTGCGGGGGCTCGGAGCCATCCAGCCGGGCGTCAACCGCTGCAAGCTCATCACCCGAGCCGACTTCAACGCCCTGTACCGGGACTGCACCAACGCCAGGTGAGCCGGAACAAATCTAACTACTAACTTTTATATAAAAAAAATTTTAATTAATAGAATATTCAAAGAATAATATTTGCAATTATGATTTGAAAACATAATTTATGTTCATTTATTTAAACAAAATCAACAATTATTGATAAACTATTATAAGAAACTATTTAAAACAACAACATTTTAACGCAATAAAGGGTGAAATAATACAATTTAAATAAAGCCAATTAAGTGGGTAATCTTAAATTTGATGAGCTCAACGAATTACTACCTGGAGGGTGTTGATGTGCGACAAAGTGTTAAATCGGATTTAGTGTGTGTGTTACGTCCCTTGACATCAATGTGTGTTATAATGTTTCCCCCATTGTGTGACAGTTTTTGGGGCTTTTACATTTTTAATGAGGCAACGGTGGCGGAAAAATAAAATGTTTTTCACACGCATAAAAAAAATTGATTTCAAAATATTTTTTGGTCAATTTGCATTCATCTCTTCTAGCTCGCGCCCTGGTCGTCCTCCTAAACGCACCTTGGCCGTGACCACGTTGAGTGACGGCTCCAGACTCCTCCCACACAGCTTGCTAAACCCCGCCCTTCTGCCACAGCCAGGTCAGTAACCGGCAGTATTGGTGATGGTCTGATGAAGCTTCATGAAGCAGTGCCATTATTTTTTAGAGCCCACTAAATGGCTGTCTCTGCAAAAAAATACATTGTATTTAAAATAATGGCGCCACCTACTGACCTCTCAACAACATGACACTGCTTCATGAAGCTTCATCAGCCCATCACTAGTAATCTGCCAAACATTCAGAGGAAAAACTCAGGCGACATTTTAAAAATGAGGACTTATCCGTAAATGGGTGTATTAATAAAGAACACTGCAGGAGTCTGTCAGAGACAAATCGTGATCAACCTGTCTGAGATTATTGTGTAGTTACTCGGTGATTAGTGGTATAATTAGCTGCTTAATTAGCAGATGTCAAAATGAGTGACAGATTGAGTCTCACACTCAAGTGTGTGTGTGTGTGTGTGTGTGTGTGTGCCTGCAGGTAAAACACATTTTTTTCTTATTATTAATCTCCGCTCTGAAAAGCCTCTTAATTCAAGTCTGTAGGCAAACACTCTTCAAATACCAGCAATCCACAACAGAGCCAAACTATTCTATAATATGTTTTAATTATTCTGTATTTATTAAAAAAACATTTTTTTTTACTGGAGGCCTTGTATCAGCTATCGGAATTCAGACACAAAAACCTAAAGGCTTACGGTATACATAAATAAGAAAAATAAACTACGAATAAATAAAATATTTACTTTCATTTAAAATGTACACATTATTACCAAATATTCTGAGGTGTATGATTTGGTTTCAGCTTTGATGACTAAAATATATTTTAAAATATATATTTCTTACAAATACATTCATATATATGTGACTGTATAAATAAGTGATTTTTAAATGAATGTACAACAGTTGAAA
Source organism: Callionymus lyra (assembly GCF_982586985.1). NCBI lineage: Eukaryota > Metazoa > Chordata > Actinopteri > Syngnathiformes > Callionymidae > Callionymus > Callionymus lyra. The sequence goes on from NC_141831.1 coordinate 16,145,837, forward strand.
TCTTAAGATGATATTTTTCTCATTAAAAATAAATTGTATTAAGTGTTCAATAGCGGCCGGTGATTGTTGGTCTTGATCGTGTGCATCTGCACTCTCGCGTCCACTGGCGCAGATCGGAATGCGAACAAAGATCCTGCTTAGTTTTGAGATTCAGATCCCGCCGAGACGCTCCGGTGGTCAACGTGACGACGGGCTGCATTCCAAACCTTTCACCTCCTGACAGATCTGACAGCTTAATAAAACCCACACACAACTTTATTAAAAACAGACGCACACTTTGGGCGACCGAGGTCAGAGACGGACAGATGAAAGAACCCTCACTGACATATAAGGAACATAATTAAAACATTTTAGGAAAGTGAAGTCCACAGACGGCGTTGGTTCTCCTGAGGGTCAAGAACATGTACACACATAAGACATTTCTTTATGACCTCCTTTGTGCAGCAATAAGCTTTTCTTCTGCGTTGTACGGCTATTGTCTGGGCTTTTTACTGGAGGCCTTGTATCAGCTATCGGAATTCAGACACAAAAACCTAAAGGCTTACGGCATGCTTTAATAAGAAAAATAATTTATCGCATATGCTCAACTAGAAGTGGACGTTGCAGAGGTTAGTCTTTACTACAATGGTTGGAATGGTTGAATTTTGCCGTGTACCAAATCGCACTCTTCTCCATGGGCACCGGTTTACAGTACACTTTATGACAGTGCACATACTTGCACAGTGTAGTACTGTCTCAAATCGGAAATTACGCGACAGCTTCTTCTTCTGCTACTTTTAAACGCTGATTGCAACCAGCTGTTGAAATCGTTGACTCTTCACAGCATTTTTTACAGTTATTAAGTTGTGTTTCCATTTTCTTATTACTGTTGTTGTGTTGTTTTGTGGTAAATTTAGTGTTTTCTCGAGACATTAACACTGGTATCTGCTCGAAGATACGTCAGTGACGTTATTTTTTTGTTTAGCGTCATCTACGTCACCAAGATGGCGGCCATTAAGGGTGAAAAGTGTCAATCGATCCAATTGAGTGTGCACTACATTTTTGCATACTGCTCTTTGGGACACACTTGTGCACTCAAAATATTAATTGTGAAGTGCGCGATTTCCTTAGAGTTACAATTTGAAACATTGGAAATCCGATTTTAGATCAACATTCATGTCGGGAATCTGATGCCAGTTAGAACAGAGTGGGGTCTTTATGTATAATTCAATGCATGTATAGTTAAATACACTTTGATTCACTATTATAATTATTTGAAAATCAAAGCTTGTTTTTAAATTGATCAAACCGAAAGCTTTAAATGTTGTTTCAAGATCAGATACCAATGTATGCATGACAACGTTTCAACGTTTATTCAATGTGTTTGTTATGTCTTGGGGGAGGTCAAAGGTTGATGGCAGATCAGCGAGGCAGACCATAAATGTCAAATCTGATTCTGGGTCCATCAAATCCTTCCGAGGATGTATCAGAGTTTCATACTTGTCCTTGTTGCTGATACATTTTCCCTCTCTGCGTGAGTCACGATACAATCTGGGCTCTGTTTTATTAATGCGCCACAACTCACACAATTGCTCTGATACTCCAGATGACTTCTTAAAAAAATGTCGCTTGAAACACTTTAAAGTCGAGCCTTTGGTGTGAACTAACTTAGTACTGTGGTTCGGCAACACTTCCTCCCAGCGTGTCACTGTGTCGTTACGAACCGCTGAAGTACAGCACCTCGGTTGATCTCGGGGGATTAGGAATCCCAAGATGGCGTCTATTTCATTAATTAGACGATCATAATTTGGAACGATGGAGGGAGTCATTAATAATGTATCATAAAGAACATTTAGAGAGGAACAACAACAGGAATTCATCTCATTAATTATCGATTGATTCCCGACTGTAATTAGTGTTTCTCACAGGTCTGATGGCAGAAGCCATGAAGCTTCACAAGTTGAGGATGGTTATGGGTTTCCACGGCAACGGAGGTCGGCAACACAACAGCCTGGAGTCCGAGAACGACGAGACGGGTGTGACGAATGTTTTCCCCGGATTCAGCTGGTCAAGTTTTAACACTCTTTGTCCGGCAGGTGTGAGTGAAGCATCGTGGGACAGGGAAGAGCGCCTCCTCTCCCCGTCGTCCTCAGTTTTAGCGCCCCCTGCTGCTTTGTCTCAGCACCACAGGGTCAAGCAACCCTTATCCCTGCTTGCTAACCGTAAGAAGAAAACAAAAACGTTTAATCTTAAACAGGGGAGTCTGAGCTTGACTTACAATTCCAAATCTGCAGGTTTAGCCGAGGTTCCGTTCATGGTAATGCCACAATCCTTCTTTCCTGTGGGACTGCCCCCTGCTGGTGTAGCGATGGCCATGAACCAGATGAGTCAACTGACCAGTCTGACCAACGTTGCAGCATTGATTCAGCAAAGCGAAGACGAAAAGGTTTGCTCACTTGACTCACTGTCCCAGTAAGCCAGGGTTTGTCAGATAAATCTCTCTGTTGATTCACTCAAGGAGTTCCATCCTGGCTGCCCTTCCCCAGACCAGCTTGACCTGCACCCGACTGACTCTACCAGCCATTCTCCGTCAAAGCTGTCGTCAACTTCATCTTCCTCACCTGCGTGCACTCTGGACCTTGGTCAGCACACACACACATATACACGTGCACACATATACACGTATGCATATACAAATATTTACATACTGTATATATACATATACATTCATTTATACACATATACAACTATACACACATATATTCATAATAAATTCTATGAGGCCTTTTACTCTTTATTATTATGACAAATTATTTGATTCTTAATTTCTAAATTTATTTCTCCCTAAGCTTTTTCAATGCTTTTCTTTTTCCAACCTTTTCAACCCTTGAACAAATGTGTTTGAGGTATCCCTTGTGTTGTTTTGGGCCGTTGGGACAGCTTGACCCTGAGTTGACAAAATTAGAACCTTTGCCTATTAATCTAATATAATATTTGTGTTTAACACTTTATTCATAAAATAAATAATTACATTAAATATTAAAAATATATGTATTTATTGTTAGGAGTTAAGTTGAGGATTCAGGCATGAATTCCAAAGTCTTTGTCTCTCCTGAGCACATGTACATTTGTAAAGTTACAACTTTAAAAGCATATTCAACTGAAAAGCAACTGACAAGATCAGTTATTTACATTTACCTTGCCCCAATTATTAAAAAAAAACAACAACCCCCCAAAAAAGATAGAAATATAAAGCACATCTAAGTTATTTTATATGGTGAGTGTGAATGGTTACCTCCAAATTACATTGATGATAATGTGGATTTTAAAACATATAGATGTCAGTGATTAAGATAAGCAAATGAACAGATCATTTAGTATGTCATTTGTTATCCAGAGACTTATAATATGAGTTAAACTGACATCAAAGAAAAGTAATTTTACAAGAATCGTTAGGGACGGAGGAGAAAAAATAGAAATAGTTGTACCTTGAATAAAAGAAAGATAATTGAAGTATCAGACTTACCCTCTAATATTAGGTAGTCAAGTTGTGTTTGCTGTTTTGGGATTCACATTTACTTGGTTTTGGCACATATTCTTAACCTGGCCCTTCTTGAAATAAGTCTTGGTTTCCTTTCCTAGTTAATGTTGTCCCGAGTAGAAAACTTAAATTGTTGGTTCTGTTCCCAGGTGTTCAAAAGTCCTGCCACCTTCTCAAACCCGCCTGCGAGAAGCTTCCCATGACCTCCCAACTACCAACAGCCACTCACCCCAATTTCACCCTGGACCCTTCCTTGCTGTCCGAGGGTCTGTCCTCCCTGGAATCACTGCTGAATAACGTGCAGGTATCAGCAAAGACTTTTCCGCTGTCATGCATCATCCTGAGAGCTCACGCTGGGCTGCCTCGTGTCAGGGTCTCCTGCAGGTGGCGGTGGAGACGGTCCGCTCTCAGGACAAGAGCAGCCAGCTGGAGAGGTCGGAGTTGAAGGTGGAGCTGGAGAGAGCCAGAGACACCAGGGAGGCGCTGCAGAGACAACTGACTACAGAGATCCACACACGAGGTGATATCCATCTGCCGGTCGACTCATTAGATCAAGTCATGAAGACATTTGTCTTCAGTGTCAACACAGCGGAGGCTGAAGAAAGTCAAAAGAGCCTCACGGAGGCTGCAGGAGGCGCTGGACCAGGAGTCGAAGAATCGTGAGCGAGCGATCGAACACTTTCTGTCAGGTGATGACAAAAAACGAAACTCGAGAAGCTTTGATATGTTCGATGGATCTTGAAAACTTGTTCTCATCTGAACAGATGGAGTGATTACAGAGAGTGAGCTGGAGAACAACCAACAGGAGAACTCTGCACCTCAAGGTGACAAAAAAAACAAATTAGAGTTGAAGATTTTTAATGTTATTTAGTGGCAAATGAACAATACTAAAAACACTGATACGCATGTCAAGAGGCCTCGTTTTCTCCCCTGAAAACACAAGCATGTCCTGGGTCCCCCCAGGGCGTCCTCCTAGCTCCACACAAAGTAAGACGTTAAGGAAATGTTCTGTCAAGTCCCAGGAGCAATCTTAACTGCTTTTCCTCAATATGGAGGAGCAGCAGGTCTACTCTTAGTCACTTCTGGATGACTCACCATAGTGTCGAGACAGGCTACAGAGAAGAAAAAAATCTTTGAAATCAGACAGCATGTCACATGAAATAAATCGCATATTAGTAATTCTAAATGTTCTGTCCCACTATTCCTGCGGTTTACCACTGCTTTACGGGTTTTTTTTCTTTATTTTTTGTATTTAGCTTCCGAATTGTGTGTTTGTTTCAAGAAAATATAAACAAATATAAAGGTAGGAACAAAAACAAAGTCTTGTTCAAATCACGGTGCATATTTGACTGTGATAACATTTTTAATCGAAAATAAAGGGATTTAAAAAAGGTTTATTTTAAAGCTTTATAATGTGTTTAGAGTTATACAAATACAAGAATGATGAATAATTTGGATTCAACAAATGAAACTTCTATTTCATAATGCATGGTTTCAAGTAAGAATCAACACTGTCCAACTAGTCTGCTGATAAAAATTAACTTTCTAACTGATGAAGCTTCTTGAAACAGTGTCATGTGGTTAAGAGGTCAGTAGGTGGCGCCATCAGTTTAAAAAATGATGTCATTTTAATTAAAACAATTGTTCAACGTAAGTAAAATAGTACAGTGATTTAGTGGATTTTGAAAATAATGACAATGCTTCATTAAACTTATTAGACCATCCATACTTTCTAGATCAATGAAAATCCTATGACTCACTCCAGGCTAGTTTTTAGAGATTTTAATTACATTTTTTATCCCACTGATTGTCAAGAAGTTATTTTAGTGAGAAGCCTATGTAACTTGATGCAATATTTAAAGTTAATTGAAGGCGGTTTGTAATGTCCAATATTGTCTGCATTCACATGATCCCTAATAAAGGTTAAACAAAAGTAAACTTAATAAAATGTTTTAATTATTTTCTTTGTTTCTGCAGAGAAAAGAACGTTCACCAGCCTTCATCTTTTCTGAAGATGGTCAGAGGGGACTCCCAACATTCACGTCCAATAAGTTGTTGTTCACCCTCGAGCAAAACCCAACCAGGAAACTGACTTTTTAGGTCACCGTGTACAAAGGAAGCCAGCTACGACCACCTCCACAGAGGAAATCAAGTGTATTCAATTACCGTTTGTTGATCTCGTTAACATCCCTCCGTCATTAAGCCTGTTCATGTATCAAACGGAGAATGTTTGCTTGAGCTAATTATAGGAATAAGTTGATAATTAATTAATCCCCCAAAAACCATCAACAACACCTACGACTGTTTATCCACCGGACCAACACGAGTCAGGTAATTAGCGAGAGAGAGAGGGGGAAAGAGAGGGGGAGAGGACGGACGGCTGGACTGATAAACAAGAGCACCAGGAGGATTTCAGACGCTAATAAGATGCTAATGAAGGAGTCTAAACCCCGCCCACTTATTCAAATCTCAACATGAAAGAGGAAACTTTGAACATTTACATTTTGTTGTTTAAGGGCAGAGTATTTGAAAGTAAGCCGGGATTAATTCAGGAGTTTTAAAATGAATTAAGTTGGAGGTAACGAGATCAAACTCTGCTTTCCAAGCTGCTCTGACAAGAATGTGATGGATAGAAATGTATTGATCAAGTTTAAAAAGAAAAACCTTGACGTTGGGTAATGTCTGATTGTCCATTTCAACACTTTAGCTTCAGACCCCCCTGCAGATTGACCTTTTTTTAGATCAATATTTGACCAAAGGTGTATTAAAAAAAAGGCTTTAAAGACATTTCTTTAAAAGGTAGATTATAAATATTTCAATATTTTTCTTAAAATCTCCCTCAAATCTTGCAGACACAAAAACACTTAAAGACCGTTACTTCAAAATAATCCAATGGGTACATGTCAATCAAACTGTCATTTGTTCAGCCCTCTCCCCTCTCCTTCACTCAAACCGTTAAATTCACCTACCCCTTTAATACAAGTCCTCTTTTTGGTAAGGAATTTGTTTAAAAAAGAAAAAAAAAGAAAAAGAGTCTCAATGTGACATTGTAAATTTTATTGTGGGTCACTAAACTAACAAAAAAATCAACTCATCATTTCACATGCTAAAATAAACAACACTTGTACGGTCATGAGTTTCCTTGATTGAAGACTTTAATATTTTGGTCGTTTCACATCAACCCTGCAAGAAAAACATGTTTTTAGTGTTTGTTTATTGTTACTTCTTATTGTGTGAACTCACCCGTCAGCTTCCGCCTTCTTCCTCTTTTCCAGGATCTGAATAATGAAGTGATTCAAGATGTCATTTTAAAGTACAGAATCAACACTGTTAATTAAGACTCTATAAACGCTTAAACATCCAGAACATCCATCACTGTCTCTTACCGCGCTGATTTTGTTCCACTGTCGGTCCAGCTCTGCCTTCTCATTCTTCTCCTTGAATCGACGGGTCTTCCTGCCTTCGGACATCTTGATGCCGTACTGGAACGCCGCCCTGCAGGACAAACGGAGTAAGTGTGGGTCACGTTGAATAAGAGCTTAATAGACAAAAGTGGCCGTACTTGGGCAGCGCCTCCTTATTGTTCATGTAGTCAGAGTATTCCTCCTGAGTGTCGAAGTCCCAGCGACCCAGGGGGCCTTTCTTGTTGCCCTGAAACAAACAGTTTTTGAGTCGCGAAACCAAAGAAAATCGATATAGAAAGAGTAAATGACAATGCGAAATATTTACATAAACATTCAACAAACTGCTGAATAGTTGAAGGTACTTGTGATTAAAGGAAAAATAAATAATGATAAACCAGATAGTCTAAATACTATAAATTATTTTGATTAAAATGATGTATAGTCTTATTGTAAAATTACAATAGCATTACTTTAATATAAATGTGCACACAATTATTTAATTTGATTTTCTATGATGTACTAATGTAAAAAAAAAAAATACTAAGAAATAAACCAAATAAATTAAATTGAACAGCAAAAACAATATATATATATGAATTTATTATGTTAATGTGAAATATTATCGTATTGAAATAGATTTATTTTAATACCTGGTCCATCTTGCTGTAGTCGACTTCTTCATCACTGTCCACCGCCAGATCATCCATCCTGGACACACAGTCACAGTCTCGGTACATGTTCGACTCTCAGACGTGTGAATGTTTTTTAGTCTTACGTTGCAGGGTAACACTCGGCATACGAGTTGGATCCTCCAAAGAAATCCCCCAAATGTTCTTTTCCATCTCTCCGGGTTGTTCAAAGAAGTTAAGGACTTAAAGCGTAAACACAAACAGCAACACACACACAGAAAGACCGATAAAAGGATATGCCTCCTGCCACTCGCTACCACCCTGTCCTGCAAACTTCTCGTTGATCATCTTGATCTGCTCTCGGACAGAAGCAGGACCTGAGACACAATCGGACCACTTTAGTTTCTGCAGGTTTTGTTTGCGTTGCTCATGGATCTGCTAAAACATTTGATTTAACTCACCTGCGTCCACCTCTATCACCTGCAGACAAGAGGAAAAACGGTTACCTCACTAGCTGTTGTTAAATGCAACATGAAGGAACCAAGAGCAGAACCTTGAGTTCTTCTGCTCGCGGCTTCTCGAAGTACTCGTGTCTCCGGCTCTTCTCCTCCTCTCTCTCTGCGCGTCTCTCTCTCTCCCTCTCTCTCTCCCGGTCTCGCTCTCTGTGTCGCTCCTTGTCTTTGGAGGGTTTGGAGGACGAGGACGCAGACGGGATGTAGTCGCCGATGTCGTCAAAGATGCTTCAAGAAGAAGACATGAGAAGGTGTGACGATGTAAACAATTGGATAAAAAGGATGTTACTGGCCACCATAGCTTGGTTTTATGCCTTTTATTAGTTTTGACCTTTAAGAATATACAATAGCAAAATGGTTTTGTATTTATCTCATCAACCAACCTTATATCAGCTTCAGGAGCTCGTTTCTCATCCAGTTTCCCTTTAAGAAAACCAAAACAAAATATTGAAACAAGCCTTTTTTAAGCATTTCAAACATAAAATCAAACTCTAAAACCTTTGTCCTTTTTCTTCAACTTCTTGTGACGAGTGCCTTGTCGGAGGTACGACAAGATCTGGGTCAGTTTGGAGATGACAATGTCGTTGGTGGTGAGCGTCGTCTGAGCCTGAACGTGAGAAAGACATGAGAATCAGAAGCAATTAAGACTTTAAACCAAATATATGTCAAATCTGGTGTGAGTGTCAGTAATAACTCTGAGATACAAAGAATGACTGTTGAGTTTTGCCGATCTTTGACTTAAAATCCAAGCAATTGTGTTGAAAAAAGTTGAGAGCAGGATGAACTCTTACCTCCATGCTGGGACAGTCAGCTTTGCTGCGAATCAACGTTGTTGGAATGTCTGTGTCGATGAACTCGTCCTCCAGATCCACCACGTAAGCCATCCTGCCGGGCAGGAACAGCTCGTTCCTTTCAATTGGACCGGACCTGAACACGGTTCTGTAAATGTTCCTTCCTGGGTGAGACAGAAAATTGACCCCGTCAACGATTGCGTCTTTGTGCCATTAGCCAGTTTGACTTTTGACTCACCCAGCCGAGTCTTGAACTCAATCTTCTCCTCCGGCTCCACATCTTTCCTGCGAGAGTCAGACGCACAAAGTTGTCAAGACTTTTCAGAAGTGTCATTAATGACGGAGATATGCAGTCATACTTTGTTTCCTTCTGGACTTTCTCCATCATGTCTTCCTCTTCTTTCTCCTTGCTGGTGATTTCTGCTCGCACCTAAAGAAAAAGCAGACGATATCTACACACTTTCCACCGAGAAGAGAGTTCCTTGAGCCTAAGGCAAGAAATATTAAAGGAAATATTAAGACTTGGAAAAAAATTAAACTTAAAATTAATAATAACTCGACAAGAAACCAAAATTTAAAAATAAAAAAAACACCACATTAATTACATAGGTTTAGAGACAATTTTACCCAAATATTGACTTAAATAAACAAGTTTTTATTCAACTGAAAAAAACTGTTGATTCCCATTGTGCTGATTTTGAAAGGTTTCCTGCACGAAAAATGTTGCTTGATCAGCCAATTCTCATTAGATTTAAACTTCTCTATGATGCGCCCCTGTCCAAAAATAAACATTTGCAGATTTTTAAGTAACATAAAATCCTACTTATAATGTGGTCATAGTTTAAAGCGATTTAATGGCTTATTAAGGCCTTTTTCTTAATACACCATTTTTATGCCTTTTGTATTTTCGAGGATCTGCAGGAACCCTGGAGAAAACCATCATCCTACCTTCTGCAACAGCGCAAAATCCAGACCTTTCACCAAGTGAGTATGCTCCATGTCACCACCCAAGAACTTAGACTCCTGGATCAACTGACGACGCTTCTCTGCTGCAGACTTGTCCCTACATCAAACACCAGCAACGACTTCAGGACTTCAATTCATCCAAACGTGGTGTTCAAGGTGCTTACGCCTCAGCGGTTGGTCCCACGGCTCTGTAATTGGCAGTTGTGCTTATCAGCTCCGTCTCCTCGTAGTCCTTGTTGACGCCGTCTCGTCGCTCCCGGGCTCGATCTCGATATTTCTCAGCCAGCTCACGCTCTCGCTCCATCTCCTGCTGACGGAGCTTGGCATAGTAGCTGAAGGAAAATTGTGTTGTATTAAAAGACATTTACATCTTTTTCAAGGGCTTCACTAGTTTCCTACCTCTTCTTCTTCCGCCTCCTCGCTGCTGGATCCTCATCTTCATTGTAGTCCCTGGGCATCCTAGTAAAGAAAATATCACCATCAGTATGAAAATAAATCCAAGTCCTACTACAGACGTACACCTATAATAGCTGATCACTCACTCATGATGTCTTGACTTGGATGGCGGCGCTGACGATGGTGTTGCCCTCGGGGTCATAAGCAGTTTCCTGAAGTCATCGTTGGTCAGCTTGGATCTGGAAATATTGGAAAAGTGTACAGATATAATAACACACGTGTATATGCAAATCAATTCATTATTTCGTAAAACATGACACTTACTGAGCTGCCGATCGATGGTCGTCGACTTCATGACCCTCAGGAGCGAGAGGGTTGGAGTAACTCTCAGCTGCAAAAGTAAAATCGTAAACAATGAGGTCAACATTACTATAGCTACTTAATCTTTCAGATAAATAATTCCTACAAGATGAATTTTAAACGTGAGCTGTAGTTCAGCATCTTTCATCAGACTAATTGAAGAATAGATCAGGACAATCATTTTTTTTAGGATACAAGAAGCTTAAAAAGGGTATAAAAAAAAAACTTGTGGAGTGTGTAGAGTTAGCT